>NC_133658.1:529089325-529689325 GCF_037893015.1 Macrotis lagotis
GCAACCAATCCATTTAATGAGCAAGAATACATGCTTATCCTTTATGACCTTTGTTACAGGGACATCTGTACAATTACTATTACAGGAACTGGACCTCTACAAACTATAAATAAGGAATTAAATTAGAAGGAAGATTACAAAGAGAAAAATATAGGAACTGAAATAAGGAATTAACTTAGAAGAATATTACAAAGAGAAAATATAGGAACTGAAGCTCTTATAAGAAAATAATCATGAAAAATATTTTAAAATATCAATCAATAACTCATATTGAAGAATTTTTCAGATTTAAAAAGAAATGACAGTGTATATATATATATATATATATTAAATTTAAAATATTTTATGTTTTAATTAGTCAAGCTCAGCCTTCTCACTACCATCCACAACCACAACCAAATGAGAGTACAAACAAAACAAAACAAAGCCCATTTCAAATTTAATCCATCAATACAAATTTCTACATTGCCCATATGGGGAGGGGGCAGAAATTATATCATTCTACATTTTAAGTTCTTCACTTCTCTTTCATGATATGAGTAGTATATTTCATCATTAGTCCTCTGGAATCCTGGTTGGGCATTATGTTAACAGCTATTTAGAATAATAGTTGATGACTTTTGACTCCTGTGTTATGTTCACAACTATTTAGCACAATAATTGTCTCAGGAAAATTCTGAAGATCACTTGTCAGGAGACGATACCAGACACTGAGATTCTTTCTTAAGCTAAACTGTTAAGCATTCTAAATTACTACAGAAAGCCAGCTACAGTGGACTGGTCATGCACTGCCCCCAATACAATTTTATGGAGAACTCACACAGGTCAAGCCCTCACACTGGGGTCAGAAGAAAGGCTCAAAGGAAACATGAGAGATGCAAGTTTAGATAACCCATCCCAGGTGTTCAAATGGATTATTTATGTCTGACCAGTGGTAGAGCATTCCAAGCTCCTATTAGTCAGTTGGACTCATTGTAATTCATTTGGACTGATCACATCAGCTCTACACATTGTGATTCATCTTTAACAGTGGTCATTTTGATCTTCTTTGACAATGAAAGACAAGAATCAACCACTCATTTAGCAATAGTAGTTCATCATATTAATACATTTATTTATTTATTTGTTTGTTTGTTTGTTTGTTTGTTCAGGCTTTTTTTTTCAAGGCAATGGAATTAAGTGACTTGGCCAAGGTCACACAGCTAGGTAATTCTTTTTTTTTTTTTTTGCAAGGCAAATGGGGTTAAGTGGCTTGCCCAAGGACACACAGCTAGGTAATTATTAAGTGTCTGAGACCGGATTTGAACTCAGGGTACTCTTGACTCCAAGGCCAGTGCTTTATCCACTATGCCACCTAGCCACCCCCTACAGCTAGGTAATTCTAAGTGTCTGAGGTCAGATTTGAAACTCAGGGCCCTCCTGACTCCAAGGTCGATGCTCTATCCACTGTACCACCTTGTTGCTCCCATCACATTTATTTATTATAACTTGCTCTATTTTTAAATTTATAGACATCCCTTCAGATGTACATTCTTTACCAAAAATTACATTTTTCTATATTCTTTTTTTATGCTTTTTTTTTTTACAAGGCAAATGGGGTTAAGTGGCTTGCCCAAGGCCACATGACTAGGTAATTATTAAGTGTCTGAGGCTGGATTTGAACTCAGGTACTCCTGACTCCAGGGCCCGTGCTTTATCCACTGCGCCACCTAGCTGCCCCTTTCTATATTCTTAAAGTTTGCTTTGCTTACAACTAGTCTCTCCCTTAATTTGACATCCAGATCCCTCTCTCCTCAAAACCCTTTCTTATTTCTGTGTGTGTGTGTGTGTGTGTGTGTGTATGTGTGTGATTGCTGTGCTAGTTGTTAATTTCAGGGACAGGCTGATGATATTCAGGCTTTTAGTATTTCAGGTCCTCTGGTCCAAGGTAGCATTTTATTGCTACCTCCCTGGTCTTAGCTCTGCAAGTTGCTGGTTGGGGTTTGGATCTGGCAAGAATAGAATGCTACTGGACTCCACCCCTCCGAACCATTGGTGGAAAACTCTTGGCTTGGAGTGTCAGAATTGTAGGCTTCCCTTTGATCTAGGATTCCTGCTTTGGATATCCTTTGAAGACTGGGCTGGAAGCTGGAAAAGATACTTTTCTCTGCAGTTGGGATCTGACACTACTACTATTGATGCTGGTTTTTGTATTTCTTCCTTTTTTTTTTTTTTGTACAACTCCCTGGGCCTCATTAGCAGGGAAACACCAGTCCCTTGTGGTGTGGTGCTCATCTCAGAGTGAAGAAGGTTCCATCTATCTTGTCCTAGTGCATTAACTTTTCTCTGAAATGTTTTCCAGTGCCCTGCATGGTTCAACTTTATTGTCAGTGTCTATAGATACCTTTGTCTGGATTTATCTTTCAGGATCTGGTCTGTTGCATTTTCTAGGTCTCTCTGAAAGATGTATAGAGTAGAAATCATTGCACTATTTCCTGACACTATGCCATCTTGGTTCCTTTCAGAAACAATATAGTATATATTAAGAAAATACAAAGAACATCAACAGAAACATAATGTAAAAGGAAAAAAACAAGTCAGAATACACCAAATGGCACATTTTGAGGGAGAAGGAAAAATACTATCACATAAGGAGGATCTAGCAGAATAGCAAAAAATTATTAACAACACAATATTATTGTTTACAAAAGCAAAGAAAAAATTGAATATGATATTGCAAAACTAATAAAGATATGTCAGAATCCAAGAATAACATCCTAAATAACTGAGCTTAACTATCAAAAAAATAATTGGATATTCAATAAAAGGGAAATATAGTTATAAGTAAATTAATATTCAGGAAGAAAATCTCCTTAATTAAGAAATCAATAAAATAGATTAAAAGATAAAATAGAAAAAATTCCTCTAGGGTGTGGGGGGAAGATAAAGTCTCATAAAAGATTTGGTCAGAAATTGAAAGCAAAGAGTTTTAAATTTCTCTTTCTGATTTGGGGATGGTATGAATATAATAGAATATGAGAGTAGAGAGAAGTCAGGGAAACAGGAGGTTCTTTGTGGTGTGTGTGTGTGTGTGTGTGTGTGTGTGTGTGTGTGTGTGTGGTGTGATAGAAGAGGGAGGAGGGGAGCCAGAGAAATAGAGGGAGAAAGAGAAAAAAGAAAAGAGACAAAAGAGAAAATCACAGAATTTTTGAATTCGATAAGACCTTAGTTGCCCTCCGAAGAAATCTCTACTATATTATACCTAAAAATTCTAATTATTATGACATTTTCCTTGATATAAAGTCTTGAAATTTCCAGACTCTTGGTTTTTGCCCTCTGGGACCAAAGTGAATAAATTTAAACCCTATTCTACAAGACAGTTTTTAGAATAATTGAACAGAATCAGCCCTATTTCCTATCCCCTCAATGTCATATTCTCATCTCCTCAAACACTCATGAATCCAAGGTCCTTCAAGATTTAAGGTACTCTCCTCTGGACACTCATAAAGTCATGAATGTCCATTTTAAACTGTTGCTTATAGAATTAAACAAGAGATTCTGAATACCCAGTAAGGACAATCACATTAGTTGGGCAATCTCTTTATTAACTTCTGAAGCTATGCTTCTTACTGCAACCCAAAATTAAATGAACATTTTTGACTTTTATATCATGATACTGACTCTCATTGAGTCAACTAAATTCCTAGATCTTTTCAAATTAATTATGCCTAACTGATCTTAAACATGTGAAGTTAATTTTTGCTTCCCTAATGTAATATTTATAGTTTGTCTCTAATGAATTCTCTCTTATTGGTGTTTTTAGGTAAATCTTTTTGATCTATAAATGCAGAGAAGAATCAGACCTTCACTGGTTTGGGGAATTTCCTCATCTTGGAGCTCTCTATTCCGAAGAAATCACAGGTTTAGTTCCCATTCTGAAAGTAATTACTCCAATTAATATAAAATTTATTGACATGACTTATTTTTGAATGTAGAGATACAACTAGGTAAAAAAAGTGACTAGAATGCTGGGTGTGGATTTAGCAACACCAGAGTAGAAATCTGGCCTCAGATACTTCTGGATGAGTAAATTAACTTCTGCATCAGTTTTTTCATTTGTAAAAAAATGTATATAATAATGGCACCTATCTTGGAGGGTTGTTGTGAGATCAAATGTGATAATAAGTAAAATGTTTAGCACAGTGTCTGTTTCAACTCTGGTTACAAATGAGCAGTCACAGAGGTTATACAATCACTACTTCTAGTCTCTATCCCTACCCCTGCTCCGTTCCTTAAAGCTATAAAGAATGAAAAACTGTGTTGTAAAATCCAAGTATGCTAGTTCTGTGATTTCACATATTGTTCTTGGCATGTCTACTCTAGGTGGTACAATAGAGAAGGCTCTAGACTAGGAGTCAGATATTTATTAGCTAGGTAACCCTAGAAGTCATGTAACCTTTCTCATATGATTTGCTCACCTTTTCATAGGTGAAATAATAACAATTATCTCTCTCTGCCTCAAGTTGTTGGAGGATTAAATGAGAGAATATGCTTTTTCCAACCTTAAAGACTATGCAAATGTAAAAATTATTATTATTATTATGTCTCTACCTATTACTAGTCACAATCCTTATTGAGGGTCATAGGAAAGAATCACTGGGAACAAGAGAATGCTAAGTGTCTACTCTTGTATTTGACCTGCTCATACTGCTGTTTTAGAGAAAACCTTATATACCTTTGACCAAGTAATTTAGTTGTATTCTCCCCAAGCAGAGGATTTTGTGAATCCTCAAAAGCTACTTCCCATTGTGTTCAAGGAGAAATCCCAAAGTTAAGGTAGACTTTTGATGGATTGGAGGATTTGGAAGAACCAAGAAAAATCATGCCTAGGCAGTGAACCCAAGATCCATCATCACAAATGTATGATCCCATGATACTCCACCTCCCTTTATCCCAGTTGGAAGTTACATCACTTGCTTTGCAAGAGATAATACCTGGGTTTTAAGTTCTATCCAACCTTGCCTGAATGTAAAAGGCAGCTTAAAGTTTTTCTCTCCACACTTTTTTTATCCACATCTTTGGTGGGTATTACCTACGTGTCATATTAATCCAGGAAAACTGGCTGATTTAATTAGACGTTTTCAACTGTCCCTACATAATATATTCCAAACAATAAAATAACATTCACTTGACTGTATAGGTGGATCATAATTATTTTGTTTTATATACATATTTCATTTTAATTGCTTTACTTATTTGTACCTATAACTTCCAAGAGTTCAGAACACCTCCTGCCCAAATCTAAGATCATTAGAGTTCATTGGACTATAGTTTGCAGATTCTGTTTGCTTCCTTCTTTTAAAAAATCAGAACAACATTTGCAGTGCTCTAATATTATACCTTTTCCAGTTATCATCATCATAAAAATATTACTGACAGTGGTTCAGTAATTAACTACCTGCCAATTCATTCGTAATAAGGATGCAATTTGTCTGTACCAGGTGGATTGAATTCATTAAGGCCAATTAAATATTTTTCTTATCCTCATATCAACTGTCTGTTGGCTATTTTTGTTTTGTAATTTCCAGTCTGAAGAAAAAAAAATGCTATTGTTCTCTGTCATATAGTTCAAATCTATCAGAAAGTCTAATTTATCATTAATATATTTCCAAGTCTTCTAGTCTGAAGAAAGAGATGACCAAATTAGCATAATACCCCATACCATATAATATGACTTTCTCAAAAAAATTTCAGGTAGCATTTACAGTAATCTTGAAAAATGAAGAGATATTCCATTCTGTTCCTCCTGGACCACTCACATGGAGAAATCAATGGGGCTTCTTTCAGAGATCTATACTGAGAATCTAAGTTAGAGGTGGACATAGTGACTCTATTTCAAAGGAAAGTACTCTTTTTTTGTGTGGATGTTTGTCCTAATCATTTCAAGAATGTGGAAAGTTGTGATCTTATCTTGATCATTGAATTATCTAAATAAATTATTATTTTATCAAGAACTGAGATAATTTATACTCTCATCCATTTCCTAAGAAATGTTTTTGTCCTTAGCCTATAACTCACCTTTTCAGTGGAATTTTCCAAGGATTTTGGAAAAAAAGATTTAGAAGAAAATATTATATCTTAATATTTTTCTTTATTAAACAGGAAGCTTTAAATATGTTTCCACACCCTTCATTCTCATTAGACCAACTTACTTTGTAATTATACAATTTTGATGATAATTAATCTCAAGTCCAGTTCCTCCATTATGATTTTTTTATCCTATTTATGCCCTCCATGTCTTTTGGATGATTCTCAACTTTAATTATTCATTGTTGTGTTTTTCATGGCTCACAATCATATAGCAACACTGAAAGAATATTGATTTTTTAAAAAAAATATACATTCATTTCAGAGAAGAATTTTATTGTTATTAAAAATAATGGTGCAATTGCTCTCTATTCTTTTCTTCAATTTTGGGCTTAGATCATCTTCAATTTCATCCTTTGTACAAATATACTGATAGATGAACTTTATAAAAGTTTTTTAAAAGTTTCTCTATTTTTTTTAGGGTTTTGCAAGGCAATGGGGTTAAGTGGCTTGCCCAAGGCCACACAGCTAGGTAATTATTAAGTGTCTGAAGTCATATTTGAACTCAGGTACTCCTGACTCCAGGGCCGGTGCTCTATCCACTGAGCTACCTAGCTGTCCCGAAAGTTTTTCTATTTTAACAGTATTCCTGTTCATGGATTTGAGGAGCTCCATTTTTTACTTGTTTTCCTCATCCAAAAAGATTGTGGATTTCAACATTAGATTCTGTTTTCTTTCCCCAGTCTTAGATCTTGATCAGAATGAGTTTCATAGAAGTTGCATTGAATGAGTCTGCATAGCACTACATAACATCTTATTTCTAGTAATCTAATTTTCAGGACCTAAATAGTCAGCCAACAAGTATTTATTATTTATGTGTAACAGGCAATATACTAATTTATATGTTCCAGGTAATATGATTTCCAGTAGAAAGAATCCATTTGCTCAAAGTACCTGACATTCTAATGGAGAAGCCAATATCTAAAATGAGATTGAAAGGAGGGTAGGAGAAGGGGAAAGTCTGAAGGCTTTGTGAAAAACCATTAAGCAGAGGGAGAGGTCTCAGGGGGTTGTTGCAATCTATGAATTAATTCCAGGGCTGAAGTGTAACTGCAGGAAGAAAAGCTGGGGCATGGTAGAGGAGGTCCACAAGGCAGCCTGGAAAAATCACATGTGTATAAATTTGTTTTTTTTAGGATGATTTCTTATAAGTCTTAAAGATGATTTCTCAATAAACTTTATTTTTCTGTTCTCCTTCCAATGTTATCTTTCTTAGCTTACTTCAAAGGAAAATTCAGGCATCACCTTAAAGCCTTTCCCAATTGCCTCTTAATTAATTATCAATCTATTAATGTATTCTTGCTCTGAAAATTACTTTGTATGAACTTTTCATATACATGTTATTTTCTTATTTGTGTTTATATTTACTCAGGAACATGAAATCATAAGATTTTGCCACCAGAAGGATATATTAGATATTATACCATTCAATCTCATTTTATACAGTATGATATTCAGATTTGCAAAGGGCAAGTAACTTGTCAGTGGTCTCACAGAAAGTAACCTCAAACCTTCCCTAGGAATTAGTTCTTTCTACTTTTGTCTTGTTATCCCTAGAGAGGGTTTATTTCTCCAAGGGAGCAAAGTAAACCAGAGTTCAAGGGTTAATTTAGATTATATATGGTTATTTGCATCTGTGATCATCTCCTGTACCCAGCTCTTAAGTTTCTGACCTCTCTATGTTCTTCAGCACCTAATGTTTAATATAAAAATGCATGCTCAGTTTTCTTTAAATAACTAAATGAACAAAAACCATTTCTGACAATGTTAGTAATACTGGTGAATCTTATTGGAAGATGAATGTGTGGTCAGGTGTCTTATTATTAAAAATGGTCTTTTTAGTATCCAGCTTGAGTTGTTTTTAAATCCAATTACTATTTATAGCTCTAATGTCTCCTTGATTGATTTTTTTCCTCCTTTCACACCAGAAGTCATGATATATGGATCTTAGTCATGACAAAACCAGTCATGTACCCTTAGACAAATTACTTTACTTTTTCTACACCATAACTATCACATCTATAAAATGAAGAGGCTAGTCGACCATCCCCTATTGATCCATTCTAGTTTTAATTTTCTATGGTTCTATACTTCTAAATATTTGAAATCTTCAAAGCTCAAGCTTTGCTAAGCATGCTACTCAGTTTTCTCTAGATTTGATGTTAATGCCCCCACATCCCCCAATGAACACCTTGATCATATGATATTAATGTTCTTTCTTATTTCCCTTCCTATAAGCTTCATCAGATTCAAGGACCCAGTCTTATTCATCTCTGTAGTCCTCAGAGTGTTTCTTCTGTATCTTGAATACAGTAAGGTATCAATAAACACTTGTTGAATGAATAAATTAATTTCATATATTTGTGTAGAATTGTTTCTGCCTTCCCTTTTTGTTTATGGATAATACCTTACCCTAGAAGTATACCTTTATTTGATGAAAATAAATATTTAAATTATTAATTTATGATTTCTTCTTTCTTTTTAAAATTAGTCAATCACAAAGACTATCATCACTTTCCCCCAGCTCCCACTCAATAGAACCTGCCTTTCAATTGAAATAAATATGATCAAGAAAAATTGATCTTGGGGGCAGCTAGATGGCGCAGTGAATAGAGCACTGGCCCCGGAGTCAGGAGTACCTAGGTTCAAATCTGACCTCAGACACCTAATAATTACCTAGCCGTGTGGCCTTGGGCAAGCCATTTAACCTCATTGCCTTGAAAAATCTAAAAAAAAAAAAGAAAAGGAAAAATTGATCATGTATGATGTTAAATGCCATGCTCTGTAATTGTAGTCCACAGTATCTCTAGTCATACCCTCACAATTAATTTTGTGAAGTCACTATCAGGCATAGCATTGATCAGAGTTTTAAAGACTTTAAACCAATATGCTGTGCTTATCTGATTTCCAACAACTTACTGATCTGAGGGCAGATATCTATTTAATGTCCTGTCTATTCCCATCCCATGCTTCCCAAAACACATGCTTTGGACTTTCCTATTTCTGTGCTTTTTATTATGTTATTCCCTTCATCTAGAATTTTTACATCTTTTTTTCAGATAGCAGAATTCATGACTAACATAGCAAGAAGCCTCTTTCCTATTGTAGCTACTGGTGTCATATCCTTTTTTTGCAAGCATCCTTGGTTCTCATTGAAAATGTAGCTCATGAGGCACTCATCAATTGCCATTTTGTATTTTAAATGATGTTTTCATGGGAATATGTTTTGCTTCCTCAAGGTTTCTACCTTTCTTGAGCTTATTACTCTTTCCATTGACCCATAACATTTAGCATTTTCTTGCCTAGATGATACTTAATAATTCATTGATTTATTACTTCCATATTTGAAGGATCAATGATTGTGAAAGAGATAATTCATTGAGGATTCTACTCAAATTCTAGTCAGTATTAGCTCATTATAATTCTGTAGGGATAATGACTGTTAGCATCTATTTTATTGTATTCATTTAGAGATTTATTTAGTTTTCCATCTAACAAATGGTATAAGAAAAAATGATATAGGGGCGGCTAGGTGGTGTAGTGGATAAAGCACTGGCCTTGGAGTCAGGAGTACCTGGGTTCAAATCGGGTCTCAGACACTTTATAATTACCTAGCTGTGTGGCCTTGGGCAAGCCATTTGCCTTGCAAAAACCTAAAAAAACCCAAGAAAAAGCAATGTAAACTATATTTTGCATAAATTATATAGAAGCAATTTAATTTGAATGTATATGTACAATCTTAACCTGACTGTTCCCTGCTGAGGGGAAGGGTGTGGGAAGGAAGGGTGGAAGGAAATTTTGCAACTTAAAAATATAAATATATGTATGAATGAATGATGAAAAACATATGTATTTGGAAAAATAAAATATCAGTTTAGAAAGAAGCACCACCCATTCTCTCATTCTCTTCTTGACTCTGCCCTGGCTTTGCAAAGATCCCTTTCTCTCTCTCTCACACTTGGATCTCAGCTAGCCTGTCCTAAAAGTGCTTGCTGTTTTTAAAGAAGAAAAGATTTTTTCTTTTTTCTTTATTTATTTTCATCCATCTGCATATTTCCATGTACATGCATATTTCCAAGTTAAACAATTTCCCTCCACCCTCCCTTCCTACCCCCTCCCCCACCAGCAGGGAATAGTTAAGTTAGCATTTTACATACATATTTTGTCAAACATATTTACAAATAAGTAATTTTTGGCATGAGGAATTAGGATTAAGGGAAAGAGATACATAAGAGATAATTTTTATGAAGTGTTCATCAGATTTGGAAGGGTTGTATTTTTTTCTGTGTGTTTTGTTTTGTTTTTCTTCCTCTGGTTGGGGATAATATGGTCTGTAACAAGTCAAATACAGTTGTCCTAGTTCTCTGGACTGTCAGGAGGAGTTGCTTCCATCAAGGTTGTTCATCTTATAATGCTGTTGATGTGTACATTGTTCTCTTGGCTCCACTCCCTTCTTTCAGCATCAGATTCTGCAAGTTATTCCATGCTTCTCTAGAGTCTAATCATTTATGGTTTTTTATTGGACAATAATATTCCATAGTATTCAAGTATCATAACTTGTTTAGCCATTTCCCAATTGATGGGCATCCCCTTAATTTCCAAGTCTTTGCCACTACAAAAAAAAAGCTGCTATGAATATTTTGGAACATGTAGGACTTTTCCCATTTTTTATAATTTCTTCTGGATATAGTCCTAGAATTGGAATTGCTGGGTCAAAGTGTATGAAGTTTTATTTCTCTTTGGGCATAGTTCCATCTTGTTCTCCAGAAAGGTTGGATCCATTTAGAACTCCACTAGCAATGTACCAATGTCTCAATCCTCCCACAACCTCTCCAACACTGATCATCTTCCCTTTTTCTCATCTAGGATAATCCAACAGGTGTGAGGTCATACTTCATTGTTGTTTTAATTTACATTTCTCTAATCAACAATGATTTAGAGCATTTTTTCATATGATTATATATATGGCTTTAATTTCTTCATTTGAAAACTGTCTATTCATATCCTTTGATCATTTATCAGTTGGGGAATGACTTGTGATTTTATAAATTTGTTGCAATTCTCTATATATTTTAGAAATGAGACTTGTATCAGAACTCCTGGTTGTGAAGGTTGTTTCCCAGATTTTTGCTTTTCTTCTAATTTTGAAAGCATTGATTTTATTAGTGTAAAACCAATGTGATCTAATTCTTGTTTCATCATAAGTTTATCCCTCTTCCATAGATCAGAAAGATAGAGAATTCTTTTGGTCTATTAACTTATCTATACTATCACTATGTCTAAATCCTGTACCCATTTTGAACCTATTTTGGTATAGGGTGTGAGATGTGGAACTACACCTAGCTTTTGTCATACTATTTTCCAGTTTTTTCAACAATTTTTGTCAAATTATGAGTTCTTACCCAGAGGCTGATGTCTTTGGGTTTATGAAAGAGAAGATTTCTGTAGCCATTTACTGCTGTTTCTTTTGAATTTATCCTAATCCACTGATCCATTACTCTATTTCTTTTTTTTTAACTTTATTTTAGGTTGTTTTTTTTTTTTTTGTAAGGCAAATGGGGTTAAGTGGCTTGCCCAAGGCCACATAGCTAGGTTAATTATTAAGTGTCTGAGGCCAGATTTGAACTCGGGTACTCCTGACTCCAGGGCCGGTGCTCTATCCACTGTGCCACCTAACTGCCCCCATTACTCTATTTCTTAACCAGTATGAGGCAATTTTGATGACTGCTGTTTTATAGTATAGTTTTAGATAGAGCTAGGTAGAGCTAGGCCACCTTCCTTTACATTTTTCTTCATCAGATCTCTTGCTATTCTTGACCTTTTGTTCTTCCAGATGAATTTTGTTACTATTTTTTCTCCCTTGGTAAAGTAGTTATTTGGTAGTTTGATTCATATGACACTGAATAAGTTATTTAATTTGGGTAGAATTGTCATTTTTATTATATTAACTCAATCTATCCATGAGCATTTGACATTTTCCCAAATATTTAGATCTGACTTTGGGTGAGGAGAACTTTATAATTGTGTTCATACAGTTTCTGAGTTTGTCTTGGGAGTAGATTATCAAGTATTTAATGCTATCTACAGTTATTTTAAATGGAATTTCTCTTTTTTATCTCTTGATCTTGGGCTTTCTTGTTCATATATAGTAATGCTGATGATTTATGTGGGTTTATTTTTTATCCTGCTTATTTGCTGAATTTGTTAATTGTTTGAAAGAGTTTTTTAAATGATTTTCTTGGGTTCTCTAATGTATACTATCATATCATCTGCAAAGAGTGAGTTTCCCTCCCTCATTGCCAATTATGATTCCTTCAATTTCTTTTTCTTCTCTTATTGCAACAGCTAGCATTTCTAATACTATATTGAATAGTAATACTGAAAATGGGCACCCTTGTTTCATCCCTAAATCTATTGAAAATGCTCTATTTCCATTAAATATAATATTTGTTGATGTTTTAGATAGATACTATTTATTATTTTAAAGAAAATTCCATTTATTCCTAAACTTTCTAGTATTTTTAGTAAGAATGGAGGTTGTATTTTATCAAAGGCTTTTTCAGCATCTATTGAGATAATCATATGATTTCTCTTGGTTTTACTACTGATAAGTTTAATTATGTTGAATGTTTTCCTACTATTGAACCATCCCTGTCTACCTGGTTTAAATCGTGATGCATTTCCTGGTAATAACTTGCTGTAGTCTCACTGCTAAAATTTTATTTAATATTTTTGCATCAATATTCATTAGGGAGATTGGTAGATGTTTTTCTTTGTTTTGGTTCTTATTGGTTTAGGTATCAGTACCATGTTGATCTCATAAAAGGAGTTTGGCAGAACTCCTTCCTCTCCAATTTTTTCAATAGTTTATGTAGAATAGAAATTAATTGTTCCTTAAATGTTTGGTAGAATTCTCTTGTAAATCCATCGGGACCTGGAGACTCTTTCCTCAGGGAGTTTATTAATGGTTTCTTCAATTTCTTTTTTTTTTTCTGAAATGGGGTTATTTAAGTAATTAATTTCCTCCTCTGTTAATCTGGGTGGTTTGTATTTTTGTAAATATTATCCATTTCACTCAAGTTGTCAAATTTATTGGCATACAGTTCAGTGAAGTAGCTTTGAATTATCTCTTTGATTTCCTTCTCATCAGTGGTTAGTTCACTCTTTTCATTTTTGATACTGGTAATTTGGTTATTTTTCTTTCTTTTTTTAAAATCAGATTAACTAGTTGTTTGTCTATTTTATTGACTTTTTCATAAAACCAACTCTTACTTTTATTTATTAAATCAATAGTTTTCTTACTTTCCATTTTTATTAATCTCTCCCTTGATTTTCAGAATTTTGAGGTTTAACTTGTTCTTTTTCCTAGCTTTTTTAGTTGCATATCCAATTCATTGATTTTCTCTTTCTCTATTTTATTCATATAGACATATAGAGACATAAAGTTTCCCCTCAAAACTGCCTTGGCTACATCTCAAAAATTTTGGTATGATATCTCATTATTATCATTTTCTTGGATGTAATTATTGATTATTTCTATTATGTGCTATTTGATCAACCCTTTATTTAAGATAAAGTTATTTAATTACCAATTAGTTCTTGGTTTATTTTTCCCTGGCCCTTTATTACATGTAATTTTTATTGCATCATGGTCTGAGAGGTACGTATTTATCATTTCTGCTTTTCTGTATTTGATTTAAAATTTTTTTTGTACCCTAGTACATGGTCAATTTTGGTGAAGATGTCATGTATTGCCAAGAAAAAGGTATATTCTTTTCTGTCCCCATTAAGTTTTCTCCAGAGGTCTATCATACCTCAATTTCCTAAGATTTCACTCACCTTCTTAGCTTCCTTCCTGTTTATTTTGTTGTTAGATTTATCTAGTTCTGAGAGAGGTAGATTAGTCCCTTCTTCCCTTATCTTTCCCTTTCCCAGTCCCACCCCCCCCTTCCCTGTAGATTAAGTTAGTTTTTTAAACCCAAGTTGGAATGTATTTTATTCCCTCACTGGGCTAAATCTATTGAGTAGAATTTACTCAGCATTCACATTCTCCCTTCTTTCCCTCTAAAATTAAAAATCTTTGTGCCTCTTCCATTGGGGTTATTTATTGTTCTAATATTATTAATCATGTTTCATCAATCACAGTTCAATTATTTGATTGCTTGATAAGCTTCTATTGTTGCCAAGATACCATCTTAGATTCTTTACTTGATTGCTTGATAAGCAGCATTGACTCAAATTGCATCAAATTATGATTACAATCATTTTTTACCTTACCCCCCTTTTCAAGTACCTTTCAGGTACACACACTCCTCCTCACAAGCCAAAGTATTGTCCAAATCCATATCATTTCTTGAACTATTTGTGCCCCTCTCTCCAGGCCTATCATCTTTCACACTTTACCTCCTGCCCTCCCCACCCAAAATACTTAACAACTTGTTAAGTGAAGCAAGGCCTATTGTATCTCCCATTTTCCCTCCCCACCTCCCCACCTCCCCACCCAGGGTACTTAACCCCCTGTTAAGTGAAGCTCTGGAGATGTTGGTCTAATTAACTGTAAGAATCTTTGAAGATCTCTAAGTCTTGGGAGGCTTTGGTGGTCTCACCTGAGAACTTTACAAAAGACTGTAAGTGACAGTCTCAGATCCTCAAAGTTTATGTTAACCTCATTAGACAAGATGCTTAGAACCTTGTGATTAAAGTGAGTCAAAGTACACTTAAGTTCAAATTAACAACCCTGTTTTTTTTCCCCAGGGCTTTTTGTTTCAAACATGATGATGTCATCAAGACCCAATTATATCCATATCCTTTAGGTTCTTTCTCTTCAATTAAAATTCAACTCTCTAATCATCCTTAGAGAAGTAAAGTTCTAAAGAATTAGAAGGGTTCCCTTTTAGGGTTGTATACAGTTTGATAGTTGACAAACGTTTTTTTAAAACAATTTTGCTTTTTTAGTCCCCTTTTCATTCGCCTTTTTTATGCAACTCTTCAGTCATGTATTTGATGACTGAATTCTCTGTTCAGTTCTTGTTTTTGTGTCAGAAAATTCTAGAAGTCCTCTATTTCATTGGACATCCATCTTTTTTCCAAAAGTATATGCTGAATTTTGCAGGGTAGGAAATTCTGGGTTGTAATCCCAGGTCCTTAGCTCTCCAAAATATGTTATTCCAGTTCTTCCAATCCTTCAATGTTGAGGCTGATAGATCCTGTGTTAGTCTGATTGTGTTCCCTTTATATATGAATTGTTTTCTTTTTGCTGTTTGAAATATTCTCTCTTTTATTTGAGGGTTCTGGAATTTGGCTATTATAGCCTTTGGAGTTTATATCCTGGGGTCCCTTTCTGGAGGGATTCTGCAGATTCTTTCAATGGTTATATTGTTATGTTATTCTAGTAGATTTGGGCAGTCTTCTCTTATAATTTTCTGCGTGATGTTTTCCACTTTATGTAATTGGTACAGGTTTTCTGGTACTCTGATGATTCGTAGATTGTCTCTCCTGGATTAATTTCCACATCATTCATTTTCCCTAGAAGGTAGTTAACATTTTCTTCAATGTTTTTCAACCTTTTTGTTTTGTTTGTTGGAATCTTGTAGTCTTGTAGATTCATTGGTTTCTAATTGCTCCATTATAATTTTTAGGATTTTATTTTCTTCAATTAGTTTCTGTGTTTCCTTTTCTAGTTGGTTATTTTTACTTTTAAGGGAGTTGATTTCTTTGGTCAACTTTTCACAATTTTACTGTATGACTTTCATTTATTTTCCAATTTTTCTTATTCCTCTCTTCTTTGGTTTTTAAATTCTTTTTTAAAGTCTTTGATGAGCTTTTGTATATGAGTCCAATATATAGACTGTTTTGAGTGATTTTTCACTGCTTTTTTCTTCAGGCATTGCTGTCATCTTTATCTTTAAAGCCGTTCCCTATAGTAAACATTCTTAGCTTTTTTCTTCATTTTTGTTGTTGTAGTTCTGCTCCTGGGGAGGAGTATAGATTCAAGCTTTTATTTTGCTGGGTTGGGGTCTGATCCCTGGTGCGTTGCTAGTCAAGAAGTTGCCTATGTAGTCCAGGCCTTGCCTTTGCAGAAGTTTTTTTTTTTTTCTTCCTCTTTTACGTCTAGGTTCTGACTTAACAGAGTATTGTTCCCAACACAGCCCTGTCTTTTACCCTGGTGTTTTCAGAGTTCAAACTTTTTTTTTAAGATTTTGCAAGGCAATGGGGTTAAGTGGCTTGCCCAAGGCCACATGGCTAGGTAATTATTAAGTGTCTGAAGTCAAATTTGAACCCAGGTACTCCTGACTCCAAGGATGGTGCTCTATCCACTGTGCCACCTAGCCGCCCCAAGTTCAAACTTTTTTGGGCTTGGAATCTTCCCTGTTGGCTTGTTATCTAGCTGCCAGTATCTCTGTTATTATTAAGCCACCAGGACCTGGATTGCACTGTGGTTAAGAGTCTCTTGCAGGTTTTCCTGCTCTTTCACCTCCTGGGCTTTACTTCTCCTTTTACCCCAAAGAGAGAGACCTTCTCTGAAGATCCTCTACAATCTCTACAATTGAAAATTTCTTTGAATCTTCTTTTTTTTGGTGGGATCTGTAGAGTGAATGTCAGAGTAGAGCCTTCATTTATCTTTGGTAGGGAAAGGCTCTGAGAGCATGTTAGCTTCACACTTCCATCTTGGCTCCGCCCCAGAAGTCTAAGAAAAGTTTTTAAATTGTACACTTTGTAAGCTTCTATGATAAATTCTGAGCAGTTTTAAAATCCCCCACCCCCAAAATTATATAGAAATATAGATTCTAATAGAATGGGTCTATAATAGACCTACCTGTAAGCTATGGAGCTTACTTATTGTAACCTATGTAACTACATGGACACTGACATAGCTATCTCCAGTCTGTTTTATTCAAATTCCATGGCAAAACCAAGCCTGGATTGCATGGCATGGAAAGTGTTTTCCTCCCCACCCCATGTTTTCAGAGCACTTGTATGATTCATATCATCTCCCCTTGCCTAACCTAAGGAGGAGACCAATTTTCTTGTGGAGTCAGTGGAGATATTTCCTGCTTCATCTAGCTCATGTCCTTAGTGGCATACCATTTTTAGCTTATACATTCTCTTAAGAATGACTGGGTAGTAAATCTGATATTAAACCATATAAAAATAAGGAACTGGAAGAAGAGAATCATGAGGAAGGTCTGGGGTTCATTTCACTAGAATGGGCCAAGTCCCATTAATAAATTGTTTTGATTCACAGCTCTGCCTCAGTTCTCTTTTAGTTGTTTGGTGTGATCTTTGTCCCCACAATTAGGAACGACAACATTTCAATGATTCAGCAAGATTTTTATGAATAGAAGTGACTGAGAAAACTCTAGAAATTAGCCTTGACTAGGTTAGTCATTAGATGTCAAACACCTAGGCATGTGCACCAATGGCATAGCCTTTGAGGATGCAGGCCACTAGGAAAAGATTAATTATTGGAAAATGGTTTAATGGATGCCTGATATTATTCCTTTAGTCAAAAATAAAATTTCCCATCCTGAAAAATTCCTTATATATCCTGTCTTGCCTTTGCTATGATCTCAATTTATTCAACTCTAAGACATCTGCATAAATGTTATTGCTAACCATGTGAGATGGCTTGAGCAATTTCAGGAATTTCCATTTGACCCTACTCAAAATAACCCACACAGAGATTTCTATAAATTTCTATAGAAAAATTGACTCCCGTGGGGCAGCTCAGTGGCGTAGTGGATAAAGCACCCACCCTGGAGTCAGGAGTACAAATCTGGGTTCAAATCTGATCTCAGACATTTAATAATTACCTAGCTGTGTGGCCTTGGGCAAGCCACTTAACCCCATTTGCCTTGAGAAAACCTAAAAAAAAAAAAAGTTAAAAATTGACTCCCCTGAACTCATAATACCAGTTTGTTTTATGATTCTCCCCCGCCAGACCCCTGACAGAAACTGAAACAACGCAGTAAACTCATTGAAAATGAGGAATTTGATTGTTGGTGTCCAGCACTCCCTTATAGTCAAGTAGGTCAATGGGTTTGAAACAGTGCTTACAATAATGACTGTCATAGCCTAGTTTTACTAGAATTCTCATAGGCTAACCATTGAACTTTTATCAACCATATTTCAGGAGTCAGGGTTAACACCACTTATTGTTTCACTTGTACCAGACTCTCACCAACTACATTTTTCCCCCTAGAGATTCAGAAGATTAATTATGACAGTGGTCATGATGGGGATGATAATGACAATGGTGACATGATGAAGATATCTAGCATTGACATAATTCTTTAAATTTTGCAAAACACTTTACAAAAACCTCATTTTTTATCTTCACAAAAACTCTGGGAAGTAGGTACTGTTATTAGTCCCATTTTTTTAATTAAGGAAATTCTAGTTTAGATAGCTTGAGTGACTAGTAATTGTTTGAAAACAGACATTAAACTCAGATATTTCTGACTCCAGGCTCAGCATTGTCTTCACTATCACCACCATGTCTTCACCTGTCAAGTTTTTTTTTAATTGGTGAAAGCATACCCATTTTGTCATTACTTTGTAAAAGAGAGGGAAGAGTGGTGGCACTAACAGAACAAACTGGAGACTTTCAGTTTCCATCCTCACACCCTCTTCCATTCTCTTCCCTTACAACCTCAGTTTCAGCAGGTTTCAAATCATTTTCCAGTGAGGTCAGTGGGTTAGAGAATATAACAGCACCATCTACCACCATCAATGTTCAA
Organism: Macrotis lagotis; assembly: GCF_037893015.1. Lineage (NCBI taxonomy): Eukaryota > Metazoa > Chordata > Mammalia > Peramelemorphia > Peramelidae > Macrotis > Macrotis lagotis. The sequence goes on from NC_133658.1 coordinate 529,108,192, forward strand.
TTCAAATTGCCCTAGCATGTTTACTAAGACCCTGAATAAGTCTGTCTTCAAAGTATGGTCCTTAAAAGCCTCAAGTTCTGACTCAAGTTGTGGAATGCACAAGGAAATTTTACTTTTCATTTTCCTTTGACTTGCAGCCTTATCTTTTTCTGGGACCATTAATAATAAGGAACACTTTCTCTCTGGTTATTTGTATCCATCATATCAACCTCTTCAAGCTAATCCCATCAAGTGAGTTGGGAATTTCTCCTATCCCATTGAGAGAACTCACTGCTAGAAGGACAAAGACAACAGGATTATGTGTATAGTATCTAACAAACTAATTTCCAAAAGTTGTACTTCCTCCACTTCTTTCTTTCCAACAATCAACTTACAAAGTCAACTATGAGATAATTCTGTACAAGTTTTGAAAGCTGATGGAAATATTATGGTCTAGACCTGACTCAGGGGCTTCAGGTTTGGGACCAAAAGGAAATGAGAACCTTGTAGGAGTTTACTAAACATTAGAATAGAAAGTATATTTTGTGAGGATAGAATACTGGTTTAGACACACATATACTGGACTGATCAGAAGGATGAACTGACTTAAATAGCCATGGGATATCTGAAGAGGTGGTATGGACCCTGACTCCCTGTACACTCATTATTCTATGCTTTAGGTGACTGAAATGATTCAAATGCTGGAAAGCCTATCTTCTGGAATAATCAAAGTGCTTTTAAGGTGAAAACTAGTAGAAAATCTAGCATATATTTTTCCTATTATACCATGCTAATTAAAAAAGCAATTAAAGAAATGAAAAATAATGAGTACATAGCTGATACTGTCTTCTCAGTAATTAAAAAAATATTATCCTTACTATTATTATTTCTAGTGTTTCTAGTGTTTTCCTTTTGGAATTTTTCTCTTTGATATACTTTGAAATCAGTCTCTAAGTGCTTTCATAATTATTTAGACTTCTATATGGATTTCCTTCTTGTAGCTTTGGTCAGGTCCAGACTCTACCTGACTATCATCTTGACTATTTTCTTTTTGAATTATACTTTGAAAAAAATATAGCAGCAGCTACATAAAAAAGGATATAACAAAAAAGAAAATTTAAGTCTCTGAGGACCCATTTCTTTTTCATTTTAGAAAATATAGTTTAGAATAGGTGATTAAAATTCTCATTTTATATGCCTGTTTGATAAAATAATAATTATTTATATGTGAAATTCCATCAATTAATGTATTCACATAAATTAATGATGCCTACAAAATGGAAAGACATATACTTTTAAAATCAGCAAAAAAGAATTAAGCAAAAAAATAATAATTTTACAAAGTCTTGTAATTTTCTTTTACATGACATTCGCTAGATGAAATACAGAATTAAAAATAGTATACAATACAATAAATAATGTTCTTATTGTTAGAATTTAATTCTGAGAATATAGCAGAGTAAAATGCACATTTTGGGGGCTTCCCCACTAAGCCACAAATAACAAAATTAATATAGAATATGTAAGAATCTCAGCAAAGACAGATAAAGACCTTACTAAACTAAGTAATTTTAGTAATCAACTTTATTGATATCTTTCTATAAAATCATCTTCATTTCCAGAGATATTCAGTGCCTAGAAAATGAAGGAGAAATTTTATTAAGTTTTAAGAGGCAAATAGTGTGCAGAGGCATCTAGGCTTGCTCAAAGAAGGAGTTTTAGTGTGTGGTTAATATAGATTTCAACAATAAGTTAGTAAATTAAATCCAAAGGGGATGAACAAGGGTGGATTGAGGAGATTTATCCAAACTGTCAGAGCATGGAACTGGAGTGTTTGTAAAGACCAGGGTAGTGAAGGACTAACTCAGACTGGTTGGCCTAGGTTTACTCTAAGGCAATTCACAAAAGATCAGTTGGCACATCAATCAAGAGTAAGGGTCATTCTGGCTTCTCCTTAATCAGTCCCATGATCTCCTTGTTTTTCTTGAGTAATAAATGAGCTCTAGCATATCAGAATTAATAGGATAAGCACCTGCATCCTTGTTTCCATGGTTTCTAGGTCTTTCTCCTGCCCAGCATCAGATATGGGATGCTAAGCCAGGTGATTGATTCCATATAGTTCCTCTTCTCCCCTCCCTGCCATTTACACTGACTTAGAATTAGACTCTGGGTGACCTGGGCTCAATAGTATCACTGTTCTTTCTTGTTTTGTTTCCCTCATAAGAATTTCCTTCCCCCGCTTTTTTTTTTTTGGTTAAATTTTTTGCTGCACTTGACAGATTTCTATTGTTTTTAGGTAGTATTGGAGTTATGTTTTACTGGAAAATTCACTTGAAATGATTAAAATTGCTATTTGTAAAAACACATTTTAATCAATCATCAAAACACAATATGAAAGACTATTCTTCCATAAGGACATGTTAAAAGTATAAAAATTACTTTTCAATTGTCACAGAGGTTCATTTGTTGAATAAAATACTCTCTGCCTATTAATGTCAAATGAAGAGTAAAACAAGTAGATATATGGTCCTCATCATGTTCAGAGCCCAAATGGAAGGAGTACCCATAGATACTAGCAACCTCTAGATGATACTATTGTAGATAATCCTGTCCTGATTGCATCAAGCACCAGAATATTTTAAGGCCTCTTCAATGTGAACACCATTTGCTCAACACTGGGACATTACTGGAAAAATTAAATGGATAATTTAAATATTTAAATATTCCATGCCATGCAATCCATGCTTGGTTTTGTCATGGAATTTGAATAAAACAGAATGGAGATAGCTGTGTCAGTGTTCATGTAGTTACATAAGTTACATAAGTAAATGGTCTAATGATCAGACTATATGGCACTCAGATGGCACTCTAGTCTACCGAGTTACTACAATCTCACCCAAGTCTAGGTAGGCATTGCAGCTGAGAAATTATATAAGATCAAACTTGAGCCGGGAAGAGAACAGAGAAGATTTTATTTGGTAAATTGCCATGATTTCAATATTTCCAATCCTGAGCTATATCCTGGTGTAAAATTCTGTTTTTTTATGACAAATTTTTCATAAGATTCTATATGACTTTGAATATTTAAAGAATCATTTCTGAACACGCAACAATTCTGAAGAATAGAAGTTGAAGATAAACTAAAGGAGACAGATAGGTTGGTCCAAAGGTACACACTAGTAGACCCATAATCTATTTCAAGTGAAGATTTTCTTGCAAGAAATGATTTAAGGGATATAGTCAGATAAATTTGTATATGAAAAGGAGCTGCACCAGTCATAAGAAAAGTAATGGATAATAACTGGATAGCTCAATGAAGTAATGGAACTTAAAAATGCAAAAATATATAAAGGAAGGCATCTATGTATAGGGCATACTGCCCAAATAGAAGAAATGGATAAAGCTATAAATATATTGATATTTTGAAGTCAGTTTTCTTAATAAATTGTGGAAATCAGAGCCACTGTCTTCACTTTTATCCATTTCTTATTTTTTTGGTGTCTTTAAACTTTCAAAATACTTCTCTTTGAGGTAATTGTAATTATAAAGAGATTTATCATATTTGTTCTTCCTTTAATGCTATTTTTAACTTTCACATTTAAAAACTTGATGATCTGACAAGGCATAGACAACTCATTTAAAAGTGATTGAAAAATCCATAACAAATTATTTCCTGTCCATTAAGTTAGAGTAAACTTCACTTTTTTTTCTTTTGGAGAGGTGATAGTTCTATGAAATTTGTTATTGATAGCAGGACCTCAAGTCAGGAAGACCTGAACTTAAAATCTGACCTCAGAAATAATGTTAATGCAAATCAGATAATCTCTGCTTCAGTTTACTTATCCATAACATGAGTATAGTAATAGTACCAAGTTAGGTGGGTTTCACAGTGGTTAGAACCTGAAGTCCATAAGACTCAGTTTTCTGAGTTCAATTTTGGCCTCAAACACTTAATTATATGTGTGACTCTGGGCAGTTACTTAACCTGGTTGCCTTAGTTTCCTCTGTAAAACAAGCTGGAGAAGGAATTGGCAAGCCAATCCAGCATTTCTGCCAAAAAAACTCCAAATTTGGTCATGAAGAGTCAGACAAAACTGAAATAACCAGAATTTTAAGGATCAAGTGAGATCATCTTTGTAAAACAATATAGAAGCTATATATTATTGCTATTATTATTATTTATCATTTTTAAAGAATAAGGCTTCTAAGAAATCAACTGTTTTTAGTAGTCTTCTTATTAATTTCCCTGACTGTAGTCCCTCTCCTTTCTAATCTCCACCAGATTTATCTTTGCAAATTAATCCTATGCTATTTGCCTTCTCCAAAACTTCCAAATGTCCTGATGGCTTGCCCAATAAAGCCCAACTCTTAATCTTAGTTTGGTGCCAACCTATTTTTCCAATCTTATGCTCTACTATTTCCTAACTCTGACTCTGTGCCAACCAGTCAAGACTATATATGAAGTTCCCCAAATATACATTAGCTTTCCAGTCTCTAGGTTTTTGCTCATGCTCTTCCTTGGGCCTGGAATTTTATAACATCCCATTCTAACATTAAAATGCACAAATTTTATCTTTTCTCTAAGGTGTAAACTTCAATTCTGCTTTCTCAGCATTACTTTCAATGATAACTCTCAGGAATAATTACTCCATTCTTCCCTTTTGTTACATTAAGCATGTACCATTCACAGAGTGCTGACCAGCTACCTTTTTTTAAAAAAAAAATCATATTTCATAGGGTTGACCTTCATAGAGTTGAAAGAGACTTCAGAGATCATTTGGTTCAATTTACTTATTTTACAGATGAGAAACCTAAGGCCTAGAAATGTAGCATGGCCTGCTCAAGACAATACAGGTAGTAAAGGTGGACATAGGATTCAAACCTATATCCTCTGAATCCAATTTCAATTTTCTTTCTGTTTATTATATGAGACTCTTCCTATTAAGTATGCTATCTTCTCTAGGGGACTATTAAATTACAAAGGGTAGGGATTCTGGCTCATAAAATTTTGTATCTTTCAAAGTACCTAGTATTATTGCATAAATGTTTCACCATTTCTGGAAATTCCTCCTTTCCACCTCTTAAGCTGTCTAGTTTTTTCTAAAATATAACTCAGGTATAACTTCCTACCTCAGACCTTTTCTAATCTCATCTTTTAAGATTCATTCTTTTGTGAAATTATTTGTAAGTACTTATGTTACTTTCCTGCTAGCATGTTCTCTCCAAGATGTAAGCAACCTCCTTGAAGGTAAGTCTCTGGGTTTTTGTTTTTGTTTTTGTTTTTTTTTTTGCCTTTGGGTTTAGTCTGGCACAGTGCTTTTTACAGAATAAGTTCTCAATAAATTTTGTTGAATAGTGAACTATTAATTTTATATTGAAAAGATAAAAAAGACAGGAACGTAGAGAGGAAGGAAGGAAGGAAGGATAAAAAAAGAAATATGAGAAGGAAGAAGGAAAATATGGAAGAAAAGATAAGAAGTAGGCAAAGAAGGTAGGAGGGAGAAATGCAGGGAAGGATGATTTTTTTTTTTGGATAGGCCACATTAAAAAAAAAGTCACTGTTAACAATGGAGAAAATATGAAAGAAGACACACTTACCTAAAAGAACAAACAGCATTTTAGTGTCAATTTGGCATTAACTTAGTAGAAAATTAGATAAGGGAAAAATGTGCAGGTTGAAGTTAGCCAGGACAATGATAAATTGACTGCATTTAAAGTAAAAGGATTTCCCCTCTTAAAAGCTGGCAAGAGCTCTTGTACATGATAAGGTAGGTCTCAATCAGGTAACTTAATTGATGACTTCATATATAGTAAGCATTGATTTAAAAGGTCCAAGCTTTGCATGTTGTAATTAGCAAGTCCTTTTGCAAACTCCACTCCTGTGCACTCAGAGGTCAATCACAGCATAAGTAGGCTAAGTGGTCCATGAAATAAATTGTAGCTCTAGTTTCCTTTTTGCTCAGTAATTCAAATGCATTAGCAATCTGAATTTGGAAAAGATTTGTTTAACATGCCCTAATTCTTGAACATTCAAATTTTTTCAAGGAATAGAGAACTGGAATCATGTAACTTTCAAAAATAGTCATCTATCCAGGGTCAAAGAAATGTATAAGTGGTGAAGTTGACAAAGTTAGATTTCAAGACCTCTATATTTCACTCTGAACTTTTTTCTTTCTTCTACTGGTGCTCCTTTCTTCCACTTTCAAGTTATTCAATGTCTTTCAAAAAAAAAGTCAGATTACTCTATTCACACTAAAATCTTTAAAGCTAATAAAGTTTTAAAATTTTGTATTTCCTCACCTTACTTTTTGCTGCTAAGGATAGTTCTCTTTTTTTTCTTTTAGTGATAATTTCCACTAATATCTTTATTTTTTGTAATATTCTACCATTTTTGTTCTTTTTTATTTTTATTAGATTTTTATTTTGCCTCAGTTACATGTGAAAACAAGTTTTAATATTCATTTTTAAAGTTTTGAGTTCTGAATTTCCTTCCCTTTTCCATTCTCACTCCCTCTCATTGATACAAGAAGTTATTTGATCAAGGTTAAAAATGTGTAGTCATGCAGAACATTACCATAATAGTCATGTTCTAAAAGTAAACATATTCTCCATAAATAGAAAAAAAAGAAACCTTAAGAAAATAAAGGAAAAAAAATCGTGCTGCAATCTGTATTCAGACACCATCAGCTCTTATCTTTGGGGCTGGATAGAATTATTTATCATAAGTGTTTCCCAACATTGTTGAAAAAGGATAAGTCATTCACAGATGATCATCCTACAGTATTGCTATTATTTTATTAAAAGTACATTTCCCATTGCATCTGCTCATGTAAGTCTTTCTAGTTTTACTGAGAGCATCCTGTTCATCATTTGGCATAGAATAGCATTCCATACTACAATTTGTTCAATCATCTCTGATTGATAGGCATCTCCTCAATTTCAGGAAATATCCTTATATGTATAGTTTCTTTACATTCCTATCTTTCATCTTTTCTGGAATATATAGACTTTGTGGTGGCATTGCTAGGTCAAAGGGTAGATATGATTTTATAGCCCTTTGGGCATAGATAGAAATTGTTCTGTAGATTTGTTGAATCATTTCACAACTTCTCCAATTGTGCATTAATATCTCATTTTCCAAACATTCCCTCTGAAATTTGTCATTTTTTCCTTCTGCCATTTTAGTCAACCCAATTGGTATAAGGTCACACTTCAGAATTGTTCTAATTTGCATTTCTTCAATCAATAGTGAATTAGGAAAAATTTTTTTTCAGTATGGTCATAGATAGCAATGATAACTTCATCTGAAAACTGTTCATATCTTTTGATCATTTATCAATTGGGAATGGCTCTTATTTTTATAAATTTAACTAAAAAATTGTTTGCAAAATATCTTCATCAGAGAAACTTGTTTCAAAGTTTTATTCCTAGTTACTATTTGTTAACTGTATTTCCCGCCATCTTATCCCCCACTCTAATTTATTCTATTCTTTCCTTATACTTTTTCCCTTCTGAAAAGTGTTTTGCATCTGACCTCCCCCCCAACAATCTTACCTCTCTTCTATCACCTCCTTCAGCCCTTTCTCCCATCCCCTTTCCCTCCTACTTTCCTCTAAGGTAGGATAGATATCTTTACCCATTTAAGAGTGTGCTTATTATTCACTATTTGAGTTAATTTTGATGAGAAGACTCAATCACTCTCCTTTAACTATCTCCTCTCCTATCTACTGCAAAAGCTTTTTCTTATATCTTTTATGTGAAGTATCTTTCCTCCCTTTTTCCCTTTCTCCCAGAACATTCCTCTCTTACCCCCTTTTTAATATAGTGTCCTTTCATATTCCATTCCCACCTGGGCCTTATCTGTATATGTTCCTTCTAACTGCTCTAATAGATGAGAAAGTACATGAGTTACCAGTATCATATTCACATGCAGGAATGTAAGCAGTTCAACATTAATAAGTCCCTTATGATTTACCTTTTGTGTTTACCTTTATATACTTCATTTGAGTCTCATATTTGAAGATCAAATTTTCTATTCAGTTCTGATCTTTTCATCAGGAAAGTTTAAAGGCACCTTTTCCACTGAATATCCATCTTTTCCCCTGAAAGAGTATCATTAATTTTTCTGGGTAGTTGATTCTTGGCTATAAATCAAGCACTTTAGTCTCCTGGAATTTCATATTTCCAGCCCTTTGATCTCTAAATCTTAGGTTATCTGATTGAGACTCCACAATAATTGAATTGTTTCTTTCCAGCTTCTTACAATATTTTCTCCTTGGCCTGGGAACTCTGAAATTTGATAATAATATTCCTGAAAATTTTCATTTTGGTATCTCTTTCATGAAGTGAAATTTGTATTTCATCCTCTGCTTCAAGAATATCAGGGCAGTTTTCCTTATAAATTCGTGAAAAATTATGTTTAGGTTCTTTTTTGATCATGGCTTTAAGATAGTCCAATACTTTTAAAATTATCTCTACTAGATGTATTTTCCAGGTCAGTTGTTTTTCCAATATTTCACATTTTCTTCTAGTTTTATATTTTTTGTTTTGTTTTATTGTTTTTCAATTTTTAATTTCTCACAAAGTCATCATCTCCCCTTTGTTCAATTTTATATTTTAAGAAACTGTTTTCTTCAGGGAGTTTTTATATCTCCTTTTCTATTTGTCAATTCTACTTTTTTGGCTTTCTTCTCCTCTTGGACTTTTTGTATGTCTTTTTCCATTTGGTCCAGTATGAATTAAGATGCTATTTTCTTCAGTATTTTTTTGTGTGTGTTCCTTCACTAAGTTGCTGATTTTACTTTCATGATTTTTCTACATCATTTTCATTTCTCATTCCAATTTTTCCTCTGTCACCCTTATTGTATTATCAAAATCTTTTTTGAGTTCTTCCATGGTGTGAAACCAATTAATATTTTTCTTGGAGACTTTGGATGTAGAAACTTTGACTTTATTATCTTCTTCTGAGTATATACTTTGATCTTCCTTATGACCATAGAAATTGTCCTTGGCCAGAGTTTTTTTCTTCTATTGTTTGCTCATTTCCCCAAACTATGACTTGATTTTTAACTTTTTGTTAAGGTGGGGCTCTGTTTCCAGGATGGAGGAAGCACTGTCCCAAGCTTTTGGAGATTTTTAGCACCTGTTTTAGAGGCGCTTATAGGGACCTTCAAGTTTTCAATCATTCCAAGGTCTTATGATCTAAGGAGAGACTCTGACTGCTCTCCTAGCCTGTGCTCTGGTCTGTGGTGACCACAAGCACTTCCTTCTGCCCTGGAACTGTGAGGAGGGTCCCTGCTCCACTTTGGCAGTGAACTCTGTGGGCTTTTGCCCCTCTTTCTAGGATTGAGACCCAAGACTGCTATGAGATCTGAGTATTGGCAAAGCAATAAAGTCTTGCCTCAGTGATATCAAAGAGGCCCCTAACCCTCTTAGCTTCTGTGAAGCAGATGCCTTTGCAGATTCAGTGGCTCCCAAGATCTGCTTCTGGTCTTCTAGGATGGGGTCTACTCTGCTGAAGCCTGTACTGGGCTATGTTCCACACTCACACCAGCAGCCAGGGTATTTTTTTTTTAGTTTTTTGCAAGGCAATGGGGTTAAGTGGATTGCCCAAGGCCACACAACTAGATAATTATTAAGTGTCTGAGGCCAGATTTGAACTCATGTACTCCTGACTCCAGGGCTGGTGCTCTATCCACTGTACCACCTAGCAGCCCCTAGGGTATTTCTTTTAAATTGAGAGTTAATCAAAGTGTCAAATGTCAAAAACTTATGATGATGGAATTTCAGAATTTTTAGAATGGTGACAGTTTGGCAAGGGAGTCTTCTTTTTGCCCTCAAAAATTAGCTGCCTCCTCAGCTGATGAAGAACCAGTCTCTTGCCTTGAAGCTAATAATTGTCCTCAATTCTGTATTAGATGGAAAAATAAATACAGTGGTAATCTATGGAGTTATGAAAAACAACCATATGAACTCAAGGTGAATTCTGGTGCTTCCATTCTTTTGCTTCTTTGATAGAGTTTTTCTAGTTCCTTCCCTACCACTCTTTATCTCTTCCTTTTCTCTTTCTTAAGCCTTTAAACTAGGACTATTTCCCCAAAATTCAATCCTGACTCTCTGCCTTTCTTCCAAACTTATCACTTTATCAAAATGGAAGAAATTTCTATTATCATGGCATTAACTTTTGTTCAAGGAAAACTCCATATTGATAATAAAGCATTGCACACTTATACAGTGCTTTAATCTATTTTAGGCCTATAGTCTCACCCTCTTTAGTTTTATTTACTTTGTTTTAGTACCCTTTAGGAAACCAAAGAGAAAAAATAGCTAGAGATGAAGAACTGCTGGTCAAGGACTTCCCTTGGAGTTTTTTCCTAGACTTTCAAAAGGTTAATGCTCACATGGACTGACAAATAATGATTAGCAAATAAAACTTCCCATCTTGAGTGAAAGGGAGGGCACAAGGTCTATCCTAGGAATGAACCAGGGAAGAAATACAAGACATGAGGGATAAAAGCTAGACACCTCCACCTGGCTGCCACAACGGAAAGACAAAATTATTGAAATAAATGGGAAGAACTTTTATCAACACTATTTCTAGATTAAATGAGGGTGGAGGAGGATCATAGAAATTCCAGTTCTAAATCTATAATCCTGTGACTTATGATCCTACAAACCCCTTATCAGTTACTTTATCTTTATTAATCAATTATGCATGGAAAGTCAAAATAAAAAGAGATATTATTGAAATTTTCAAGTACTTATCAATGGGTTAGTAGAAGTGACATTTGAGGGGAAGACAACATCATCTCAGCCCTTTTTATTGTGATTAGAACTGAGCCCATTTATGAGCTCTTCTCCAAAACTTGTCACCAGAGAGTGGAAAATGTACTTGTTGCTTAAAGTGAAAACTTCTACAAAGACTCCATTTCAGCCTATTAAGGAAGAAAAGGACTGAAAAGATCAGAATTCCACACATAGAAGTGATTAAAAGGGGAATGCTTCAGTGAGGTGTAGCTTAAAGAGAATCTATATTTCAGATATACTATGCCTGACTCTTGAATTCCTTCCATGTCTTTTAATGAAGTTTCTAGGAATAGAATGTATCTTCTTTATATACATTGAACAACATTACCCAGAATGGATACTACCAAATTCAATGAAATTTCTAGACATATCCACACATGTGGATATTTGGTCTCATTTAGTTAGGATCCTCTTACATCTAAGAGAAAGAGGCATAATTGTTTTTAAGACAAAAAGAAATAAAATTTCTATATTTGATTCTGAATCTGAGTAAGTTCCTGTTAGACTAGCAGCTCAAGAAGCGTTAGGTTCCTGCTGGCTAGCTTATTCTTACCCAGGCAACCATTGAAGGGGTGGAAGACAAAGAAGACAAGGATGACAAGTTCTTCTAGTTCTCTAAGATCTCAAAGTTCTCCATTTATTAAACCAAATACAAGTGCTTAAATATCCTCCCCAGTCCCTGGTCCACTCCCATTCCCATGGCACTCTTCATTCTACTAATAAATAATGATTTGATGCTAGAGGACACCAGGTGATGAAGCTTTACAGTATTCCCACACACAACAGTCCCTTACATATCCCCCTTTTCATTTTTTTGAAACAAAATTCCTTAATTCAAATACATAATGGATACCACATAAGTTATAAACAAAAGTTCAAAAATAGTATAAGCAAATGTCAAAGAATAGTAAAAACAACTAATCATCCAAGTCAATTAACATGAGTTAGTAAATTTTACAAAATAATTTTCCATCCATTATTTTATGCATGAATCCACAAATTTATCCTAGAAGGGGGTCATAATTTGTGATATTTCCCTTACCATAGCTGTGTGATGACAGATGAGACAAAGATTACAAACTTTTTCCTTTTGCCAACAAAATGCCCTTCAAAGTAATCAAATTCAAAACCCAAACTAAAAGGAGTAACATTTAACTAAGATAACTGTAAACTATTTCAGATCTGAATCACACACACACACACACACACACACACACACACACACACACACACACATAATGCACCAAAATATTAGCCATAAGCACAGGTTTCATTCAAAAGACAAAATCTAACTTTCCCAATCCCAGAAAAAAAAGTCTTCTTCCCCTTTTCTCTTAACTAATTTACCACAGAGCTTCCCAATTGATTGCCTAAGAAAATCGTGGTCATTGCCCAACCCACCCCCTCCCAAACCAAGAAGAAGGCATAAGGGTCCCTTGATTTCTAAGCTTTTTGAGACATAAGCTTGAATTTCGAAGTTCCAAAAAGGAAGATTTCCCTTCTCCCTCCCCACTCCCTCTGGTGGGAGCAGTCGAGAATGAGAGAGAGCATTTTGAAATTACTTGAGTTGTTAACAACAGTACAATTTGGAATTGTTGCATTTTCTGAACAACAGTCAGCACCATTACAAACTGTCCAATAGCATGTGACATTTTTACTCTCAACACAGAAAATGCAGTTAGTGTGTACTTCACGGCTTTCTGCTGCTAGAGCAACAGTCGTGGTGTGCTTGGTTGTAGGTTGGAGAGTGAAATTCTCTACGGCTTTTGGAGCGGAATTTGTGGTAAGAGATAAAGTAATGATTAAAACCATTCCCCTTGGGGCGGCTAGGTGGTGTAGTGGATAAAGCACTAGCCCTGGAGTCAGGAGTACCTGAGTTCAAATCTGGTCTCAGACACTTAATAATTACCTAGCTGTGTGGCCTTGGGCAAGCCACTTAACCCCGTTTGTCTTGCAAAAAAAAAAAAACTTAAAAAAAACCATTCCCCTTGATTACATAGGTAATCTTAGAAGCAGAATCTGCATGCAGTATCCACTGACTCTACATTGGGTTCTCTTTCCACTACATATGGATATGGCTGGAGAGCTAGACTAATAGCAATAAATACTGCTATATATCATTTTACTTCTGCAAAAACTGAATGGGTCCCATATGAAATGTCAGCTAATATTATTGTTATTATTTCTGGAGAGTGGGTTTTGAAATTTATCCTTTGTTTAACAATCTATATTTATCTCAGAACAATATATTAAAAAGTAAACAAGTTTGGAGGTATCTGAATATATGCTACTCTATCTCTAAGTATTGTATACAATATACAAGCAAAAGTTTAAAGGTAATTTACATCACCTGGATAAGATATGTAACTAATATGAGCAAGGTCTGACTTAGTTTCATTCCTCTTTCAATCAGTTAGAATTGCTATTCTTGAACCCCAGACTGCCCTTCTAACTATCCTAAAAAAAGTTGCTTAAAAGCAAAAAGAATGAATGTGGGTGGATTGATAATTCTGTCACCCTGACTACAAAAGTCATCATAAATCTCTCTGATAGAACTACTGATAGTATATCAGTTGTACTGCCTGTTTATATGGAATCTGAAACACAGTATAATATTAAATTTATTATAATTTATTTAAAAATCATAATTGCTTTGATTTTCATTTTCCTATAGGATTTTGAATTCTTTGAGATTAGGGAGACTGTCCTCATATTGATATTTCTACCAATGATTACAGTTGTCTCATTCATACTAGATATTTATAAAATATTTCTTCAATGAATTATGAAAATATGAAAGTAATCAATATTTGATTACCATTTCAGAGATGGAGAAATTGTGCAGTGAAAGGCTCCATGACCTTCTTGAATTCAAACAATAATCCAGTTCAGTAACTTCATTTTTCTTTTCACCTCTAATATGAATATTTAAAAATTTTATGTCTTGAAACATAATTTTCAATTAATTCAAAAACAGTTCTCTAAATTTATAATATTGTAAAATTGATTCTGCTAGCAAATTTCAGAGCTCTTTAGGATTAACCAATTTAATTTATGCATCATGTTTTATACTTTTTATAGTCACCTGAGTCAGTGTCTTCCCTATTTTAAACAGAAACATTTGTCATTAAATATTTTGAAAATGATTTATGTTTTTCTTCTTTCATTTAACAAAAAACTAGAGAATACTCCAGTTTATTTAATTAAATTAGCTTTGTTTAAAATGTACAACTTGATAATAGTGGCAATAAGATCTGAATTCAAATTCTGCCTCTGAACCTTCAAACTCAATGTCCAAGGTTTAGACATTTAACCTCTGAAACATAGCATCCTCATCTATATGGTGGGAGTACTAACTAGAGGACCTAATATAAAGTGTTATTGTAGGGTTCTAGTTAGATAACATATATAAAATGTTTTGAAACCTTCTAAGCATTAAATAAAATTTCTTATGTTCAAATAATAAGTAGACTGTAATAACATCCTTTTTGGTATTATATATAAATATGTATTTCAACATTTTAAAGTTAGAAGTCTGTTACTCATTTTCCTGAAACTTTTCTAAGTTATTTTTTCCTGAGTTGATGCATATTTGGATACTTTTTGAACAGTCTAATAAATTTAAATAGCCATTCATAAAATGCTTCTACTGGGGAGATAAATATGTATTTAAAGCAGTATTTGAATGATCAACTCAAAACTCAAAGAAAATGATGTCGTTGCTATTATTCATCACTTCTATATATTTCCATCAGTCTCTACAAGGCTTACTATGTAGCCAATTATGCAAATACACAGTCTGTTTACAGGCTATGCTAGCCCTTGGAAAAACACATTTGATTTATTTTTTTAAATAAAGAAAAATTGCTGTGTGCATGTTCAGAATCTAACTTGGGCTGTTCCACTTTTTTTCTGGACTAGGCTATAACAGTTATTGGGTAACTGGTACTGAACTGCCATTCCAAACATATCTGCATTTTCTTAGCAGTCTAACCCATTGTATAGTAGAATATGTGTAAGTATGTGTAAGTAGTGATGTGTCAGGTGACTTTGATAAAGAACAATTGTGTTAAGAGACAGATGAACAGACAGACAGACAGACCTACAGAGAGAGAGAGAGAGAGAGAGAGAGAGAGAGAGAGAGAGAGAGAGAGAGAGAGAGAGAGAGAGAGAAGCAGAGTGAGGAAGACAGGGGAGGTGGGAAGGGATAGAGAATATTATATATTTAAGGAGATACACACACACACACACACACACACACACACACACACACACACACACACATATATATATATATATATATATTTACTGGAACTGAGATGATAGAGTTTTTTTCATGTATTTTCTGATCTAGTTACCTGGGGATAAAATGGATTTGACTGAGAAATCTGCTTCCTTGAGTGAAATGTAGGATGTAACTAGAAGAAACTTTGCTCTCTCTCCCTCCCTCCATATACATACACATTTAGGGACCTTTCCTCCAACCCTCTAATCTAGTGTTCTTAGTGACTCATGAATTTATCACTACAGAATTTTTTATCCAAATATGAAGTTTTTGCTCATGTCACTTGTAAATTATCTCAGTAGATTCAAGAATAACTTGTGGCAGTATAAATATCTACAGTCTCCACAGTGATCTTTCTATTTATAAATAGCCATGCATATGATTAAAAAAAAACACTTTGACATTTATTGTCACTTTTCATATCAGCCTTCCTCTTCAGAATAAAATGTCTTTTGCAGAAGTCTTTTTATTTAATAGAGATAACATCTGCAAAGTGCTTTGCAAACATTTCAGTGCCATATGAAATGTCAGCTATTATTACCGTTATTATTTCTGGAGAGTGGGTCTAGAACTTCATCCTTTACTTAACAATCTATATTTACTTTAAAATGTCATATATGTAATGGAATATTGAAGTCAAATTTCTCTGAAAGCTTCGTATTTTTTCTGTAGAAACATGGGTCTGGGTCCTTGGAGAGTCTCTGTTTAATTTCACTTTTTAGTGCCCATTTCGATGTTCAAAAGAGTAATGCTGATCATTTTCATCTCTTTCTTTTAGAGGTTCTGCTTTGTATATTTAAGCATTCTAAGTATATTCCTTGTGTTTTCTCTCTGTGGCTAATGTTTAAGAACATATTTGCATTTGAAAAACAGTATGAAAGGGGTAAAATATATGTCTGATCAAAGCAATGCTAATTTGAATTTACCATTGCTTCATGCTTTATATTTTTATTTAAAAGGGGAATAAAATTAGCTACTGGTTAGAGTATTACTATACTTGCAGCTCATTCTCAACTCCCTCTAGATCTTGGGCAGAACTGTAAGTACAACAATCTTTATTCAGTCAATGGACTGGATCCCTGATGGCTTTGATACAAAGGCCATTATATAACAGCAGTTTAGGAAACACTTTGAAATTTGAGGAAGAAAGCATCTAATTGAAGATGAGTGAAGATCATCTTAGTGAAAAATTGTCACAATTCAATAAACCCCCAAAATGCTTTGAAAGGAAAAAAAAATATAGAGTTAAAGCTTTATTGGTTGTTTAGATTCCTAAATAATTTTCATTAAAATAGATGACTGAGTGATTTTTAAAAATATCTTTTGCTCTACACTTGCCATTTCATTGGTGTAGGAAATAACTGATACAGAAATTTCCTGTATTGAATACCTTTATATTTTTTTCTTTGTTTTGTTTTAAAAGCACTGGATTGTAGTCAGGTTAAAATGGATTCAAATTCCTTTTCTGCCATTTACTATCACTGTATCAATAGGTAAATCACTTAAGTCCATTTGCGGCTCAGTTTCTTCATTTGAAAAATTAAAACAAAGGGTTGAACTTGATCTTGAAGATCCATTCAAATTTTAATCTATGAACCTTATATGAAAACCACCTCTATGAATAGATCTATTTAATTCAGCTTTCTGATTTTTCAGGATACTATTTTTCTTATTCTTCTCCTACCAATCTGTATCTCCTTCTTAGTATCCTTTGCTGGATCTTCACCTAGGCTATGTCTGGTAATGGTGTCTACTCTAGGATCTCTTCTCTTCTATTTTACTTGGTGACCTCATCTGGTTCTGTGAACTCAAAGATTATATCTGTGTGGATGATTCTCAAATATACTGAAGTCAGCAGAGAAGTTGGGATTACATATATAATCCTAATTTCTCTGCTGACCTTTAGTCTTGTATCTCAACTACTTGTTGAACATATTGAATTAGATTGCCTATAGACATATTAAACTAAAATATGTCCTCAAATGAATTCATTATCTTTCTATTCCCCTCAACCTTCTCTTCTTCCTTTCTTCTTTATTACTACTAAGTTACCAAAGTGGCAACTTAGCCATGATCTTTGACTTCTTACTCTCTCTTATCCCCCAACTGTGTTCAGTCTGTTACTAAAGCAGGAGCCTGCTTAGTTTGAGTTCCATGTCTCTATCAACTCCATTTCGTCTTTTACTCAGCTACCAGAGTCATCTTCCCAAAATATAAGCCTAAACATCTCCCTCCCTCTAACTTAATAAACCCCAGGGGCTCCCTATCACTTCCAGGATCATATATAAAATCCTCTGTTTGGTTTAAGCTGTCCCCCTCTTAGTCTTTATACTCCACTAGATGCATATTATTCCAGTGACACTGGAACAAGAAACTACATCTCCTGACTCTGGGCATTGTCAATGCCTGTGCCTCATGGGTGGAAATAGTTTCCTTCCTCATTTCTACTTCCTGATTTCCCATCTACAAGCTTACCTTCAGTGGAAATCTTTTCCTCTCCTTAATTCTAAAAACTTTCCTCCAGTCAATTATTTCCAATTAAGCCTATATATAGCTCATTTGTACAGATTAATTTGCATATTGTCTTCCCCATTAGATTGTGAGATCTTTGAGAGTGGGGACTCTTTCTTACATTTCTTTGTTATTCCAGTGCTTAGCAAATTGATACTAAATTGATACTAAAGATACTAAATAAATGGCTGCCTAGAAAGTGATCACAAATTAAACAACTACCCAAAGTCACATAGATTTTATGTATCTCACATACTCAAATTCTCACTTTTTAAATTTTATTTACTTTTAACATTCATTTTTAAAATTTCTGTACTCATTCTTCTTCTGCTCTCTGAGGGAGGTAAGCAATATGCTATTAATGGGACTTGTGAAGTCATGCAAAAAAATTCATATTAACCATGTTAAAAAATGAAAAGTAAGTGAAAAAAGCAAATTTCAATCTGTATTCAGTGTTTGTCAGATTGGAAGGTGGATAATATTTTTCATCATTCATCTTTTGAAATTGTCTTAGATCATTATTTTCATCAGACTACCTAAGTCTTTCACAATTGATCAATATTTTAATATCTTTCTTGTGTATAATGTTCTTCTGGATCTACTTCAATTTGCATCAGTTCCTATGAAAGCTGATTTTTCTGAAACTTATCTTGCTAATTATTTCATTTAGAACAACAATATTGAATAACAGATGACATGTTTTGTTGTTTTCCAAACAATGGGTATTCTCTTAAATTTCAATTCTTTGACACCATAAAAAGATCTGCTATAAATATTTTTGTACACATACATTTTCCTCCTTTTTTGATCTCTTTGGAATACAGATCTAATAGTAGTATTGTTGGGTCAGAGTATGCACAGTTTGATTGTTTTTGGGAATAGTTCCAAATTGTTCTTCATGATGGTTGGACCAGTACACAACACTGCTAATAATGCATTAGTGTCTTTATTTTTCCTCATTCCATTTATGTGGAATCTCATATTTATAGGGATCTCTCTCAAGAAGGGATCAGGGGTTCTTCAGTTTCTGTTTCACTCTCTGGTTCTAGAACTTTGGGCAATTTTATTTGATAATTTCTTGAAATATAATATCTAGTCTTTTTTTTAATTTTGATCTTGGATTTCAGTCAGTCCGTTTAGTCTTAAGTTGTCTCCCTTTATTCTATCTTCCATTTGTTTTTCCAATAAAATATTCTACAGATTTTTTTTATTCTTTTGACTTTGTTTTTATTTCTCTACATATCCAATTCTAAATTTTTTAAAACATATTTTCTTCAGAGAGTTTTTTATCTTTTTTTCCCATTTGGTAAATTATAAATGCTGCTTCTTAAGGAGTTATTTTTATCATTGAAGTCTTATATTGCTTTTTTCTATGGTAAATTTGATTTTTAAAGTGTAATTATTTTGGTAAAAAAAATCACCTTTGTCAAGCTGTTAATTATCTTTTTCACTCTCTTTTCTTTTCCCCATTTTTTTCCTTTGCAAGTTTTATTTGGTTTTGACAATAGCAAGAATAAAACCCTAGAAGTTGGGAAATATATTCTGGGAGCCAACTTCAACTTTAATGTAAAATAATGCCAAGGCACAGGCCAAGAAAATGGGAACAAAATAAAACAAAAAAACTTACTATAGAAAGATATTTTGATATTGAGGAAGATAAAGACACAAATTCAGAATAAAAGAATGAGTTCAAAATATTTACATGCAAAGTTTTGAAGAAAAATGTGAATTGCTCAAAGTCCCACTCCTTCCCCCCCCCAAAAAAAACTGGAAGAGCAAAAAAGAATTTTAAAAGTCAATTAAGAGAAGTAGAGGAAAAAAATAAAATTGAGGTGAAACATTGGGGAAAAAGTCAAATGCTTGGCAAAGTAGGAACAAAAAAATGACTCCCTCAAAAACAGAATTTACCAAATGAGAAAGGAAGCCCCAAAAAATTGAATAAAAAGAAATCCTTAAAAAGCAAAATTGATCAACATCTCAAATCCTATATCAATATAAGATCAGATTTATACATAAAAGACAATATTATAAGCAAACTAGGAGAACAAGGAATAGTTTACCTTTCAGATCTATGGAAAGGGAAGCATTTTATGACCAAGAAAGAGATAGAGAACATCATTCAAAACAAAGGATAATTTAAATTACATTAAATTAAAAAAGTTTTTTGCACAAACAAAACCATTGTAACCAAGATCAAAAGAAATGTAGTGAATTGGGAAACAATTTTTACAACTAGTGTTTACAACTGGTGTTTCTAACAAAACTAGTGTTTTTTTCATTTCTAAAATATAGAGAGAACTGAATAAAATTTATAAAAAAACAGGCTGTTTGATCAAAGCATATGCAAAGGCAACTTGCAAGTGAGAAAATCAAAATTACCCATAGTCATATGAAAAATTGCTCTAAATCATTACTGATTGGAGAAATGCAAATTAAAACATCTCTGAGGCACCACAACACACCTCTCAGATTGGCCAATATGACCAGAGAGGACAATGATCAATGTTGGAAGGGATGTGGGAAATCTGACACAATAATGCATTGTTGACAGAGCTGGGAATAGATCCAAATTGCTCTGGAGAGCAATTTGGAATTGTGCCCAAAGAGCAATAAAAATGTGCATGTCCTTTGGTCCACCAATACCACTACTGGGTTTATACCCTGAAGAGATCATGAAAAAGGGTAAAAAAAATATCACTTATGTTTGTGGTGGCAAAGAATTGGAAATCAAAGGGATGTCCATCAATTGGGGAATGACTAAATAAATTGTGGCATATGTATGTTATGGAATACTATTGTTCTATTAGAAACCAGGAGGGATGGGATTTCAGAGAAGCCTGGAAAGACTTGTGTGAACTAATGCTGAGCAAAATGAGCATAATCAGAAGAACGTTAAACACCCTACTAACAACAAGGGGGATAATGATCAATCTTAATAGACTAGCTCATTCCATCAGTGCAATAATCAGGGACAATTTTAGAGTATCTGCAATGAAAAATACCATCAGTATACAGAGAAAGAACTGTGGAGTTTAAACAAAAACCAAAGATTATTACCTTCATTTTTTTAAAAAGTTGGCTTATGTACTACATAATTTAGCTGTCTCTAATATTATATCTTTTCCTCAAGGATATGTTTTTTTCTCTCAACACGTTCAATTCTGATCAATGCATAACATGGAAACAAGGTAAAGATTATCAGAATGTCTTCTGTGGAGGGCAGAGGAGAGGAAAGGGAGGGTGGGGGAAAAGTGTAAAATTCACATGTTTATCAAAAAATGAGAGACAGAAACTACTATTGTATATAATTGGAAACAAATAAAATATTTATATAATAATAAAAAAGAAGAATTTTTCACATGATAAGAGATACAAAAATTCATGGAAAAAATAAATCTTAACAAAAAGTAGAGTTGAATAAATGGAAAAGGAGGGGAAAAGAAAGGTGAATAAAGAAAATAATTCCTTAAAAATTAGAATTGGGTATATGAAAGCTAATGACTCCATAAAATGTCAAGAAACAATAAAACAAAGTCTATGGTATGAAGAAATAAAAGTAAACATGAACTATCTCATTGGAAAAACACCTTGAAAATAGAATAAAAGAGATAATTTAAAAATTCTTGGACTACTAAAAACGTTAGGATCAAAAAATACCACAAACATTACATTTCAAGAAATTATCAAACAAAACCTCTGATGTCTAGAATAAGAGGATAAAATAGAAATCCCCAGGTTTACTGCTTAATAGCAATAGCAAACATGTATCTAGAGATTCAAGCTTTGCAAAATATTTTACAAATATTTTATTTTAACCTCACAGCAATCCTGGGAAATATGTGCTCTTATTAAACCCATTTTATAGATGAGAAAACTGAGACAGATACAAATGACTATACCCAGAATCACAGAGTTGATCAGTATCTGATATCAGATTTAAATTCCAGTCTTCCTGACTCTAAATTCTGCCCTCTATTCACTGTGCCACAAAGCTAATTCTGAAAAATAACCCTTACCTCTGATAATATTAAAGAGAGAGAGTCTTATAAATGAACTTTGGAAACTTTTTTTGGAGAATTTGGGAGGAAGAGTGGCTTTAAAAATAAATCATTTCTAATAGTGAAGGTAAAGTGAGAAAGATGATGGATAGTATTCTCATGTTGAGGGTACCTCCTTTGGTCCTGGTTTAAGACTCAGAGTATCATGGAATGACCAGGCACATAATTGTCATCATGGGAGGGAGACTCTGCATCAATCTACCCAGATCCATTGAGATGTGGACATATTGGGGAATTAAATAAATTTACTTTATAACTAAATTTCTAGTTTAATGAGGAACTTGTTTGGATTAAATATGCACCTCAAGGCTTGAAAGAAAAGACAATAGCATCTAAATGCATTTTGACAATCCTTGGAAATAAAGATGTTGCAGCTAGATTGTCCAGGTATCCAACTATGGGTATATGTCTTAAAACTGACATCTTGAGCAAATTGTATAATTTTGCTAGACTGCAAAATTTGGGGATTGGTCTAGATTATTTCAATTGTTACTTCCAACTAAAATTTATTATGTTTTGTAGTTGTAAAAAAAGAAAAAAAATTACCAAAATAATTGAGTCAGTGATTCAGGTTTTCATGGCCTTGAATTGTGAATGATTATGTTGTTATTATTTTCCAGTTGATGTCCCAGACTTTTTTAAAGGAAAATTTTACATTTATGTTATCTTTGAGTATCTTGAGTTAAATCCTTTATAATGAAAACAATATTCCAGATGAAGGTGATCTAATTTCCCAATATCTACAGAAGTTCCTAGAGCATTTGCTTCTCTGTCTCATTTGCTGGATCTTCATTTAGTTCACTCTTCAAACACAGGTGTCTCTCAGCATTTGGTCTTGTGCTCTTTTTACTTCTCTCTTTATACTACTTCATTTGGTGATCTTATCAGCTCCCATGGACTTAATTACCATCTCTATGGTGATGATTCTTAATTCTACCTATTTTACACAACTTTCTGCTTGCCTCCAATTTCATATCTCCAATTACTTTTCACGCATCTTAAATTGGATGTAAAGTAGACATCTTAAACCCAAAACAGAACTTTTTCCTTCTCAACCCTCTTCCCTTCTAACTTCCCTATCTCTGTAGAAAATAATACAATTCTCAGTCCCTCCCCAGTTAATTTAGGACTAACATACTACCAACTCCTTTCCACCTCTCAGCCCTTCTGCCTCCCATATCCAATCTGTCATATAGGTTGTTCAATTTTACCTTTACAGCATCTTTTAAACATGTCTTCTCTCCTCTGACTCTGCCATCACTCCAGTGCAGATCCTTATAACCTCATGCATGTACCAGTAATAGCTTGTTCATGGGTCTGGCTGCCTTAAGTCTCTCCCTACTCCAATCCATCCTTTATTCAGTTCTGCTCATTAACTCCAGTAGCTTCCTTTGCTTCCAGGATCAAATACAAAAGTTCAATCTGGTATCTGAAGCAATTCACAATCTAATCACGTTCTGTATTTCTCTTCTAAATAACACCTCACTCCCCAGCACATACACTATGACATTGGTCTCCTAGCTATTTCACAAGCAACCCATTCTATCTCTTTCATCCTAGCATTTTTTTGGCTCCCTCCAAACTTGTAAAGCTCTCAACCTCCTCCACTAGGACTACTGGATTACCACTTCTTTAAGTCTCAACTAAAATCTCATCTACTAGAAACTTTCCCATGCCTTCTTTCTATCAATTATTTCCTATTTATCTTGTTTTTAGATTTGTTTTAGGGGTATATATTTGTTGGCATGATGTCTGCCCCATTAGAATGTAAGCTCCTCAAGGGCAGGGACTATTTTTTGCTTCTTTTTGTATTTAGGCATGTAGCATAGTGTGTTTCACAGAAAAGGTTCTTAATACATGTTTATTCATTGATTGATTGATACAACATTTATTAAATGCTTTCTATGTGCCAGAAACTATGATTTAGTGCTAAGGTTTCAAATATCAGAAAATAAGACAGTCACTACTTTGAAGATAATTATATTCTGATGGGAGAAAGATAATACATTAAAGAGAACTGGAAAACAGGGGATAAATTAGGGTGTGCACTTGTAAAGCAGTTTTGCTGAAGAAACAAAGAAAGAAGTCATGAGATCAGAACTAGGAGTAAGTTTAGGACCACTGATGAAATGGTGGTGTAGGCAAGGGAATCAGCAATAAGGAACAAGAATTAATCATAGAGGTTTTCTTCATGATGGGAGAGTAACTGTTGAAAAGACAGAAAAATATGAAAACTAAATTGAACTGTGGTCTATTCAGAATGTTAATAAATTTTATAGAGGGGGAAACTGAGACCCAGAGATACTATTGGCTAAGATCAATGAATTGAACAGAGGAAAAACCAGGACTAAAATGAAGGTCTCCTTCCTCCTCTTCAATAGTTTTTCAACTAATTCTTGTTGCCTCTAGTGACAATGCCAGTATTTCCTGAATCCCTTCTCTAGCATCATAAGGGAAATATATTTTCTGTTTTCCTTCCACTTTCCCTTTCTTCCATCTTCTTGTCCTCTGTCATTAACTCTTCACTAACAAAGCAAAATGTCATAGTGAAAAGAATGCTAGATTCAATTTAGTAGGGTTCAAATCCTACTTTAATACTTTCTGTCATGGGCAAGTCAATCAGTGTCTTTGAAGCATAATTTCTGTATTTGTGAAATGTTGATAATAATATTTTCATTATCTACTGTGAAGAGTTATTGGAAGGAGAGTTCTGGAAAAGTGATTAGAAAAATTTTTTAATATGAAATTAGTTGAGTTAATAAGCTCTTTCCAATATAGTTTATGGTGTAGTGAAAGGAACAGCAGACCTGCTAGAAGGAAATGTGCCAATTATTAGCTGTTTGGCTTGGTTCAAGTCACAATTTCTCTAGACCTGTTTCCTCATCTATAAAATGAAAAGTTTAGATTTGATAATCTCTAAAGTCTCTTTCAACTCTATTATTCTTATGATTCTCTGACCTTCAATTAATTGACTTTTCATAATTAGTAGACCTTTCATAAAATCACAAAATTTCAAGGTTGGAAGAAACCCCCATTTCAACCTGTTTTAACCATCACTACAAGTTTTGATGAAGGAAATCTGATTATTGTGCTAATTTACATATATGCAAATATACACTCATACATATATAAGCATGTACATTATGCACATACATATAAAGCCCCCCCCATGTGTGTATATTATATAAATGTTTTGTTGTTTAGTTATTTTTCAGTTATGCCTGACTCTTCATGACTCTATTTGGGATTTTCTGGGCAAAGATATGGGACTGGTTTGCCATTTCTTTCTCCAGTTAATTTTAGAGATGTGAAAATTGATACAAACTGAGCTAAGTGACTTGCCTAGTTTCACATAGCAACAACAATATCTGTATAGAAATATCTATAACTGTCTATCTATATCTCTTGGAAAAAAGCCATTACTTTAGAATCTAGAAGACTTCTCAGTTTTGATTTTGTCTGTAGGGTGCCTGTAGCAATTTTGGATATGTCCACCTTAATTGATAAAATATCATTAAAATTTCTTGAAGGAAAAGGCTGAGGTTATCAACATCAACATCGACATCAACATTAATATCAACAGAGGAAAGGACAATGAATTCTGAGTCAGAGGATCTAACTATAGCTTAAACCTATATTTTGCTTCTCATCATGTGTGTAATCTTAGGCAAGTTACTTCTTTCTGAACCACAGATGTTCCACATCTGAAAAAGAAGGGGCTTGGACAAGATAATCAGTGAGACCCTAGATACCATGATATTCTGAAATGTTTTCAGTTTTTTTAAAAGTAATCAATTAATGAGTTTAAGAATTTTTTATTTTATTTTTTTTTAGGTTTTTGCAAGGCAAATGGGGTTAAGTGGCTTGCCCAAGGCCACACAGCTAGGTGATCATTAAGTGTCTGAGACCAGATTTGAACCCAGGCACTCCTGACTCCAAGGCCGGCGCTTTATCCACTATGCCACCTAGCCACCCCAGAATTTTTTATTTTTAAGAAAATCATTTAAGAAAACCAAAACATCTGTTCTATTCACTATCCCATTAGACTACTCACTTGAGCTCCATAGCATAACTGACTCAGCTATTCTTAGCATCCATGTAAGTATACTCACAAAAATCATAAAAAGCGAGTTTATTTTTTTGCCCACTTCTCCTAAATTTGGCAATGAAAGATACCATGTGGCAAAAATGTATTTTTTTTGTTTTTGTTTTTAATCAATGTCTTTTATTCAGTGGGCCCATATTGACACAGCTTGGATATAAAAGAGATGAGTTTGTTAGGAACAGAAATGTCTGTGATTTAAGTTATTTTCGTGGATCTAATTACTATTTTTTATTTTGGGAAAAATATCTTTTTTTGTTTCTCTAGCTATTACATTCTTTTCTAAGCTGTTCATTTCATTTTCCTTCTAAGCCTGACTCAATAATAGCAATAGCTGCAAACTCATTGAGAGATGCTCAACATGAAAAGCTGTGACTTGTTTTAATGCAACCTAAATTAAAGAGCTTAAATACTTACTACAGGTCAAAGAAAGAATCTGAAATATCATTTACTGGCTAACGTCCATCTTAACGTCCTAGGTTGAGTGTTCTCAGAAGGAAACATTTCTAACTGAAATGAAATCATGCTGATTTTAAACTAGCTTAAAGTATAATATTTTTTCAAGAACTAGACTAAGAATTTGTTATGAAGTCACAATGAAACTTTTGCTAATGTTGTGAATGGATCTTTTCATGAATTATGAAGTGTACAGTTTCCTTTGAAGTTTATTCCATTAGTACCCCCAAACCACTTTAAAAGATCATTCTTTGAAGTCAGTCAGTCAACAAACATTTATTACCTTTTATGTGATATATGCTGTAATAAACACTAAAAATAACTTTTTCTTCAATGATAATGATTAAATGTGGATACTATCTTCAAAATTTCCTTCTATACTTGCACAAGCAACCATTCATAAGCCATAATAATTTGGGGTATCTAAAAATGAAATTGATGCCTGGCTCAAGAAATTAGTTTACTGGCCTTTGGAGATGATAGGTCATGACCCACTCAAATATGGCTGATATACCTATGTTTTAAAAAATTGGTTGATCCATGGATAACAATGCACAGAATGTACCATAAACATGATACACACACACACACACACACACACACACACACACACACACTTATAAAATGTGTATGTATTGATGTTATATATGTGTGTATATCTGAGACTTTTACAATTAAGTTTCTATTACTGAAATTGTTCAATAGTAGTATAATATCTCACCTTTGATGTGCTTCTTTGTTAAAGTATATTTTGCACCAAAAGGTGGTTATCTTATTTATGACCAAGTATTAGGACCCTAATGATGGTTTCATATTATAGTGACAAATATTTATATGGTGATTTTTGATCCACAAAGTATTTTACATGCTTATCTTATTTGAAAAATATTTTTTTTTCACTCCCAGTAACTAAATTCACTTTGGGCATGCTCATTTAAAAGTCCTCTTCTCTGCCATAAATCTCAGTTATGTTAGCACAGAAATTGATATTGTTCTGCTTTGATGTCATAATCTATTTAACTTTAATTCCTTTTTCATTGTATTTCTAAATTTTTTCTTGGTGGGGGTCTGGAACAAGAGGGTAGGTGGTTGTTCTGGATCTGGACCTTTGTATAGAGAACTCCCTCTATCAATAGCTAGTCATCTGTTAGTGGAATTACAGTTCCACTGAAATAGATCAATTCCAGAAAAAACCTTCATTCCACTTTTCCTTCTTCTAATACCCCAAGGTAAACTTTGGCTCCAATATCCAACCCAAATCATCTTAAGACCTAGAAACTAAAGTCCAATTACAATATGAAAATACTTTTAACTTTTATGTGATCCCATTTCTGGAACTAACTACAAACATTTCATGTTTTTTTGACAATGTTCACTTTTCAGGTTAAAATGTATTATATACACATATTGTTCACATGCACACACATGCCTGTGCTTGTGCTTGTGTTTGTGTGTGTGTGTGTGTATGTATATGTGTATACTCCCCTGTAAATTATCTAGAATTCATGTTTATCTATTAGTTTCCTTTATAAACATATAAATAATATCTTTTCAGTATTATCAACTAGTACTCAAGTACACAATGTCAGAAAGGTTTAGAAAGAATAATGTTCTATTTTGTTTCTGTTTAATCTCTTTTAATTAAAAATATAATTTAAGAATAAATGAGCATGAAGACTAAGAAGCTTCGAAAAAAAGATATTTTGTTATGGTTCTACACCAAGGTATAATAATTATTCATTGTCATGGGTCAGACAGTGCATTCAAATAATAAACTGATACAAATGTATTCTTTGTTGCTGTTGCCAAGGTTTAGTTTGATGAATAATGATATTAGCATTGATTAAAAGAAGTTTGCATATGCAACTTATTCACATGGATTTATTTTTTTCAGTTTTCATGTAGACAATGATTCCAAGTGATCATTAACCTTTCATTCAACCAGTGAAAATGTATTCTCAAAATAAAGTCATTTCATTAATGAATATATACTCTGCTTATTTTCTAGGCAGAAAGGTTGAATTCTTTTAAAAATTTCCTCCACATACAGAATATATCCTAATAAGTAATAAAGAATTCTTAACATTCATTTCCTCTTTAAAAAAAAACCCAACAAATTTACAACTAATGTAATTTGTTGTCTTTTTCCTCCTTTGTTTCTTCACTAGATTAACGTACCAATGTCATCATTTACTTTGTGGTATGTTGGTGCTAGCATAAATACTTTATGGTTACCCCTCTAGATTATGCAAAAGATGTAATTGGTACAGAGCCCAATTGTGTGTTTTTTCTTTGCTCATTTTATATGTGTGTATGTATTGTGTATGTATGTGTTTGTGTGTGTGTGTACATACTCTTTCATATACAAATGCAAGAATTGAATAATCAAACTGTACTAGTGATGAAAGTCCTATGTAGGTTTTGAGTCATGAGTTATACAGACACACACATATTTATATACACACACACTATATATATATATATATATATATATATATATATACATATATGCTATATATATATAGATGTATGTATAGATAGATAGATATAGGTATGTATACACACACTTTTAAACTTTTAGGCAAGTGAAAGTTTCCAAAAGTCATCTCTATAGTAAACATGCAGCAATTATATTAAACAGTGAGCATTTATAAAATTACAAAATGTCAAATATATTACACTTGTCACAATCTCTTCTATAGTCTTATCTTGCAAATATAATTTTTAGAAATGTCCTGTGCTATAGAATAAAGGGAAAAAACACTTTTAGACCTTTGATTTCCATTTCTTTGTGGGCAATTCTGAAGTTTTCTTTCACTCAGCTATCTTGTGTTTCTATTTTATTTCAATGACTGCTAAGAATGCATATATAGAAAGCATCTGACATTCAATACTATAATCCTAAGATCAAACTTTGCTTAGGACATATGATAATACAAAGGACATCATTCCAGTGGGCTCTATACAAAATGGATTTTGTATTCCCATGATAAAAGGAAACCAAATCAAAATGGGAAATCCCTGGCGCTCATCAATTAGTCATTAACCAGTTTTCCTTTTAACAATTTTTTTGTTTGTTTTTGATTTTTAGGTTTTTGCAAGGTAAATGGGCTTAAGTGGCTTGCCCAAAGCCACACACCTAAGTAATTATTAAGTGTCTGAGACCAGATTTGAACCCAGGTACTCCTGACTCCAAGGTTGGTGCTTTATCCACTACGCCACCTAGCCGTCCCCCTTTTAACAATTATTAACAGCAACTTTCTTTCCTGGTTTTCTCAAATGGGCAAATCTTTGAGTGCCTATGCACCCTATGCAAATTCCTTTGCAATTGAAATTTAACTGTATCAAAAGGAATGAGAGAAGGTCCCATTCAAATGAATGTTATGAATATAGTGTTTGTAGAGTAGAATACTGGAATCCATACAAAGAAGATTAGCTGATCATTTCTAGATTGCTTGGGGTTTCCTAGGAAATTAGCTCATTTCATCTGTATCAAGTGCTAATTGTTCTTATCAAATAACTATAGTTAGTGTAGTATTATACTTCTGGTCAATGTCAGAGGGCAGAGAGACTGGTCAATGAGGGCTGACTTCTGAAAGCATGTTTGATGAACCTGTTTTTGGAAGGTTATGATAATATGGAATGGAGGGCTCTGTGTCTCCACTTTGGAGTATGTGTCCACATCACATATTCTTATTTTTTGATGTGATAAAGAAATAGTTTTTTGAATGATGCTAAGTCAGAACTGAGAATGAGTAACCAGCCAAGTGAATCTCTCTCTGGTGGTGGTGACTGAGGGAAGACTTGCTAAAAACTTCTAGGTAGGCAGAAGGACTCTGGCCCTCTCCATCAAGATAACAATATGCCCATGAACAAATGGTTCTGTTGATCTTCCTTGTCATGTCATTTCCCCTCTCTCCTTAGGAAAAGGTACTGGAAACAGAATGGCTTTGTGAGACTTCAAAAGGCTAAACAAGAACAACTCCAGAGACAGAGTGATAGGAATTTATATCAGAATTTGCCAAAGGCTATATTACAGTGCTAATTTAACTTTGAGGAGAAACTTGCTTTGAACAAGTTGTACAGTAGATTGATCCAGAAGCCAAGGTGCCATATTCTTTAGCAAGGAATAATTTGTTTTACAGCTATGCCAACTTTGGAAGTGAATTTGATATAGCTAATGCTTTACTGCAATTGCTATGATTTAGAGACCATTCTTTCTAAGGACAATGGTGGTTGAGAGAGGAACCTGCCCCTGGTGAGGTAAGGGAGGGGAAATTTTTCTGCTTGGGCACTTACTATATTTTCTCAGAAAGTATCAAATTGATAAAGTTAAATGATGTTAAAAATGGTTAAATAACAATAGAATATGAGTCATAGAGTCTAGCAGTTAGGCTGGGCAGTGGATAGCACACTGTGACTGGAGTCAGAGAGAGCTAAATTCAAATCTGGTCTCAGATACTTAACTAGTTATCTGACCATGGGCAAGTCATTTAATCCTGGTTGTCTCAGTTTTCTCATCTGTGAAATGAGCTGGAGAAGCAAAGGCAAACCAATCCAGTATCTTTGCCAAGAAAATTCTAAATGAGATCATTAAGAGTTGGGCATGACTGAAAAATAAACTGAACGAGAATAAGCCATTGAATCAATCAATGACACAGGCAAGACACTGACTATAATTGGTGATTGTTCTTGTTCAAAAAATATCAGAATTGAAACATACCAAAAAACTGAAAAAAATTTTCCTTTTGTTCCTGACATTCTTAATCTATATAGTACAAAAACTTTGGAGTCATTTTTATTGTCATTCATATTTTCCATTGGTAGCGTTACAAGAAAAAAATACTAGATTGTATGACCCCGATTTTCTCAAGCCTTCAGGTTTCTCATTTGTAAGATGAAGGTATTGGATAAGACAACTTTGAAGGTCCTTTCTGGCTCTGAATTTTTTTTTATGGAAATAACTTTTAAAACCAAACTGAAGCTAAGTTTAAATTTATCTTACTTGTGAACTCAAGCATATACTTCAAATGCATATCAAATTCACCTGTTGGTTGAATTACTTTTTTAATATGGAAAAAGGTCTGGTCTTTAGAATATGATATCAAAATATACAATAAAGTAATGTCTATCAGGACATGTATACTAAGATTTAAATTTATTTCATTTTCAAAACAGATTACAACTGCTGAAAAATCAGAAGGAATTATAAGAATGCTTGAAATGCTTCTTTATTATAGAGCATCCATATCTTTCATTGATAGATGAATTCACTTTTTAGGGATGCATCCGTTTTTGCTTTTTTTGGAATGTTATTACTTTACCTTCTGAAGTTTCTCATAGTTTCAGAATAGTCTAGTATTTTCTAGTAGGTCATTATTTTATTGTTTATAGAATTTATTGTGTATTAATTTCAGTCTTAGAGTTTTCAGCATAGGAATTTTATTTTTTCAGAAGGTATTTTGTGAAATCTCTCAATGGGTACTATATTTTTTTGTTTATAAGAATTCAGGCTCATGCTGTTTGTGCATCTTGCTTCCAAGATCCCTTAAATAGCTGGCTTGTATAGACAAGTTTTTATTGTTTTTTTAATGTTATTTCATTTGACTTTTCTTCTTCCAGATTGTCTTTCACTTCATCATATCTATATTTCCTATCATTTATTCTCCCATTTATTTCTTTGGAGAGACTCATCACTATGAATTCAACTTTCTCTATTCTGACAATAATTTCTACAATGCAAAATTGTTCAATTTGACTTCAAAATATTTCTTTCTTCCTTGAATCATTCAGAAACATGCTACTGTGGTTCCACATTCCTTTAGTAATCCTTAGAGTTCTCTGTCTTACTGCTGTTGATTCAATTTCCTTTGTCTTGTAATATTTACTTAGAAATGTTTACTCTTGTTTATATCTCTTGATATCCATCTTCTCTTCCTCTTTTATATGTTCGTTGATTTAGCTGCTTTTGTTTAAAGTCTTTTATTGGATTTTCCTTTTTTCTTGAGAGCTTTTGTAATTTTAGGGATTTTGCTTATTTTTCCTGTATTTTTTTCTATTCTTCACTTTCTGATTCCCTCCCACCATTTCCTTCAGGAATTGATCTGGAAGGTGTATCAGTTTCCATTCTGAGAAATACATTTTTAATTGATCTCATTTCCAGTCCCAACTGACTTTTGAAGGGAAAAAAATGACCGACTGGATGCCGGGTTCCTTTACTTCTGTCCTTGTGCTGTATTCTCTTCTCCTCCACCTACTGATACTTGTTCTGGTTCCCTCTGTTCTTTCATTCTCTAGATGAATACTGCTGGCAGAACATCCTTTTGCATCCTATGTCTTTGCCTGCTCTGCAAGGGCCACAGAATGGTGGGAGGAACATAAAAACAGGGTATACTAGAAGAGATTGCACTGAAAAATCCATCCCAGAATATACTATGGGACTGGCTGTGCCTCTCTACCAGAACATGAGGGTAAGTATAGGAGGGGGTGAGCATTTTAGGGATTGGCTTTTGCTGTTAAATTTATCAGACTGTTAGCTTGTTAAATTTATTGGTATCTCATTTGAAAAAAAAAACAGCTCCCTTACCTTGTGTGAATAATTCATAAATGGGAGAATTTTGAGACTGAGAACAAAGTGTCTAGTTATCCATTTTATTGGTCACATTGTGGCAACTAACTATAATATCCTGAAAATACCCTAGATGGCAGAACTGAGAATTAGTACAACCATGCTGGAAAACAAATAGGAATAATGGAAATAAAAGATCCATTCCCTGTGATCCATAAATTCTCTTCCTAGGTATGTATGCCAAGGAAATCACTGACAAAAAGGGTATAAAATAAACCAAAATATTTATAATAATATTTTTTCGGTAAAAAACACAAATAAATAGATGTCCAATATCTATTCAATATGCCACCTATTTTCCTCAAGGAAGAGGATGATTCTTGATGGCAACCATGAGGAGAGAAGGCATTCTAGAAGTGACCAGTACAAATATACAGAGATTTGAAATAGAATGCAATGGTTGAGAAACAGCGAGAAGGCAAATTTGGCTGGATTGCTGCTGCATTTTGAAGCAATATCCAGTGAAACAGGAAAGCTATGTTGGGACAATTTATGAAAGCCTCTCATTCAATTTTGAGGCATACACAGATACATATCAGTTGCCCAAATGATGCCCTTGAGTGCATAAGGACTGGTTAGCTAATAAATGGGTTATTTAGACTTTCTCCTTCTCTTCCTCCTGGTCCTCTGCACTTTGAGCAATTTATTTCTTATTAGCATTATTATAATTATTATTATTATATGATTAACAAAAGTAGTAATCAGATAAATAGCAATAACAGCAGCAGCAGCGATTGGACCAGTTCAGTATTGTAGGTAATTTATTGTCCATACTATAAGCTAAAATAAACACTGGGGGATTCCCCACAATATCTCTGTTATTCCTGTATCTTAGAGAATGAAGAATTAGTCAAATCTAGAAAATACAAGGAAAAGAAGATGACTCCATCTAACGTATCATGACTTTTTAGATTCATGCTCAAAATCCCATTGATGGAGTAGGTTGAATAGTCACTATCTGTATTATTTGAATAAAATATTAGACCTTTGTTATGATGGTTATGTTATTTATTTTATATTACAATGAGCAGTAGGCCTAACTTCTAGAAATAACCTAAATGATCCTTCATAAATTAGTTTTTGTATTTCTTAAGGTGATAATGCTAGCAAGGGCACCTAGAAACTTAACTGGTATCTCCAAGACACAAAAAGAGAGCATGATATTTCTAAAATTTTATATTATTCTGATATTTATTTATCTATTTATTTGTTTGTTCATTCTTTTATTTGTTTCTTTATTTGTTTGTTATTGAGAAAAGATCCCTATCTCACTCACTCAGACTGAAAGTGTGACAATCACTGACAGATTGACAGATTCTTTTCCACATAAAATCTTAAATTTCATTTTTTTTTGTTTGGACCAGGTGGCCATCTTTAGACATTTTGGGGATCCTCCACTCCCAGAGTTCATATTGGTTCTGGACTTAATGTGGACAGTCATTTAGTCACTTAATTAGCACTTTGAAAGTACATGCTCTAGGTCAAACCCTGTGCTAAAAACTGGAGATACAAAGGAAAATAAAAGAAAATATCTGTCTACAAGGAACCCACAATCTAATGGGGGAGATAATAAACAATTTAAAAGTAGCAAACAAGTTATGTATGGAATAAATAGGAACTTATAAATAGAGGGGAGGCAATTGAATTAAGAGGGTTTAAGAAAGGTTTCCTGAGGAAGGTAAGAGTTTAGCTAGAACTTTAAGGGATTCAAGGATTCCAGGAGGTAGAGATGAGAGGGAAGAATATTCCAATCATGAGAAATAGCTAGAGAAAACACGCCACTGAATCAAAGAGTATATTTGAGTGTTTGGGTAGAATGCAAAGTGTAAGAAGACTGGAAATGTGGGGGCATCTAAATTATGATGGACTTTAACCCTAGTGCATATGAAAACTCTCAATTTCATACAATTCACATTAGCAGGGACCTTTAGGCATGTGCTAACATATATGAACTGAGATTTCAAATAATGTTTAAAATGACAGATCAAAGTGTGCTTCACATATTTCTAGTAATGTGATATTCATACTCAAGTATTTTGGGTGAAAATAGGCTTTTATATGTTTTGTATATTAAAAATGCACAGGGGGAGAAATGTTTCCATGTAATTTAAAATTGGTCAATTAATTTTAATTCTATATTTCCATATCTCAAAGGATTTGTTATTTCCCAGATATAGACATTTCCATCTATCAGTGTATAGCATGCCATACACACCTTCTCTTAGCTTTAGATTAGTTAACTAAAAATATGAATTTAATTCAATAGTGACAAAACTTTAGAAATTTTCATTTTTACTTTTCACGTAGATAATGATAAATACTCAATATTTTCTCTCTTTTAATCATACTTTTGTGAATTAATGAACATTGCAATTAACTATGAAAATTCTCTTTATTTATGTAAGTAAAAGTTTTTAAGAATGAAAAGTTCCAGGGGGCTGCTTATACTTGGGACTTGAATGCTGTTAGGCCAAACCTTCTGATCTAAAAGATTCATTGTTGCTTAGTGTTTGGAAAATTTGTGATTAATAAAATCTGACCAAGTCAGTTTGTCTATCTATTGGTATTGAAATAAAAAGTTGCATTGAAAACATTTTCCTTTCAAGGAAAAAAATAATTCTGCTTTAAGTGGGCATATTAACACAGAGAATCAAAAAATGCAACTAAATTTCTGTATTTGTGGCAAATTTTACAAAATGTTTTCAGGACAAGCATTATAAGAGAAGTCATCAAACGAAGCTTTTTTTTTAGTGTTTTGCAAGGCAAAAGTGACTTGCCCAAGGTCACACAGCTAGGTAATTATTAAATGTTTGAGGCCAGATTTGAACTTAGGTACTCCTGGCTCCAGGGCTAGTGCTCTATCCTCTGCGCCACCTCAAACTAAGCTTTTAAAGTCAAAATTTAGTTGTGGGAGTTTAAATCCATTAATACCAATTCAAGGTTGTGTTTAAGTAGAGACAGAGAATATGGAATTCTGGAGAAGGGGGAACCAGTCATGGAATTTGCCAGTGTTGTAGTTACTGAGGGATGGAAGCATACCATCTGTTAATTTCCTATTTGGAATATTTATCCTTGCCCGCTAGGATCACTTGTTTCTGCTGAAAATTTGCATGAATTTTCTGTTCATGCCTGTATATGTTGTTGACATCCTTTAAATTTCAGAATCCAATAAATGGACCAGTTGTCTCCAAATTAATTACATATAAAGAAGTTTGAAAAGAAACCTGCCATTTCAAAGTGCTACCGAGCTTCTTAAAAAAAAAAGAATTGGCTTATGAACAGAATTTTAAAAGGAGAGTAATAATATTTATATATATTATATGCATATGTAATATATGTACACAAACGTACATATAAATCACTTCATCTCATCTGATCCTCACAGCAACCCTTCCTGGGTCCAAATGTATTACCACATTCACTACTCCAAGACTAAAGGCTTGAAAGTATAGTATGGAGAAATCATTGCTTTCATGTAAAATCTCAAAGAATTTTAAGAATCAAGAGACCAAAATTGGCAGGGTTAAGCCTTGGAGGAAAACATTAAATGTGAGAGTGACTTGCATTGATCATGTTTTTTATTAAAACATGACAGAGATGCAATACTAAAGAAAGAGGACAAAGACTTGGTTGTCTAATAAAAGTTCTCTGCACCAGTAAAGGGACATTCCTATTTCTTTTCTCTATAGTCTGCTTTATCATGTACCTGCTTAAACAAGGGGAGATGGAGGATAGCAGAGGGGATTAGAGAAAGGGGGAGGAAATAACCAATCTCCAAATGTATTTTCCCAATAGTGAATTAATGTTCTTTATCTTTGAGTAGAGCTAAAATAAATAATGTAACACTATTAAATTTTGTAATTATGTAATAAATATAATTTATAAAACATAATACTATTTCTTGTGCATGTATGTGACAGGAAATGAATTTTTACTTGACATATGCAGCATATTCTAGTAAGGTTTAAGATTTTCTGTTAAACTTACAGAAAATACAAATGGTAATTGACCCTTTAGAAATCTTTATTTAAATATTTTTTCTGACATATATATATATATATATATATATATATAAAACTATTTATAATTATGGAAAAATAAAAGCCAAATATAAAAGTTTTAAGGAGGAAGGAAAGTATATATATAGAGAGAGGAAAGGTGGGAGGAATAAGGGAGGAAGGGTGGGAAAGGGAGGGAGTGAAAGAAGGAAAGAAAGGAGAAAGAAAGAAAGGAAGAAGAAAAAGGAAGAAAGAATAAGTGATCAAGAGAGTGAAAGAAAGAAGGAAGAAAGGGGGTGGCTAGGTGGCGCAGTGGATAAAGCACTGGCCCTGGAGTCAGGAGTACCTGGGTTCAAATCTGGTCTCAGACACTTAATAATTACCTAGCTGTGTGGCTGTGGGCAAGCCACTTAATTCCATTTGCCTTGCAAAAACCTAAAAGAAAAACCTAAAAAAAAAAGAAGGAAAAAAGGAAGGGAGG
The DNA here is from genome assembly GCF_037893015.1 of Macrotis lagotis. NCBI lineage: Eukaryota > Metazoa > Chordata > Mammalia > Peramelemorphia > Peramelidae > Macrotis > Macrotis lagotis. The sequence goes on from NC_133658.1 coordinate 529,145,496, forward strand.
GAGGGAAGGGAAAAAGAGATGGAAGATGAAAAAAAGAAAAAGGAAGAAAAGGAAAGTAGGAAGGAAGGGAGGGAGGGAAGAAGAAAGGAAGCAGGAAGAAAAAATAGGAAAAAGTGATAGAAAAAGAGAATGTCAGAAAGAAAAAAGGAAGGAAGGAAAGGAAGAAGGAATGGAGGGAGGGAAGGAAAGAAAAAGAAAGAGAGAAATGACAGTTTGAAAAGGAAGGGGAAAAATAGGTTATATTTTTGCCTATTTTCAAAGTCTATCTCAGGCCATAATCTTGCACACTTTATTGATTCATGGCCCAACTTATACAAGCTTTGGCATTCTGAGTGCCTAAAAGATAAACCTGGAAGGACTGTAGTATCTAATGCTCTTCCTGTTTATATGCTCACATTTACATTTAGTCAGTAGACATCAACAAATTATTAGAAAAGGCATTTAATGAGAATGTATAACAAGAACAGTATTTATAAAAAAATTTCCCCACAAACTGGGGTACACCTTTCCTTTGTATATACCCAGTGCCCCTGGGGAAAGTGAGGACAGAAACTTAAAGAACAATTTTAGTGAGACACATGTAAGAACATTCTCCTTGGACCTGGAAATTCATCCCCCCCATCTACAACCCCTTCATTTGGAGAGTTCTCAAGAAGTCAGCTTCAGGGTGTATGATTCCTTGCAGGATGTATTTGGCTATTTCTCTCCTTTCCTTTTCTTTCCATTATGCTTAGATTTATTTCTGATATCTGAATGTAGCATGCTATTCCAAAAACCTAGGTAATTCAAGGGATCTTTGATCTTGTCAAGTTACCCTCTCCAATAGTACAAATCACAGCTAATCCATGACTACTCTATCACATGTTCTCTTGTTATGTCCACCCACAAATACAAGGAATACTGGGAACCCCACTTTTGATTTTCTGACATTGCTGATGTTGGGAATGGAAATAATAATAAATTGGCCAAGAGACACAATTTGGACCAACTAAGGTTTATTGGGGTCTCCAACAAAGGAGTTTTACCTGAACAGGCAAAGATTCCCTCAATGAACAAGTATGTAAGGTTTATATAGATGTTTGAGAGTGAGGAAGAGGCCAGGGATGGGGCAGAAATGGACTGGTCAAAGTCCCAGATGCTTGGGTTTGAGACTGATCTGGTGCAATAACCTTTTAACTCAGTTTTAGGGTTAGGAGCTCTATATTTCTTTAAAATAGTTTGCAGGGGCTAGGCTATTTTTCAGACAGATTGCGTAAGAGGAAACAGTACCATGTCATCATTTAGATTACATGAATTGTAAGTACTAATGAGAGTACAGACACATGTGTGTTAACAAAATGAAGTGATTCTCAAAATATAGTAGCTCTAGATCAACACCATTTTATGAATCTCAATAGAACTTTCTATTATCCATTTTACTTTTTTGCATTGACTTTGCTACATTATCAATCTTTTATGTTGCTTTGTGTGCAAAACTCATTATATAAAATGTCTACCAAGCATCAATAGGTTGCTATTGTGGGATCTGAAATGTTCTTTCTTTGGAGACTCTGTTTATCTGTGATATAAAGCAACATAGCATAACCAATAAAACTCATTCATTGAAAATGAGGAATTTTGTTTTGAGGAGAATCTTATGGTCACTGAAAGCCAGCATAATTTTATAAATGGAATTTAAGTTGCTCTTTTCTTATTTGATTCTGGGCAGAGTTTTTGCATGATGGTCAGTAACTACTTAAGAAATATGCATCAATGGGCTGACTATCCAAATGAATTGTAGATTAAATAATAGGTTTTCTTTGACAGTTGAATAAATTTAGATCTCACATTATTTTATGACTTGATACAACCATCACAAATGATCCACAAATAGGGAAATTTAGAGGAACCTCTTTCTATAGTGAATATTTCTTCTATTTTGGATTCTACTCTGGTCATCCTCCTTGATAATGATTAACAGTTTTGGTTAGAATATATCTCTGATTTATCATTTCATTTATATTAATAATATAAAGTTCATCATGCAACATTAATTTCATGGTCATATCTACTAGGGTATCTTAAATAATCTTAATACATGTATGGGATAAATCTTTAGAGAGAATACCCTTTATGTTTACATATTTCTATACAAAAGCAAATGCTTTTTACTTTCAATAATCAACAAATAGTAAACAGTGAAACCTAGCATTTACTATTTTTTCAATCAATTACAGGTAAATATATATGTCTATTATAGAATATAATTTGTCAAAATCTACCTTTTCCTTTTAAAATTTTTACTAAGTCCTTTCAGGACCTTTATAGATTATTCTCATGAAGATTCTTTTTTTTTAGTTTTTTTGGTAAGGCAAATGGGGTTAAGTGGCTTGCCCAAGGCCACACAGCTAGGTAATTATTAAGTGTCTGAGACTGGATTTGAACCCAGGTACTCCTGACTCCAGGGCCGGTGCTTTATCCACTACGCCACCTAGCTGCCCCCTGTCATGAAGATTTTTGAAGAGATGACAAAATGATAGCTTGATTATTTCCTCTTCTTCCTCTTTTAAGGTATGGCATCTATAGCTTCCTCCCCCACTTTATATTTGCACCTCATCCTCTTTAGATATCTTCAGAATAAATCTCTGAATGTCCCCCAAATTAAGTCCTCCACAATATTCAACTCCTTGATATATTAATGACATTCTTACCTCCTCATGTTGAATATAAAAGATTTAGCATTTTAATATAAAGAATTAATTCCCTTAGATGGAGAAAAGAGTTTGTAAAAGAAAATTATTTTTATTTTTGTTCATGTGTTTTCCTTCTAGTTTCATTCTTGAAAATCTCTTGGAACAATCTGGTCTTACCCAAAGCTTTTTGTAAACTTACTTTTCCTTCTATAACTTCATACTATTTTATAAAGCAATGCTATTCATCATCTTTCCCAACAGCCTAATCTGGAATGATATTGTCTTTAACTATTATCTCTCTCTCCCTCTTTTTGTCAAGGATATTAAATGTTTTCAGTCTAAGGCAGTTTAAAGGCACTTTTAGCCTTCCTATGGTGATAAAATTTCATGGGTTATAACTCTGTAGGAAATAGTGAATATTTGTGTCATTATCTCTTCCATTGCAAACAAATCCTTACCTGTGGAGAAATGTATCTAAATAATCTTAAGCAATAAAAAAATTTCAAAAGTTACCTTTGAGAGATAGCAATCCATCTATGCTATTGGAAAGATATTTCTTCACAAATATAGATGTTAGATTATTAAAAACACTTTAAGCATAACTCATAGAATTTATAGCTATAAAAGACCATAGGAAATAATTGATGCAATCCCCCCACTTTATATATAAGGACACAGGAGGACTAGGGAGGGAAAATGAATTGGCATATAATCAGAAAACTAGAACATAAACCCAGTTGCTTTGCTCATGCTTCTCCTCTTCATAGTATTGGCTCATCTGTTTGCATATTTAAAATCTTATTTGGCAGTAAGGATGGGATCAAATTATTAACTGAATGCTGTGATATACAAATCATTATTATTAATTTTCACTACATATACACTAGGTCATGTGTCATGTAGACTGAAAATTCTACCATGTTCATTAAATACTTAATATGCATAGTTAGCATATAATAAAATCATCTGATATCTACAGATTAAATATATACTAATTCTGCCTCCATACTGGAAGATGGAATGGAGTTTGCTGTTCTTCAAAAGGTATGCCCTCTTTTAACTTATTTAAGAGAAGCACATTCTAACCCCACATTTTTAGGTACATGAATCCATGGAAAAGTATGATTAGAGGCAGGGCCAGAGATATGTTCAAGTCAAGTCAACAAGCATTTATTAAGCACCAACTATGTATCAGGAACTGTGCTAAATTCTGGGGATACAAAGAAAGGCAAAAATAGTTCCTGCCCTCAAGGAGCTCACAATCTAATGGGAGTCACTGTTTTCTCTTGGTTTTTAGCATTTCTCTACTTTAAGCCAGTCAGTTTTCTATTGTTATTGCTTTTGCAATGCAGAAACATTAGAAAAATGACTTTAGCAGTAACCCCAGGAATTACAGATTTCAAGGAAGAATTTTGACTAATATTTTTTTCTGTCTTTTTCTACATCTGTGTGAGATACACTGTTGCCTTGCACTCTTCTCAGATTGGAGGGGAGAACTGTATTCATAAAAAAGACTGATCCTTGTTTTACTGTTCAGTTAGTGTTTAGTGATAGTAACTTTTTTGCATTTGACTATAAAACAGACAGGGATTTGTTTTAACTGGGTCATTTGCTAAAATCATCTTTCATTCCTCCAAACATCATCATTATTTGAATTTTTATTGCTGATTGAAATCTTCCCCACTGAATTTGTAATATATATTTTTACCTTGCTGTCAGTCACAGATAAAAAAAGAAAAACAAACAAAAAACCCAAGAGTATTCAAGTAACTACCATATCACTTGACTTGATTCTCTAATATCTTATTCACACATTTCCTTTAAAAGTCAAGAAACTGCCACTGGCCCATCTCCTTGGTTAGGGCTGCATAGGAGGATTTGAAGAGGACAATACAGTTTCCATCCTCTGAAAATATAGACACCATTGGAAAAAAAAAAACTACCAGTAATTTAGTATTTGTTTTTCGTGTTTCTTTACTAGAAAGACAAAATTGCTTGGAAGAAATAAGAATTTATAATCTTTAAAGCAGTTGTGTGAAATAAGGCATTGTTGCCAAATCACATAGGTTCTATTTCTTCCAACTGGAACCATCTCCTGTGGATGTGTGAAGAAAACAAGAAAATGTGATAATCATAAAAATGAGTTCTCAGTTGGGAGTAGAATATTTGTACTAGTCAACCAGATTGTAGGCCTCCAATACAGGAGGGCTAAGTTGAGAGAGTTTGTGTGTGTGTGTGTGTGTGGGGGGGGGTGTGGATGTAGTGGTGAGATCTTCAGTATAGGACTCAAATGATATATCAGAGCTAAACACAAGTGACTTTAAGATTTTACTCCAGTTTTTGCTCATTCACACTGCTTATTACTTCCATAGTATACATGATCAATAAATCATAACTTGTAAAAAAATTTTATTGGAGGGGACACAGTTTTGTCACTTTATCACATGATTTTGTTACTATTTGAAAATTTCTTCAGCTATACATGTAATATAGTTTTATATAGGATTTAAATAACATGGCTATTTACTTTTTTAGGTTAGGAACCAGGAAAATCAAGTGAATGAATGAATGAATGAATGAAAAAAAATTAAGTAATTATAATGTGCTCAGCACTAAACTAAGTACTAATATAAAAATAAAAAAGCAAGACTTTCCCTGTCCTCAAAAATCTTATATTATAATGAGAAAGAAAACATATTTAAGGGAGTGATTGTCAGGGAGGAGTATTTTTGGAAAGGAAAATCAAAGGGAATAATGACTAAATAGGTCAATTAAATTGACAAATTCCACCAATTCTTGAGACTCAAGCCAAAGTAGTTTCCTAATAGAACTAAAAAGTGCCAATGACAATTTTCTCCTATTTCTATTCAAAGAAAGCTCATTTTTTTTCCTTTGGTTTCCAAAAAATATTCATCTTTAACAATATAATTTGAATTTAAAAGGAAATCAAGCAAAGCACACACTCCCAGAAATAGATTGCATTGTGACTAGAAAGGCCTTCTACAACCCTATTGGCTAAAGAAAGAAAATAGGTAACTTTTCCGGGGGGAGGGGATGGGAAGTGAATTTATTCTTTTTATAGGAAGAGTTTAGCTAAATTTGTATATATATAAAATGCCTGAGAACAATATTATTAAAAATAAAATGATGACGTTGGCTTTCATGTTTTTGCTTTTTTAGAAGAGCTGAAGAACATTGAAGCAGCCAAGAAAGCAACATCTGGAGAGTTAAAACTAAAACCATGCCAAAGTAAAAGACCTATTAGTGAAATACAGTAACAGACTTAATGTTAAAATGAAAAAAATACTGATGATGCAGAAATACAAAAGGTTTTGGAAATAGTGGGAAATACAAATCCATTATTTGGGTTTTCTTTAGAGGGAGTCAACATAAATACCACATGCTTGCCCATCAATAATTCAACCAAAGGAAATACCATATTCTGGCTGTTTCTCTACTCTTGAGAGTCAGATGCATGCTGACTACACTCCAAAAGGTCAGATAACTAGGAAAGAGTACAAAAGGGATGAAGGAAGACAGAAACTATATTTAAGAAAGAGACTTTGTGCAGCTGCTTAGTGCCAGTGTGAGTTGGAGCAGCAACTCAGGAAAAACAGGATATATTTTCACATTCTCAAGATCAGCATGCTATTTGGTAGGAAGCTTCTCTCTCTCTCTCTCTCTGTCTCTCTCTCTCTCCCTCTCTCTCTCTCTCTCCTCTCTCTCTCTCTCTCTCTCTCTCTCTCTCTCTCTCTCTCTCTCTCCCTCTCCCTCTCCCTCTCCCTCTCTCTCTCTCTCTCTCTCTTCCTCTCCCTCTCCCTCTCCCTCCCATCATCCATCTATCTATCTATCTATCTATCTATCTATCTATCTATCTATCTATCTATCTATCTATCTATCTAATCTATCTCCTCTTCTCTCCTCTCTTGTTCTGTCCTGACCTATCCTTTTCTATTCTCTCCTCACCTGTTTCTCTCTCTCTCCCTTCTCCCTCTCCCTCTCTCTCTCCTTTCTCCTCTCTCTCTCTCTCTCTCTCTCTCTCTCTCTCTCTCTCAGTTCTTTTTTTTTTTACAACTAGGAAAATCTCCACCTTCCATCCTCTACTCCCATCAAGAAAAAGGATAGAGCCTAAGCTCTAGGGAAAATGCTTTTTATCCCCCTCTCTTTTTATTATGAGTTCTAACAGAATTTTTGTCAAACATGGAGTATATGAATGCATGACAGTTTCCTTTACTTGTTTTCACATGGAGCTGTTGATAGAAGAGGATTATTTTGGGAGGAATGTTTCTTAAGCCATCAATAGCTTCTTCTCTGTTTATTTAATTCCTTTGTTTCATAATAAGACAATGAATTCGAGGAAAAAGGAACTTTTCTTAAGTTGTGAAAATATCAAATATTATCCATCAATTCCTGAATCATGCTATTCAAAGTGCTAAAAAAAGAACAAAAATGTATTCCCAATGCAGCTAAATAAACACTTGTGGATGTCTAAAATGTGATTGTGGTCTGATCGTTTTTCTCTACATTTTTCTTACACTCCCATCTTCAGTTAAAAAAAAAGAAAAAGACCAATGCAGCATTTTCAGTTTTCAGGGTACTGGGAGAGTCTGGGATCCAGTCCAATGAAGTTAAATGCCATCAGTTTCTTGACAGGTGTCCATAATATCAAGAAAATAATGGCCTTCTTAGAGTCTGAAAATAACCAAATGTGCAAAGCTGACTTTAAATTTTATCTGTCCTGACAGCTTCGGGTCTATTCTGTTGAAATTTGGCACATGTCCAGGGGGATGCATCAAAATAAAGAACGGACTGGAGAAGCACCCAAGCGAATTGTTGGAGAAATAAACATTTTTAGGTAAATAAAAACTACTGAACATCCCATAGCACCTTTATCTTGTTGTTATGCGGGTACCAGTATCCTTTGGACTTTTACATCATGTTCATTCTCATATTTTCATACATTTTCAATAGGACCTTGCCCTCTTCCCCAAGAACTACACTGTAGCTTACTTTTCTTCCTGATCAAATAACATCTTAGTAATAAGATCAAAACATTAGAAGTGGATATTTTCTTATACTGATTATAAGAAAAATTAAAAAGAATACAACATTCATCGCACTGGTCAGTATTTGCTGACAGTAATGAAAATGTCTATGATGAATCCCTAAATTACTTTTAAAATACTAATATCAGTGTTGTACCTTTAAAAAAACAAACTAAAAAAATCTCATAGGGAATGTTTTCTTAAAATTCTGCCCCCTGCAGGTTCCTTTACAATAGGCTTTATTTTTTTAATTGTCATACAAAATGTGAATATGAATTAGCAGCTTATATCCTTTATTTCAGACATAGCTGAACTATAGGAAATGGTTTTTCTGGGAGCATTGGAACAAGCTTTCTGAGTTTCTGAAAGATAGAATGATACGTTTAAAATAAAACTAATTCTTTATTCAGTAGAATTAATTGTTTTAAACACTTTTAGGTCTGATTTAATGTTTACTTTTGTATAAATACTGTTTATTTTGAAAACATTGATTTTCATTAATACTCATTTTAACCTCCTGAGTTCTCATTTAAATCACCTTGAAATTGATAAAGTTTTTACTTATTATTACAAACTGAAACAAAGGAAGTAAGAATGCTCAATTCTGAATGTAGCATTGAAAAGTAAATACAGTGAATTAACATTTAAATACAAGGGGACTCCATAATAGGTTGCAAAGATTTGCTCTTACTGTTTAGAAAATAACATTTTGTATAATACAATGTGACAAAACATATTTGATAACATCCTAGTCCTTCCCTTTGGTTTGGAAGCCATCAATATAAATCTCATTATGACTTATGTCAATTCACCCCTTTTGACTGACTTGCCTGGCAATTGCACATAATCTCATTTGAAGAAAAAATTAAAGGGGAAAAGGGGGAGTTGAATATTGAAACAAAAACAGCCACAAACACATTCATGCCTTTCCAGGAAGTGATCAAATATAGGTTGATTTTTTTATATATATAAGGGTACATCAACTCATTTTTAAACAAAACAACACCCCACCCTTGATCTTATCTTCTTAGCACTCAGAAGTAGTCACAGTAAAGTGACTGGTAGACATTTGGGTCTGGAGTGTCATTTGACAAGCAGTGAGTTAAATGTTAAGACAGTTAGACCCACCCCCTCCCATTCTGCAGGGTCACACACCATGCTGACATTAGAAGGGTAGAGGTGGGGATGAGGCAGGACAAGGAAAAGATGCAGGGCTCTGATTTGTGGGGCCCTCCTATTAACAAGTGTTCTCCACATCTGTTTTCCTGAATTGGAATTTTGACCTCTCGTTGTAATGCGCTCAGAAAGCCCACATGGCCTTGCTGTTGCTAGGCAGAACAGCAAAGTGGATATGGTGGTCCTTGTCCCATCAAATAGCTTTGTCCAAGCACTCCAAAGAAATGTTAAAAAAAATAGCCCGAACAGAAAGAAATCAAACCCATTCTAAAATTATACTAATGAAGCAAAAAGGGTTTCCTATCTATACATCAGTCTCTTCATTAAAAAAATGTAAATATACAAATTCCAATGACATATAAAACAAAGTCAAAAAATGTAATGGCAAGAGACATGGTAAAACAGGAAGACACTGATGCTACAAATAAATTGCAAAAAACATATGTACAAGACCCTGTTTTTCCTCGTATTTTATAGATTGTAATGCATGTTTTAACAGCAGCAGTCGAGGATGTAGTTCCAGGCACTGGACTGCAGACTCAGCTCCTACTCCAAGGGGCAAGGTTGCCCCTTCCTTTGCTGTCACCAAATCACACTGGAAATACTGGTCTCCCGTGGTAAGAGCGGCAGTATTGCACTGTTTGTGTGGGCCTCGTCTGGGTTCTGCTCCCTGTTGGATTTTGTCTGCGGCCGCTGTCCGTTGATAAGTGTCATAGGGATGTTACAGTAGGTATGCTGGTTACCTATTGAGGTAAGAGGCAGGGTGCCGGTAGGAGGTACATCGTATTCATAGCTTCGATAATAGTGTTTCTGACGCATTTGTGAATGGTACGTATTGTGAAACGTGGAGCGCAGATCTGGATGGGCAGTGGCAAGTGCGGTGGACGTGGCAGCAGCCATGGAAATTGCCGAGACAGTCTGCAGCTCCCCGAAGGGCCCTTGCTCACTGACATCTAATACCTGCTCGTGGGAAATGGGCTCTATCCTCTTAAAAGGCATTTCATACTGTAAACGTTTCCAGAATTTAGAATTCAACTTGTTGCATTTTGGTCCGTGCCATTTAATAACCGTCAGGAGTTTAATGGTGTGTTTTAGAGCTTCAACCTCCTGGTAATTCATGATTCCTCGAAGTTCACTACATTCAATTAATATCACTTTAATTTCTCCCGTAACTAGCATGTTTCGAAGTCGGGTCTCCAGTTCAAAGATACTCCAGCCTCTTCTTACCACATAATTAGGAGTCATAACTATAATCAACCGCTTACTTTGATCCACACATCTTGCCACATCTTCAATGTATGCTACAAAATAAAACAATGATCTCTCAGAATTAGGAAGACTAACATTTTCCCACTCCCACCCCTCAGGAATTGGGGATGCACAAACTCATGCCGTAATTCTATCATCTCCCTTTATATCGAAGTGGAGCCTTTTTACTTTAGAAAGAAGGCAATAAACAGTAACTATCAGAGTATAGAGCTTAGAACAGAAAATATTAATTCATTTAAACTGATCTAACTTTTGAAAGAGGTAGATATATTTGAAGCATAAGACTTATGTGTTTTTTTTACTGTACTCAGGTTGTAATATGTCTTGTGGAGTTTGGAATTCTGATTATTGTATTTATAAAATTTCTGGAGCATTTATTTATTAATTCTAATAGACATATTATAGATAAATATTTTAGAGTGAATAAATTATCATATCAAACAATAAATCTCTATGTACATGCACATATACAAACATACTCCTGCTCTCAATATATAAAGAATTTAAAATAATTAACTTACTTCCAGTAGGGATCAAATCTCTGTCAGGAATGAATAATTTGTACCCATAATGTTTTTCCAGCATGTCAGGTAGAATTTCAAGGGCAAATCTTTCTTCTTCTCCAGTTTCTTGATTCCACTGGTCAGGGTCCACTTTAGTATAGGATAAATATGCATCATAATCTTTGTTGTCTGTCAAAATATTAAAGTTATGTTGGAGTGATTATTTTGCAAAGTCAACTTAATTGCATATGTTTGCATAGAGTAAGATATGTGGCCATATATAGATATATGGATAATTTATTTCAAAGCAGGGACAACAATGTATTACATCAGATGCCAACTCAGGAAAGATGTCTTTATTTTCATTACTGAAAAATTGTAGAAGCATAAGAGGTCATGTTTTTCTTTTTGTTGTGACAAGTAGGGGGGAAAAATCAATGAAATGAATAGCAGAATAACTTCCTTCTAATCCTCTCAATAGCAAAGTTATTGAGTTTAGAGAATCTCATTTGCTTCTAAGAGATCCTATTTGGGTACTCTTCTCTGCTGTAAGTAATATTGCACTCATTCTATTTTGCATCTAGAAATAAACCAACGTATTATTTCCTTTTCTCTTCTCTAATACATTTTACATAGTAATTATTGCAAAGAAAACTAATCTCAAGTCCATACATTTTAAATTGACTTTTTGTGGCAATTGTATCTAGATGCATGTGCTAACAAATTTTCATTCTTAACACTGGGGGAAAAAATCTACTTCAAGAAATTCAAAAGAAAAAAATATTTTATTCAATTCCCTTTGATTTTACCTATAAAACATTGATGAATAAATTTTTAGCATTCTAGAGAGTTTGCTACCTGAGATGTTTGTGCTGAAAGTGCATAAGGACTTATGTAATTCTAATGACTGTCCAGGACAGATCTCCATTCCTTCTAAAGCATTTTTAGCAGATAGCTAACCAACCCTGAATACTTCTCATGATGAAGAGACAGCAATATTAAAGAAATAATATAAAGCAATCAATGATATATTCCTCATATTTTATCAATTGTAATGCTTCTTTTAACAGCAGAAGTCAAGGATGTAGTTCTTTATATATTTACATAAAATTGTTCAGTATAAATAATAAAAGAACTTTTAATGTAAGAAGGTAAATTTAACTTAAGGTTAAATTTTAAATTTTAAGAAAGAATATTGTGAAATGTAACTCACACCAAGAATATGTTTATAGAAGGCATAATTTACTGCAAAGGAATAGATGAAATAAAATATATAGTAATTGTTGTTAAGTCACACCTGACTCTATGTGACCCTATGGATCTTATTGTTCTTGGGTTGTTCTTGGCAAAGATACTGGAGTGGTTTGACATTTCCTTCTTCATGCAAAATAGAAAACTTCTTACTAGCTTATTCCTTAAGAACTAGACTAATCAATTTCAATAGGATTAGAAAATTTGAATATGAAAGATGAAGTATTTCCATGAAATAAAAAATGTTACTCAAACATAATACTTTAAATCCAGGAAGAAATTATTTGCACACAGAAGAAACATGAGAAGGTTGGGATCAGAGCCAGATTGACTAAACAATTATCTACATAAACACCTGAGACACATGGAAAGGCCACAAGTGTTGGCAGCTCACTAAATAGGAGAACAAATAGATTAAAAGGAATTGTAGGCACAGATCCAGAGAAACAAAATCAGGAGTAGTGATGCATAGTTGAAAAAAAGTATTTGTTTTTCCTACCTAAAGATTCATCAGCAACAAGTTTTTAATTCTAGAAATTAAACTAACATATGTTAGTCACCTTCTATATGCAAGTTCCTTTACAGGGCTAGGTACTTTGGGAGAACTTGGATTTTAGATAAGATAAAGCACCAATAATTGAGTAATTTGCCATCTATAAAATGGGGATAATAATGAGACTTTCTTGAAAAGGTTGCTCTAAGGATTAAATTAGATAACAGAAAAAAAGGTGTTTTGTAAACTTTTTAAGTGTATAGAAATAATAGTAAATAAGGGGGTTATAATACATAAACACACATTGACTACTAAAGAAGACATGATAAATGCATGAGAGAGGCAAACTCTTATAAGAAATTGAAAAATCAAAAGTCATAACTAACATGGAAGAGGGAAGATCTGCTAAGTTGTTATTAGAGGAAATGAGTTCAGTTGAGTTTTGAGGGAATGGAAAATCACTCAAAAGGCAGGGAGTTCATGTAGCCAAAAATCTTATCTTCCCACCCTCAGTGATAAGAACTGATTAATAACTTTCAATAGAAATAGCAAACCATGAATTTATAGAGAATTGATACTTTCCTTCACAGGGATTTCTGTAGTTAAGATATGAAGTCCATAGGACAGTTATAGGAAATGAACTTTAACATATATAACAATAATCTGTATCTTACTTATATTGTGGGACTAGATTGCGAGTTAATGACCTATGACAGGAGTGTCAAACATAGCTTGGGTTTTTCATTTGTTAACGAAGGTTGCCATTTTCTAGCTTTTTTTTTTTTGTGGTTTCACTCATGAGAGACACAACCTGCTATCATGAGGAAACCGAATAAGTTTCTCCATGGAAGCTGGCACACAGATACTACTCTTCCTACTCCAGATGACAATAGTCACTAAACATGTCAATCATTTTCTAAAGAAATGATTAACACTGGGGGAAAAATTCTACCCTCAAGAAACTCAAAAGAAAAAAAATATTTTTGAGAATATTTGAGAATACTACCATGGCCATCCAGAAAGGAGCCCCTTTCATTAACAGGGATACTTTTTACCATTTCTAGTGGGTGAGGAGGCTATAATATAGCTTGATTTCAATATGCCTACTGGAAGGTGGAGTGTTCCTAAGGACATTTGAATTCTTCCTCACTTTGATTGACAATATCTTTGAACCAGGTCATCTTTTCTCTAGCCAGAGGTGAGAAGGCAGCTAGGTGATAAAATGGCTAATCTTGAATTGAGGAAGACCTGAGTTCAAACCCTTCCTCAGATACTTTACTGTATGACTACACAAATCAAAATCTTTCTCAGGCTCAGATTTGCCATGTATAAAATGGGGATAATAATGAGACTTGATTGAAATGGTTGCTCTAAGGATTAAATTAGATAACATAAAAAGGTGCTTTGCAAACCTTTTAAATGTATAGAAATAATAATGAATATTATAATATTATAAACATAATAAAATTAATTAAAATAATAATTATAATTATTTCTATTATACCAGACTAGAATTCTAGGAGAATTAGGTACAGGGTCTTTGACAGAGCAGTTTTGAAAGTTTACCACATTCTCTTGAATTTGAGATGCAAAGCATAAAGATTATTACTCTAAAAATAACAAAGTAATCCATTACTAAGGCACCTAACAAAAAGACTTGGGTAAACTAGAAAAATTATCATTTCAGTTAATTAATTTCCTTATCTCTGAAGCTCAATAGTCTACATTTTCGAATTCCTAAAGTGATAATCATACCTTAGAAATTATCATCATCACCCATAATTTTGACAACTCCATGATTTTTTAAAAATTCTTTTTATTTTAGGCAATTTTTAAAATCTCTAAGTGACTTGCCCAAGGTCACACAGCTAGGCAATTATTAAGTGTCTGAGGTTAGATTTGAACTCAGGTCCTTCTGACTCCAGGGTCAGTGCTCTATCCACTGTGCCACCTAGCTGCCCCAATAACTCCATGATTTTGAACTGACACATCTTTGATAAAAATCTCATGAGTTTATATGCCTTAAATTTCTTCAATCTAATTTTTGTTCTCATTGCAACCTTTTAGTACCATTCTCATTTTCTATTCTCCCTGCTAATCACATGAGTTTTCACCAGTATACCTCATCAACTATACCTCAAGCTTTATCCTTAATTGATTTGTCTTAAGTCCTGCATGCTTTGGAAACTCTCAACCCTGGATCATCCCCATGATCATTTTTTCTGCTCTCCCTCCTAAAATGCTGTGTTTTATTTGAATAACTCATGGAATCATGCCAACTGGATACTATACAAATTAATGTCATCTCTTCTCAACTGGTTTCTCACTTTTGTAAGGGAATTTTTTTCATTGAGCAATTCACATCTCTCAGATGTTTTACTTATTCTCTTCTCAAGTCCTAACACTTCACTCATACCCTTCTCCCACACCAGATGTGAATGTTTCCTATTTTACTGAGATAATTATATCATCTGTCATGGGTTTCTTATTCTCCTTTAGTCCATTTCTGAAACTCATTCTAAATCTTCATTCATTCTCTCCTCCATTCCTGTTTTTTCAGAGAAAAAGATGATTTTTTTTCCTTTGAAAAGAATGGTAATCATTACACTCTCCTATCTCCTTTAGAACCGTTGTCTATTAATCTTTTTCACCTTCTCTTTTTCTTCTTTCTCTTTCATTAAATATATACAAATATCTATAATATATATTCTATATATAGAGAGATTATATTTGAGCATATTTTAAACAGCATATTCTATCCTAAAAACAGTAACAGCAAAATATCTTACAGCCAATTCTTCCATTCTCTCCAGTTATTATCCTATATGTATTAAAATGTAAAATATTTTATTAAATATATACTATGTGATACACACTGGAAATAAAACAGAAAATTGAGGCAGTTATTGATTTCAAAAAGTTTACATTCTATTTAGATAAGATATCACAGAAAGAAGGCTTCAGATTGTTGGGGAATGGAAATGCCAGGAGGTATTTACATCCTGGCAGAGTGATAAGATAGGTAGCAAGGCTCTATGGACCTTATGCTTTGATGGCAGAATGGAAGACCCATTATCAAGAGGAGAGTGGGTCTAAAGGTGACCCACTAGTGACTTCTGAGTGAAGTGGAATTCTGGCATACAATCAAATGCCTACTTGTATTTGTCTACACTTACATTAATATTTTACTCTGTCAGCATTCGCTTCTTTCTAAATTTCCATTATAATTTAGTTTTCTATTCCATAACTTTAATATCCAAAATTGTTGGGGGGTATTGTTTTTGTTTGTTTTTTGCTATTTCTTATGATCATTTCACAGTTCTTATCTTTGACTTTCCCTAAATCTCTTGATAATATTTGGAGAGTTAATCACTTCTTCCTCTTTAGGACATTCTTTTGCCCTCTTTAGACATGCACCTTTAGACATGCCTCCTTATTTTGATTATTTTCAGTTTCTTAATTGGATGATTTAATTAGATGACCTGACACTTTAGTGTATGGATTCAGCATTTCTTTTCCAGGAATTTTTTTAAAAATTTCTATTCTTCTTTTTTGGAGATTTTGGAGATATTTCCACTGCATTAAAATATCCTTTCTATACAAAAACCTCCCATATTTATTTACTGAAACAAGATCTACTTCCCCAAGTCTAGCCACATCTCTTGGAAGTTTTATTTTTTTTGGAGATGGGGTGGGGTAGAAGAAGGACCAGACCAGACCTCTGATTTTATCCGTGCAGAAAACACTCTGTGAAGAAATTCCCTCTGCTAATGCAAATTTGTACTTTTAGAGTTCATTGAACACTGAGGGGGTTGAATAATTTGTGGCTAGTTTGTGTCAAAGATAGGACTTGAATTTAATTCTAACTGCAAGACAAGTTCTCTAACCATTACATCATGCTATTTATATGCATATCAAAATAAAACTGTATCTTCTCCCTCAAATCTTCTTCTTTTTCTGTTGTACACTCATTCTGCCCCGTCCCCCAATCTTAGCTGGTTCTTCACCTAGGATTTTCTTGGAAAAGTTACTGGAATGCTTTGCTAATTCTTTCTCCAGCTCATTTTTCAAATGAGGAAATTAAGGTAAACAGGGTTAAGTGACTTGCTAAGGGTCACACAACTAGTGAGTATACATAATACACTCAGCATGTAACTTTCAAGGGGGTTCAGTTTGTCTTGGTCTTGTCTTCCTTCGTGTGTGTGTGTGTTTGTTTGTGTGTTTGTGTGTGTGTGTGTGTGTGTTTGTATCCTCCCTCCCTCCCTCCCTTGGTCCTCCCTCTCTCCTTTCCTTTATTCTTTTCTCCCTCCCCCTTTTCCTTCCTTCCTACCTTTCTTCCCTCCCTCCTTCTCTTCCTCTCAATCTCTCTTCTCTTCTCCAGCATTGGGGAAAAAAATACCCATAAGTTTTGCAACAAAAATGTCTACTTAAATGAAGTAAATTCACATTGCTCATATTTGACAATGAGACCATTGACTCTCTATCAATAGATATTTAGCATATATTAATCTGTTCTCTGAAACAGATACCATGCATTTCTACTTGAAACTTTTCTACTTAATTTCCACGAGACTTTCATGGATTCTAAGGTTGAAAGATACCATAGGGATCATCTAGGACAAGGCCTTCATCTTTACAAATAGAATCCTAAGGCCCAGAACAGTCAAGTGACCTGATCAAGGTCACAAAAATAGCAAATAATGGAGTTGATCTTCATATCTTTATAATACAAAATAAAGTGGTCTCTTCATTGAAATGTTGTTTGTGATTTTCCTACCATTCTAAATATATTCTTTCTGTTTCTTCTGTTACTTTATGTTTCTCTTCTCTCGTACTAAGTAATTCCATCTTTAGTTCTGTTTTCTATTATCTCTATATGCTTATTGAATTTATCAGCTTTCACAACTTCAATGATCAGATAACACTATGCAAATGATTTTCTAAATTATATCTCTAACCATGTCCTATTTTTTGAACTCAGTTTCTGAACTTCATGTCTACTGGATATTTTTAATTTCATTGATAAAACTAATTGCATGACTTTGACCTAATCACTTCACTAATCTAATCCAGAGTTTATAAATTTTCAAAAGTGAATGGTTAGAATAGACACCATTTCAGATTCCATCTAGTTCAAGCAACTAATTCAAACCTAATGAATGAGAATTCTCCACACATAATATAATTCTTAGGAATTACCAGAAAGCTTTTTGTATTTTCTAGATTGGTCAAGTCAGGAAGACAGTGGAAATCATTATCTCTACACTTGGCTATAGAGTTTGAGAGTAATCAGTGGCCTCAAATCAATTACAGTTTTAAAGACTTTAATCTTAGTTACTCATTACTATCTAAATGACAAATACTTCAATAAGTTAAGGTTTAATAAAAAATTGGCATAGTCACTGTGCAATTACAATGGCTTTTCCAACTGAATGTTCTGTGGTTCTCTCTTCACCCAAACTCAACACACCTGAAAATTTATTTGTTCCTTTGATTCCATCCTAAGATCTTCCATAATACCCCAAAGAAAAACCCAGATCCTCTTATTGACTCCCCTGGAGACTGATGATGGTGGCAATATTTTCCAAAGCTTAGCATTTCTCTTCAAATATAACATGAAGAAATGCACTTTTTTCCCACTTTGATTAGTAAGGGATTATGAGTCTGTAATATTGTATATTCTGCCAGATACACAGTGTTAACTGATTTTTCTTAAAATAACAATTTCTTTTTCTAATAAGCAAAGGGATTCTGGATGACCATGGGAAAAAGAGAAAGGAATTGAGAAAAGAGTATGATTAACATTTGGAAATGACTGTGATATAAAAATAAAATGCGTCAATAAAACTTTAACAAATAATAACAATAAATTGTCATGGTAACTAGAGAGCTCAAGCTAATATTGAAAGCTTTCAACAAATTAGAGCAGGGCTGCAGTAGAAAAATCCACATTTTCATCACACGGGAACAAAGACTATCTTAGACAAATGAGGCTAGTAACCTTTTAAAACCCAGAGCTTATTTTTAAATGGACTCCAAGAGCTGATTACACATTGCACTAGTTGAGTGCTCATCTCTTTATATCCTCTAGAGTAATTTATAGAGACTGAACTAACACCCACTGGATTGGAAGGCGCTGTTCACATGCAAATAATTCTAACCTAAATGTAGTTAGAAAAGTCACTCCTGAATTGAGCAGATGCTCAGCTTCTAGATCAATGGGAAGCTTGATGTATATCTAATTCCTCTGTTTCCCCAGAGTTTATGTCAGCCACCCAGTCAAGATTTAGGCATTTATTTGATACTGAGAACAGGCTGCTGATTTTAAAGTTTTCACGTTTCAATATGCCCAACAGAAGATTAAATTCATCATTGCTTAGTTGTTCAGAATGAAATTGATGCCAAGATATTTAACCCAATTATTTTCCTAATAAAACAAAAAATAAGAAGTTTCTGAAAATATCCCCAGTGTTTTTGTTTTGTTTTTGTAAACATATTCATATTTACACAGAACTTACTAGTCTACCAGATGCTTTCCCACTAACTCCATGAGGTAGGTAAAGTCAATATTGTTCTCCTAATTGAATGGGATGAAGAAAATGAGGCATTTGAAGGTCAAGTGATGGTTACTTGTCTATTGAATATGAGACCCATAATGAGTTTAATGACTTTATGCTCATGCTTGCTCTACTGCACTAAAGTGTTAACAAATCTCAATGTCTATGAACTTTGTCTTTTGAATCGTTATGAATGAGCATAACATTTTTTGTTTTACAGAAGCAGGCAAAATGTGTTACTAATTTAAAGGGATAGGTTTAAATTTACTGATATACATGTAGTTGCAGCAGGATCATTCAAGTATGTAGGATGTTATTTCTAATAGTGAAGTCCTTTAGCCTGTCTACTATAGAAATGTATAAGTTTGCTGTTTGTAATATCTTTTATAAACTCAAAGTTAATTTCTTGCACATAAGGTGATGGTGACTATGTGCAATGGCAAAAGTCCCATTAGAAGTGAATGATTCTGCCTATTATTTGGTTGTTTTTATAATATTAAGCCAAACAGCTGTTCTAAGGTATTTTTTTTACTGCTTAGACTAGTGAAATTACCTGAATGCTTTGGCATTTTACAGAAACATTCTAAGAGAAAGAATTAAGCTATGAGGAGACATGGAAATAGAGTGCAATAAGAAAAGGGAGTCAGGATAATAACTTAAGGTGGGAGAAGAAAAAAAGAAAAACAAAATAGAAGAAATAGACTGAGAGATCATCAATATGATTGTTTTCCATACATCTGCAAAGATCTTAGCAAACACTTTTTTGGAGCATGGAGTAGCACAACACCTCAAATTTTTCAAGACAGGAAGCATTATCACTTTTTTAGGTGAAGGTTCTAAGTGTTTTAGAAGAGATAGTGCAGGGGAAATTAAAGTTCATATAAAAGGATTTATCTTGGTGATATTTGATGAACTTCCCCCTTCCATTCTTTCCTTCCCTGAAATTCAGAGCAGCCAGGGATATCTTTGATTGATTTTTGTCAGTCATGATGGGTGTTGAGCAGGGATGTGAATTGGGGAGGGCAGATGAGGCTTGGTTGTGCCTCACTTGCCACCCCCTCACTGCACATTCCTGGTGCTGAGTTAGAACTCAGTCAATATATTAAAAATAAAAATCTCTGCTCTTCAGATCTCTTTTTTCTTCTGACATTGCAGATTAAAATTGATTCTATGAACTCCAGAGGGTCAGTAGATAAGGACAATTATTTTCTATCCTTTGAACCAGAAGCTAAGGATGATCTAGGCAAGTCTCTGTCTAAGATGGGGTAGCCTCCTACCCTATCTTTTTTTTCTCTTGGTATGTGACCTTGTGAGATATAAAAAGATAGCTGGCATGCACCACCCTCAAAGTCATATAGCTGGCATGCACCTCCATCAAAGTCATAGGACTGTCTCAGAGCCATGAGCTCATGGTTTGTATTCTGGTTCAAATGATGAGCAACCCAGAACCCAGAGAGTCAGACTCAGAAAATCATTCTTACCCTTCAAGACTAGCCGGAAGAAGATTCTTGAGGAGTACCTAAGTAAAGTAAATATGGGACTAGCCTAGCAGTCAGGAATCCTAAGATCAAATCCAATATCAGATATTTATTAGCTAGGCAAGTCACTTATCTTTGTCAACTTTGTTTGCTTAACTGTAAAATGGGAATAATGATAACATCTATTTATTGGGGTTGTTGTAAAGATCAAATAAGATAACACATGCATAGGGCCTAGAACACAGTAAATGGTAATCAGGATGTTTTTAATCCCTCCTTCCTCCTTTATTATATTAATAGAATTATGACTCAGCAATTCATAGAAGAGAGTTATTGATTAACAGGAAGCATTCAGAAGACATCTATATTTTCTCTGAAGTTTATGCAGGGAGAGGGGTAGCAAAGACCAATCTGTCTCACTTCCCCTAGGAGGGTCTCTGGCAATATTTTCTTATACTAGGAAGAGTGCTAGACTTAGATTCTAGGATCACTTAAAAATAATGGATGAATTTATAAATCATTGCCAATTTGCCTGAATGGAAGCAAATACTTTCAATGGTAGAACCCTATACTCAGAGGAGATACTATAATCTAGTCCAACACTTTTGTTTAGTAAATGGAGAGACTGAAGCTGAAAGAATCAAAATACTTTCTCTAAAGTCACAGGACTATTAATGGAAGTAGGAAAAGAATGTCCATCTTTTGAAACAAAGGTCACATTTTCCCATGGCAATTAAGAAAATAAAAGACACTTTCAAAAACACTACCCTAGTTGAAAAAGAGAAAATTCAGTCAAATGAGTTATTATTTGAGTTATTATTATTATTATTATTATTATTATTATTATTATTATTATGACAGAAGACAGTGGGCCAATGAAGAATCAAGACTGAACAGATGATGTCTGAAGTCTGAACAGTGGTCGCAGGAGGGAAGAACATAGAAAAAAGTAATAAACAAAGATAATTATGATAATATTACTATATTACTATTTTAAGATAATACACGAGAGAAGGTTTTGTTTTCAAAAGGGTACTCACAAGAAACTTCTAATTACAGATCAAATACTCCGGAGCAAGTAAAATCTATGTAACTTGTCAATTAACCCCACCAGGTCTCAGTTTTCTCATGTGTAAAAAAGGAAGAATTGAACTACATGACCTCTAATTTGGAGCTTGATGGTGACAGTCAATGGAGTGATGGGCTGGAGTCAGGAAGATTCTTCTTCCTGAGTTCAAATACCTCCTCAGACACTGTGTTACCCTGTACAAGTCACTTAACCCTGTTTGCCTCAGTTTCTTCATCTGTAAAATGAACTGGAGAAAAGAAATGGCAAATCACTCCAGTATCTTTGCCAAGAAAAATCCCCAAAAGGGGTCTCAGAGAATCTGATGTGATTGAAAAATGACTAAAAATCAGTAACTATATCCTGATAAAAAGTGAGTTGCCTCCCAGAAAAATTCAGAATGGCCCATTCTAGATAAATCCTAGTAAGGGTCCCTGTCTTGGTGACCAAGAAGCAATATCTGGTTTCCATTCCATCAAGTAAGGAGGGTGAGAGAGAGATGATCCAGTGACCCATAACAATCTGCCAGTTTGAATTTCTGCCAGTGACAAGTAATGGCCACATACACAAAATATAGCTATGTAGCTAGATAAAGTAAAAAAGGCTAGAGGAGAAAAACACTATTTGATGGATTATCAGGGAAAATAATGTGACTAATAGAACGAAAGAAATTCTTTAAAAGGAAAACAATGTCCAAAAAAGACAAAGATTTTGAAGGGGCAAGGGGAAACTTAATTTCAATAATACAGGAGAAGTGAAGGACCATTAAACATTTTCTTCTGTCCTTCCATCCTTTTTTCTTCTTTCTTTCCTCTTTTCCTTCTTTCTTTTCCTCCCTCAATTCTCTCATCTACATTATGAGGGGCTTAGACTAGCCATAGAAGATGGCCATAGTCCATCTTCTATGGCTAGTCCTAAAGAGCAATTTATCAAGCTATAATAATGAGGCAACCTGCATGTACAACTAAGAGAGATGTCATTCAATACTTGTTAAAGGAAAAAGGGACAAGTCTCTACCAGAACATAATGGAGGGATTGTTTCATTTTTCCTTTGTAGTCTCTGTACTATAGTACCTTACATAGAGCAAATGCAGCTGTCTTTTGAATTAGATCAAATTGAACTGCAATTTGGGAATTTACTGCTGAGAGGATCTGAGGCAGCCTTATATCAACTTGAGATGAACAACAGAGGAACTATGCTCTCTTCTCAATGTATGATTGAGAGGATCCTGAGATGTGTCATATCTGACAGCCACTATCCACTTCTTGTGATTTATACAAAGGCAAAATGTAGTTCCACAGGGAAATGAAAAAGTATTGCTAACAATTAGGAAGTTTTGAACAAGAAATGTAAGACCCTAAGGGAGTGTGTGTTATCATTACTGTTGTGGTTTAAAGATAAAGGCTTCAGAAACTTAAAAGGATAGTTTAATGAAATTAATAGGTGATTGGGAAAATGGTAAAAGAGAATGAAAAATATAATTCTAGATTCCAAAATTCTACATATAATTTTAGATCTATAAAATCTAAAAGACAATATGTATAATGAGAGCAACTGACATCATATTTGCTTGGGGACTTATGAATTTGAGGAAAAGGAGCTTTAAATAGAAAATAAAAGAGGAGAGATAAAATTTCCTTGATGCACCTGACATCTCCAGTGACATAGAGTACCTAGTAGGACAAAGGAGGAACAGACAGTTTGGCATGATGAAATTCAGGAAAGAACATTAGGAGTGGACTAGTTTCAAAGGCCACATCTAATACTTATAAGCTGTGTGACCTTTGGCAGCGTACTCTGAATCTCATTTTCCTCTTATAACTTTAATAATCCTATACACATCATAGTATTAATGTGAAGAAAGCATAGGATTCATTGAAGAAAATTGACTGTTAACATATCTCTCATCCTCAGACCTGTTAGATCCAAATCCTTTTCTGATGACATTTTAAATAATAATAATTTGTATAATTTTTAATTGGTGATACATTGCAACCTATTCAAAATCACCATGTACTTTTATACTGTCCTTCTAGTAGACAGTAAATTTAATTCCTTTGAGAATATATTAGAGAGGAATTAGTTTTCTTAACTAAAATAAGATATTTTCTAGATATCACTAAGACTTAGTGATATATGACTCACTAGTCATAGATCTTCGAAAAAATGTACGTTAATCACAAGGACCAGACAATATAACAATTAGTTATACAATATATTTCAAAATGACATACTCATCAAAGGAGATCAGTAAACAGAAGATAATTTGAGTGAATTTCAGTAGTAGAATAAACAAAAGTGATGGGGCCATAATACAGACTTCTGATTCAAAAGGACAAAAAGGCGAAAACTAAGTATATATGAACAAAGAACAGATCTATAAGCATAATATGGGAACATACTTTAGTATTGATGTGGGACTTTAATAATCTAGAACTGATAAATTAAAAACAAGCTTTTATGGAAAATTTGTTTTCATAAAAAACAGTGATAAGAACTATTATTTCAGATCTGATTTCTGGCCATTCTGGAGGAATTTCTTTTTCCTTTTGAAATAAAAAAAATATTTTATTTTCCCAATTACTGTTAAATAATTTTCAACATTTATTTTTAAAATTAAGTTCTCAATTCTCTCCCTTCATTCTCACATCTCTCATTGAGAGAAATATTGAATGTAAATGTATAATCATGGAAAAAATTTTTAAGATGGCATGTTATAAAAGAAAACTTAGGCCAAAATAAAAATCCAAGAAAAATAAAGTAAAAATAAAAGAATGCTTCAATCTCCATTCAGATTCCATCAGTTGTTTTTTTTTTCTCCTAATGATGGATAACATTTTTCTTGATAAGTCCTCCAGAGTAGTTTTGGATAATTGTATTGCTTAGATTAGCTAAGTCATTCAAAATTGATCATCTTATAATAATGTTGTTACTGTGTACAATATTCTCCTGGTTATATTCATTGCACTTTGCATCAGCTCAACTAAGTCTTTCCAGGTTTTTCTGAGGGGATCTAATCCATCATTTTTTATATCACAATAGTTGTCACTGTCATTTGTCCTTCATTCTCAGAAGACCAAGACATCAGGGAAGTGCATGACAAGTAAATGAATTGGATTTAAGTGAGGCAAAGAATCTAGTGTCACAAGCCTCTCTTTCTCTTTTGGAGACATCTAAGTTCAATGTTCCATCATAATCATCTACCACAAATTGTTCATATGTTCCCAAATTGATGGATATCTCCTCAATTTCTAAGTTTTTGCCTCCAGACAAGAGTTGATAAAAATATTTGGACATAGTTCCAAATTGTTCTACATAATGGTTGAATCAGTCCACAAATCCACCAATATTATGCTAGTGTCTCAATTGTTTTACATCCATTCCAACATTTGTTATTCTACTTTTCTGTTCTGTTAATCAATATAATAGGTACAAGGAAGTACCTCTATATTGTTTTAATTTGCATTTTTCCAATCAGTAGTGATTTAGAGCATTTTTTCACGTGACTATAGATGGCTTTTATTATTTCATCTGAATGACTATGTTTTTAATCATTTGCCAAATGGGAAATAGTTTCTATTTTTTTTATAAATCTGATTCATTTATATATTTGAGTGATAAGGAGAAACTTTATCCGAGAAACTTGCTTCAATTTTTTTCATAGTTATGATTGGTAATCCTATTTTCCTCCATTCTGTTTCCTGCTTATTCTATTCTCTCATTTCACCTTGTCCTTCCTCAAAAGTGTTTCTGACTATTGTCTCCCCCCTTCTCTGAGCCACTCTTCTCTTATCCCCTTTCTCTTTTATTTTCCTGCAGAGTTAGACAGATTTCTATAATAACCAATTGAGTCTATTCCAATGAACACTTCAAGCATTACATGCCATATTTTCCCCTCTATTCTAATTGTTTTCTTGATTATTTTATGTGATAATTTCCCCCATTCTACCGCTCCCTTTTCCTTTCACCTAAGGCATGTTTCTTTTTAATTCCTTAATTTTATTTTTAAAGATATCATTCCATCATATTCAACTCACCCCCTGTGTCTTCTGTCTATATATACTCCTTCCAACTGCCCTAATACTGAGAAAGTTCACATAGGAATATAAACAGCTTAACCTTATTAAGTCTCATATGATTTCCCTTACCTTTTAACCTTTATATGCTTTTCTTGAGTCTTGGATGTGAAAGCCATTTTTTTATTCAGATCTGTTTTTATTTTTGTTTATTTTCAATCAAGAATGCTTGAAAGTCCTCTATTTCCTTGAATATTCATTTTTCCCCTGAAGAATTACATTGATTTACTAGATAGAAGATTTGGGGTTATAATGCTACCTCCCTTACCCTTCAGAATATCATCTTCCAAGCCCTCTGATCCTTTAATGTAGAAGAGACTAAATCTTGTGTTGTCTTGGCCTTACCTCCATGATGCTTGAATTGTTAGTTTCTGACTGCTTAATATTCCTGTGAGTTTCCATTTTTGAATCTCTATCAAGAGGTGACCAATGCATTCTTTAAATTTCTATTTTATCCTCTGGTTCTAGACTATCAGAACATTTTTAATTATAATTTCTTGAAATATAATGTCAAGGCTCCTTGTTTGATCATGGCTTTCAGGAAGTTAAATAATTTTAAAATTATCTCTTATGAATCTATTTTTCAAGTCTTTTCAAGATATTTTATGTTGTTTCTTATTTTTCATTCTTTTGGGTTTGTTTTATTGTTTGTTGATGTCTCACAGAGTCATTAGTTTATGCTTGTTCATTTCTTTTTTTTGTTTGTTTTTTTGTAAGGCGATAGGGTTAAGTACTTTGCTCAAGCTCCCACAGATAGGTAATTATTAAATGATTGAGACCACATTTGAACTCAGGTCCTCCTGACTCCACTGCTGTATCTACTTTGCCACCTAGCTGCCTCTCATTTCTAATTTTTAAGGAATTATTTTTTTCAATGAAGTTTTGTATCTCCTTTTTTATTTGGGCAATTCTGCTTTTTCAAGGCATTCTTCTCCTCATTGGATTTTTATACTGCCTTTACCATTTGGACTATTCTGCTTTTTAAAGTGTTAAATTCTTCATCATTTTTTGTGTGTGTGTATGTGTGTGACTCCTTTACTAAGCTGTTGACTCATTTTTCATTCTTGCATCACTCTCATTTCTTTTCCCACATTTTCTTACCTGTCTTACTTGATTTTCAAAATCCTTCTTGAGGTCTTCCATAGCCTGAGCCCAATTCATATATTTCTTGTAAGCTTTGAATGTAGGAGTTTTGACTTTGCTGATTTCTTCTGAGTGTCTTTTGATCTTTTTTTTATCACAATGGTAACATTCTTTCATCAGAATTTTTTCTATTGCTTGCTCATATTCGCAGACTATTTCTTGACTTTTAACTTTTTGCTGAAATGGTACTTTGCCCCTCTAGGCTGGATGGTACACTGTTCTAAGCCTCAGGGTTCTTGAGGAGCTGTTTTCAGAAATTCTTCCATAAATTTTCAGTTTTTCCAATATGGTATGATATTAGGAGAGGCATGCTTACTATTCTGATCTATGCTCTGGTCTGTGAGTAACCACATGCACTCTATTCTGCCCTGGAGGAAAGTCACTGTTCCACTGATGTACTGATAGTACTCCTTCTCACTCTGGAATTGCTATACAGAACTGCAATCCAAATCTGGGTGAAGAAACAGAGTTCAACCCCTAGGGTATGCAAAGAGACCCCTGTAATCTCTTTCTGACCAGTTTTCCCACCCCTTTACCATATATGGGCTGAGAACTGTGGAAGCAGCAGTTACTCCTGCTGATTCATTTACTCCTCAAACCTGCACCTCCTTTACTGAGATCTGGTCTATACTTCATTATTATCCAGTGTGACAGATCTTTTGTGCCAAACTTTTAATTGTCTTGGTCTGGAAAGTTGTTTCAGCCTGTCTTTTTGAGGGTTCTATTATTTTAGGATTTGTTTAGGACATTATTTTAAAAGTTTTAAAGGGTCTTGACCCTGCCTTCTCTCTGTCATCTTGACTCTACCCTGAGAAGCTTATTTCTAAAGAAGAAGTGATTTAATACTTCAAATGAAATTACACTGCAAGAGGATAATATTAGACAATCTACAGCACAGCCTAGATATGGGCAAAAACAGAGTTCTAACAGCTAAAAAAAAAAGGAAAGTTATGCAGGATCTAGTAAGCCCAATAATGCTCTCAAAGGCAAAATCATGATCACAGAAGCACAACTAACAATGAATACACAAAAATGGAGGACAATCTATGTACCCAATATAGATACTTAGTAAAACTACATACCAAGATAGATTTTTAAGTTATATACAGAAGACAGAAATAAGAGCATGTAATAAGAATCAATACAAATATGTGGCATGAATCAGGAATGGTTCAGACAGAATGAGCTGAGACAGATGATGAATGCTAAGCACAAACACAATGAAAATTGACTTTTGAAAAGCTATGTCAGGAGAATAAAAAGATGAAAGAGGCATAGGAATATCAGGGCCATTGGAATGATGATAACTACTAAAGAAGTGAAGGGAAAATTATTCTTACATTTTGATGTTTCTGTTTACAGAGAGGAGAATGATCTTAAGATTTGGAATTATTTTTTTAAGTGGCAAGAAGTTAATTGAAATTAAGCAATAGTGAGTAATCAGTTACCTTCAATGAATTCAAGAATCCAAGATTAGATGAACTATACCTCAAGGTAATAAGAAAAATTTTGAAATGATTTCTGAGTCACCATTTGAAAAATTATTAAGGAGGGTCAATAGTGTGATGATTACTCATTAAGACAAAGAGAATTCTAAATCTCTCTCAAATACTCTGGGCATAAAGACGCATCTTTCTACTAGGTCATTTAAATAATCATGTATAATCTCCCCTCCCCAGCCCATGATTCCACAGAGAGATGTTTAGAATCTTGCAGATACTAGAATAGAGGAATCACTAGAGTCAATTGAATGCCAAGCTTAGAAGCCTGAGTAAAACTTCAAGGAAACTTCAATGCAGTCTCAGCATTGACTGTATGAGATGCAGAAAGTGTCAGACCCACAAGTATAGCCAGGACAGAGTTTTTTTAAGCTAAAAATAGTGACTTTGAGGTTTTCTAGGAGAAGATATCATAATATTCTCTGCCAAACTCATGAACTTCACTTGCATCTGAATATAGTTTTGACATAACACAGAGGTGAAATTAAAAATAGAAATCAATTGAACTTATAAAAGAAATAGATTAGAACAAAGGAGGGTTATGGAAAGGTCCAAGAGGGTGGGCAAAATCATAAGGGCAGAGTCATAAGTAAAACAATGTCCAGTATTTGTGAAGGAGAAATCTGAAGAAAAAAATCTCCACCAATCAAAGATTAGTTGAATGGAGTGAATTGTAGCTATCATCTCTCTCTCTCTCTCTCTCTCTCTCTCTCTCTCTCTCTCTCTCTCTCTCCCCATATATATATATATATATATATGTATAGATATATATATATATATTTATATCAGAGAATACTTGAGGTACTAGAGAAAATTAGCAGTCTATGATATGATATGAAATTAAAGGGTTATTATGTAGAAGAGGGATTGTTTGTTCTGCTTTGATCTAGAGAAAATTAAGACTGAGGGGTGAAATTGGAAGAGATGAAAAATCAAATTTACGTTAGGAAAAAATCTTTCAACATTCATAGCAGTCTGAAAATGAAAATAGAAGTCTTTTGTAGTAATGACTAAATCATCACTAGAAGTCTTCAAGTGGAAGCCAGAAGACCACATATCAAGAATCTTTTAGAGAGAATTCCTGTTCAGGCACATGTTTGACAAAATGACTCTTGAGGTCTTTCTAATTCCCAGATTCTATGAAAAAATATCCTATGAGTTTTTCCCTTTAATTTTTTTGGTCTAAAAATTATTTAGTTTAATTGAATTATACAGGTGAATATAGCCTTAAATATATATCTATTATTTTAGTTACATCATTTTTCTTGTTCCATTATAAAAGAATACATGTTGAGATATGAATAAGTCCTATATGCTAAAATATTTTCTTTCCTCTCTAGATATTAGATTTTATTTCTTTAATTTAATCTTTATTCTTAAATTGAACAAACTCTTTACATTTATTTGTGGAACAATTTGTATGTTAGTATTCAGTTAATGAGTGCTCAATATTTCCTTCATTCAATTTCTGATATGAAGATATTAAAGCTTTAAGTTTGGAAAGGGATTGAGTTCAAAATTCAGAATTAGGAGAACTCTAAATTTATATACCTTACATGATGAGAAACAAGGATTTTTTTGATATCCTGCTTCCTTATATTGATTTATAGGCCTTCTAATTCAGTCATATGAACTCTCCTACTCAGTGGTAACCTTACTTCTATGCAGCCATGGGGTATATTAGATTGAATACTAGGTTTGGAAGTCACAAGATTTGAGTCTAAGTCATTTATGATTTTTCTTTAAGAGTGTGCAACTATGGTCTAGTAATTTTATTTCCTGACTTTTTGTTTATTTATCTATAAAACTGGGATAATAATTTTATTACCTATTTCATAAAATTATTGTGAAAAAATACATTGCATTATATAATACTTAACACTATAGATATTTGAAATATTTCCACTTAGAACAACTCATAGATTTAGAGGAGGAAGGAAATATAGAGATCATCTAATTCAACATTCTCCCTCATTTTATAAATGGAGAAACTGAGGCTCAGGGAAGTTAAGTAACTTGCCTAAACTAACAGTGGTAGAAATATTAGGATAGATAGAATGATGGTAGAATTTTATATGTATATAATTTCTCTATTATATATACATATACTGATATATAGGTCCAATTCTATCTTGTCAAATACCTTTCTCAAAATGGAAGCTTATCTTATATGCATAGTTAGAACTTGGAGTGGTAAAAATAAGTTAATCTTGAGTGATCAAATAGATAGTGTAGATATCTTAATTTTTAAGGACTGAAAATTACTACAGATTCATTCAATGAAATAGTTGCAATTTAACAAATATTGACTGATCACCTGATAACAAAGTTGTTCATAAACCAAAAAAAGAAAAAAAAGACCTAAAATAAAATAAAATAGTAATAATAGTAGGGGCATAGGGTTGGGGTGGCTTGCATGTCACACAGCTGGGTGATTGTTGAGTGTATGGGGCCAGATATGGGCTTGGGTACTCCTGGCTCCAGGGCTGGTGCTCTGTCTACTGTGCCACCTGGCCATACCTACAATTATTACTATTATTATTTTTTAATTTTAATTTTAATTTTTTTCTCTCCCCTTTATTGCTCAAGTGAGTCTATATTTTTTGGGGGAGGGGGCATTTTGTTTACTTTTAAACAAGAATATTTTATTAATATATAAAAAACATTGTACAAAATGAGAATAAATAAATATTAAATATAAAAACAAAGTTGTGCTACACCCTTTATTCAGATAAGTCATTATCATTTTATTTAGGATTCATTAACAAAAAAAGTTCATTTATTCCACTCTAACAAAAATTCATTACTGAAACTAAGTACTTCTGTTCCCCCCCCCTCCCTATTTGAAAGAACACAAGTTAAAATTGCATTAGTCCTAGCCAAAAACAGTTAAATTGGAAAGAAAAGATCTCACTGGCTGGAGTGAAATTCAAAATGCTTAGAACAGCTTATTGAAACTGATTAGCTTAAACAAGGAGCAAGTTACGATTCACTTCCACCTATATATTTGGGGAACTCAATTAGAAGAGACACTTCTTTCTCATGAGGACATAAAGCTGGCCTTTCAATAAAGATTACAGAGTGATGGAGGTTGAAGGTTCTCCACTGAATTACAATTTGTGGTTGTAATCAGCATGTGGTACTCTGAATCAAATTCTAAAATATGTTGTCATATTTCTCTTTGGAGAGGTTTATCTGATCCTACATTTTCACAAACTTTATGTAACTCAGGAGAAAGGATAGTTATTACTAAATGAGGTTAGAATAATTTAAAAAGTCACTGTTAAATAACTCTTGTAACAGAAATAAGTCATATATGCATATGTATGAGCAAGCTCACATACATTTAGAGGTTGTAAATAATAAGAATAATAAGGAAAAAAATAAAATAAAATATGAAGGATCTCTTACCTCCATCGATGTCCTCTGCTCCAAAATGATTCCGATAGAAGAGCATGATATCAATCTTGTAACACTTGTAGATTGTCACCAAACACACCAGCAGCAGTAGAATGGCACCCAACCCTCCAGCAAGTTCAACTGTATACATCAATTCTGCAAAAAACATAACATGTCGTGGCACAATATTTTCACAGTGAAAATTGTAAGTTCAAATGGATTTCACAGTCTGGGGATTAAATTAATGAATGCAGATATTGTTTTTCTCTCATTTATCTTTCAAATCTCTCCCTTACAAGATAGGTGTCTTCTAACTTGTATAGACAAAAGATCCATCTTTCTCTTTAAAGTATCCAGCTTCCAAAAAAAGAAATTAGACAATTGCCTAATGGGACATATTTTTTTTCATTTTTTAAAGTTGTATGAAATGAGAAGTAAAGAGCATAATTTTCCAGTAGATGAGAAATAAGACTTGTTCTATTAGACCCCAAAGACCAGAACTAGGCTAAATCGGTGGACATTCAAAGACACCCTATATTTAATGTTAGGGGGAAAAACTTTCTTCCTTTCAGACTCAATATGTCTCAAAATAAGATGGAAGGCTTCAGGGCTAACAACTCAAGAAAAAGAGGTCAAATCTTTGGGTATATTATGGGTTAAAATAATTGATCACCGAGATTCCCTTCCAAGTCATAAACTCTATGATTCTATTCAATCTCCAACAAAATGTGATGGTCAACTCTATATTCAATGTCAATTGTATATTAAGCAATTTATGTCGATTATAATTCAAATCTTGTGATGATTTGATATCCAATACTCCTTTGAGCTTAATACTAACTAGCATAGTGCCATTTTTCCTAATTAGATCCTAAATAAAAATGTTCATGAGATTTGGGTCACATGGGTCAGTATGTACACCTATGAATACATATCACATACATATATATAATATACATACACATGTGTATGTAAGACAATGCAATATCACAAATACTTTGACATTTGAACTATATATTCATGTACATTATATATAAATTAAATGAATATATAAATATTTTAAATGAGAAAGTATATTATCTTGATTTATTGCCATAAAAGATGGATTTATTTGGAAAAATTATAAAATGATTTATGTTTAATTGAAGTTTAAAGTTCATTAAGTGTGAATGATATCATTATGCAATTTTTCTTTGCCAAACATAAATGACTATCTCATAACCTTTTCATAAGAATGTTGCATCATGTTACTTGTATTCACATGCTTCATTCTTTAATCAGCTATATTTTTTCAACTATAGATAAATTGAAATAGTTAAGAAGCAAGTATAAAATTACTTAGGTAGTAGATAAGTGTAGGGTTACACTATCATAAACTAAGTTCTCTTTGCATTATATTTGCTTAGGCAAAGCTCATTAGAATGACTGAAAATGTCAAATATTTAATCAGTCTAGACAACTACAATATCTGTACTAAATATTTAATCTTATCTTTGGTACAAATAATTTAAACTATTCAAAAGATCCATTCAGGAAGCCCCTAGTGATTTCCTATATTTGATAAGATAGCACCTCTTAAAAATCACAACTGTTTCTATACAAATACAGCTTTTCATGTTTCTGTAGCAATAAGAGATATTGAGAAAGCTTCACATCTACTAGCCATGGAAAAATCATCATAGACTCCCCTCAATGGACATATCTTTGACTCAGTTATATTTCTTTACTTAGATACATTGTAAAATTAGAAAGTACATGGCTTAGCTCATTCATTATGTTAATATTCTAAGAGCACAGTGGAGGGTCAAGGAACATGTTGCTAACAGTCATTGGATTTTGTAAATATTAGAAAGGATCATCAAGCAAATGATTGAATCTCCTAGGGTATATGGAAATGAATGTGAAGTATGCAAAATAGAATAGCTAAAGGGAGGGCTATTTTGTTGTTGTTGGTGGGGGTAATGAATTTTTTCCCCCTTTTTGAATTTTATTTACAAATGTCAATGTCATTTTTCCTTGCTGAAATTTTGTTTTAAGAGCATAATATATTGCATAAGCAGCAGCAATAACAACACTAATATTTATAAGACAAATTAAAGTTTGAAAAGGGCTTTACCCATTTACTTATTTAATACATGTCTTAATCTTGTAAAGTAGATGTTATTATTGTCCCCATTTTTTTAAATGAAGAAACTGAGTCTGAAAGTGGTTAAGTGTCTTGCCCCCAGGATCACACAGCTAAGTAAGTTTCTGAGACAGGATTTGAATGCAATTCTTCCTAAGTCTATTGCTCTAAAAACTATACTATATTGCAAAGTTCAGGACAACTTAATATGATATTAATTTCATTTTGAATATATTGTGAGTATTATGACTGGGTTGTTCTGCATTCAAGATACTTATGGTTCGGTCATCATTCAGTATAAATTATTCCCTTCTATCATTTTTCAAGCCATCTCCCTTCCTATTACTTCCCACTTGGGAATTAATGGAGGTAAGCTCAAACGGATGTGACTCTACATATAATAGATATAAACATAGAGACAACAGCGATTTGGTCCATGGCCTCCTTATAAATTCAGTGTTCTATGATTCTGAAACATAGCTTGGCATAATCCAGGGATAAAAATATCTATTTAGAAACAAATGATAGAAAGATTACATATTTTAGGGGAATTGGCAGCCCCAAACCTTGAGTCAAAGGGAAGCATTAAGTAGATCAAAGAGCTGGCGGTTTCCTATAGCTGTAGGCAGCCTTTTGATGAAGCTGTTGCCCATACTATTAGTGCCTCTGTGGATGCCCCTAGTACACCTTCTGCACTCAAAAGGGTAGCATTGTGCCTGACCATCTTGTCTGCTCCTGGAGATCAGATTAGACTATCTCCTGAGGATTCTATTTTATTGCAGTTCATTCTGGAAAACAACAGCCTCCCAAACATAATGGACAGACCTCCCCAGGAATCCTAAAAAGGAGAAATAACATTTCAGATAATATTCGTGTCATTATTAGTCTTTATATAAGCATTTTTTAAATCTAGTCATTACATATTAGCAAATCCAATAAAGTAAAGGGGAAACTTCACGCCAGCTTAATCATTTCAAAGTGTAAAATAGCTTAGACATTGGAGAAATAGAAGGCTGACCTATTTAAGAGCTTACATCAATTTAGCTTAAATGATATGAGTTAACCAGGAAAAATTAGAATGTTTGTTTATCTTGACCATAATAATGTATTATTCTTTAGTGCTTTATAGTTTATAACATGCTTTCCAGATTAAAACTTCAAACATAATGAAATACAGAAAGGTTGTGATTGTAGCCAACTAATTACACAATCTAAAAAACAATATTCTTGCTAGTTGAAATTCTGCATATAAATGTGTAAGTGCAAAACTTACATATGACCATGGCTAGGTGTATTTATTTGTCATCATATGTATCTGCTTATATATATATATAATGTTATTATATATAGTTAAAGTGTATGAAATATATATTTTGAGTCTTTAGAGGGGATTTCCTATAGCAATAATTATGAGAACAAAAAGTAAGCAAACAGAAGCCAAACTTTTATTGGTGTCAAACAGCTCTGAAAATGTTATAGATTATTCTTAAAATTGTTCTTGACACTGCAAATGAAAGAATGCAGTACTAATGTACAACATAAAAATACATTTATGGAAATTAATATAAAAAAATAAAACAAATAATAAAAAAAGAAAGTAATATGGTTCGATTCTGGGTGCTGAAGAAGATATAAAATTTAGATAAATTTCACTGATCCTAACCCCTAGGAACTTACAATCCAGTAAGGGGAAGAAGGTGAGTGAGGAAAAAGGTACCAATAGAAAACCTAAAATATGTATTAATCAAAGCCCATAATCAGAAGGTGATCTTACGTCCATGGCCCAGAAGAGAATCAGAGAAGACCTTCTAAAGATCAAATTTGAGTGAAACTTTAAAGTTTACTGAAGATAGGGAATGTGTTTTTATTCTTCTATTTCCTTCATTGAGTCTCCAAATTTCTATATGTTCAGATTTTTGGAAACACAATTAGAATGATCATATGTAGTCTGATATAATATATGACAAAACATAATATAACAAATGGAATAGAATAACTAGAATAACAGTGTGGTATACCATTGAACAGCATAGCATAACATAGGACAGGATAGAAAAGAAAAGAATAGGTCATACACTGAAAAATTTGCAAATTACTTTCTTTTTCTTACATATACTTTGCATCTTCTTTAACCCTTATAATAACCTTGAGTCATAGGGAAAACAGTACTATTATGATCATTTTATAGATGAAGAAACTTATGTGCATATAGTTAAAACAATTTTTTCTAGGTCACATATCAAAAGTTAGAAATGATAGCTCAACATTTTTCCCTTTAATTTCTAGTTCTAGTCCTATTAAATTAAGTCCTATCATACCACCATAAAAGAATCTTTTTTTAATTTTGAAAAGACATGTGATTTTATGGACCTAAGGAACTTTCAGTGAGCCCCTTTCTCTCCCAATGGTGTTCTGCTCCTTTAACGAAATTTATAGGATTCCAGAATTCTCTGGTACTGAGAGGTAAAATGACTCATCCAGGATCACTGAGTTATAGATTGTCATAGAAGACACTTGAACCTGTGTCTTCCAGACTCTGAGGCTAACTCTATCTACAATCACAGAACTTATCATTTAATAATCTAAATGTAATTTAAAAGTATATATATATATATATACATATATATAATAGCATAATATCTCACCATTCATGGATTTTTATATATATATATATATATATATAATATCTCATAACAGCTACAATCTAAAATTTATGTAGTCTCCATAGCTATTTGATACCTTTTGAAAACATTTATTAAAATGTATGGTCCCCAATGCTCTTTCTCCACTGTTTCAGGAGAAAACTGCTGGGAGTTGAAAATTGTCACTGCTAACAGCCACAACTCCAGTCAATTGATTTATTTATCTCTACATTAAAATGTGAGTCCTGTTACCACAGCAAATGTTATTCTCCTTTTGAAGTGTGATCTGCTTTTCTGCTCAAGTTCAAGTTGCCCAGAGAGGCAGCATTTCTAAAAAGATTCCATTTCAGCACAATTCCACATCAGAGGAAGGAAAGAGAAAGTGCAAACCTTTTAAAATCTGTTTAGCCTTTTGTGTTTTGTTGTTAAAATGATAGACTTTGCCCCCTTTAAGGGACCAAGACTGAATGTGAAAATTGTGAAGGAAAATTACTAGGCAAAACCTAAGGGAAGCAGCATTCAGTTAAACACAACAAATGAACAGTGCCAAAGAGTTACATTTAAGGGCACAGCAGTCTTTTAGTTACAGGCAATTAACAACAGTCCTTCGGCAGTTCCAATATGGGGCTAAGGGAAAACACATTGATTATTGCTGCAGGAGTAGATTGGTTTCTGAATAAATTGCTTCCATTTAAAACTAGATTTGCTACAAACATTTTGAGCAATGGCTACAATGTTTTTCTTATGAAGACATTTGGAATGAGCAACATTTTAAAAGAAAGAACTAATTAAAACAAATCACATGCCATCTCTAAGTATATTGAATTATATCACAAGCAGGATATAGTGGAGGACTACACCTGTGATTTCATCTGCACTGGGACTCCCAAATGAGCTAACTCCCTGTACTGATGAAGGATTTCATACCCTGCTCTTAGTGCATTACCTGTAACACTAAGAAGGTTAGTGATTTGCCCAGGTTCACATAGTTAATATGTATCAGAGTTAAGACTTGCATTCAAGTCTTTGTGATTCCAGCACTTCCCTTTTCACTATGTCATAAATAAATGCATTTGGATTGAACTAATTCTACTATAATTACCTGATACATTTTGAGATATTTCTTGGGCCTGCACCTGGTGTTAATGTTTGGAAACTTTCTCAATGATAAATATTTATTAAGAAGTAAATAAATTAACAAAGAAGTAAACAAAAGTTGGCAGATAGCTTTGAAGTCTTTATCTTGACATACACACCTGTGTGTATATAAGTATGTGTATATACATATATGTGTCCTAATATACTTATATATGATACACACAAATATATGTTGTATAATTTACTATTTTAAGTAACTTGATTTGGGAATTTCTTCTTCAAAAATGTCTTGTTCTGTTTTGAAAGGATTTAAAAATTAGGCATTGATTTGGATGTTATAAAGTATAATTCTGGAGAATATATGATAGACAGGATAATGAACACAGTCTATTCAGTTCCTTCATCAAGGACTTTTTCCCCATCTCTCATTGCTTTATAAAGAGATAAACTTATACAGATTTATTCATCCACAAAAATTCACATCCATATTTATTTCTTCAGAGCTATGTGGCTTACTTATTTCTATCGGAAGACTAATTATTCTCAGACTGAAAAGATATTCTGCTGCAGTACAATTGGGAAGCAATTGTGATGTGATTTCTTCTCCCACTTCCCCCAATTTCCCCAAGAAAGAAAGAGATAAGACACAGTCACTAGTTTAAAATGAGTTGGTACTTCCATATGATAATCAAACATCACACAGAGGTATATGTGAATTTGGAGGTGCTTAATTTCATCTAAAACTCAGAGTGTAACTTATGATAACACAGTTAGGGAACTTCACAGTTGGAAGTTAAAATCAAGACTTTTTGATTCCAAGGATATAAATTGTAGTGTATAACTCCACAGTCTGAGAAGAGTAATTCCTTAATAATGGTGAAACTTGACAAAGCATTCGATCAAAACATTACTGCTAAGGTTTTTCCATTAAAACAGGGAATTATTTAATTTAATGTCATTTGAAGTCATTGTGACATGACTCAGAGGTGGTAAACACAG
Source organism: Macrotis lagotis (assembly GCF_037893015.1). Taxonomy (NCBI): domain Eukaryota; kingdom Metazoa; phylum Chordata; class Mammalia; order Peramelemorphia; family Peramelidae; genus Macrotis; species Macrotis lagotis. The sequence goes on from NC_133658.1 coordinate 529,183,988, forward strand.
GGTCAACAATACTACCCAGTGTGATCCAAACCAGATAAAATGTAATTAGAGGGTAACAGAATAAATAAAAATGCAATAACCAAAGATAATGTTTAAGGAAGAGATCCTTATGAGTGGTTTAGTGACTCCTATTTCTATGTGAGTGGGAACCTACTTATTTCTTACAAAATCTCATCCATTGTTCAAGGCCTCATTCACATTCTACATTCCCCATGATGCATTCCTTGATCAATACATTGGGAAGCAATCTGATATTCCTCAGTGATTCAAAAAATTTACTTTGCATGGAAGTTTTGTTTTGTTTCAGCATACTCTTTTGTAAAAGTTTTTATTTTTTTGTGTGCTTTTCTCTATCTTGTATTCTCCTATGTTGACAGTCCTACAAATCATGACATATCCTGTCAAGATTTATTTTTTGCAAGGCAATGGGGTTAAATGACTTGGCCAAAGTCACACAGTTAGATAATTATTAAGTGTTTGAGTTCAAATTTGAACTCAGTTCCTCCTGATTCCAGGGCCAGTGCTCTATCCACTGCACCATCTAGCTGCCCTGTCAAGGTTGATCATACCTCACAATTTACCTAAGTGTAGTCATGTCTTTAGAACTTGATTCCTGTCTTGCCATTCCTTATGGAAGCTTGAACTGATTCTTGCTAGTAAACATATGACAAGTCCATGCTTAGATTCAAAACTTTTACCAGGGTTACCTTCTGAATCCTTTAACGTTCCTACATGAATTATAATTCACAGAATTTTAGAATGGAAAGAGACCCTAATAATCACCTAATACAACTGCCTTATTTTATAGATGATGAAATTAAAGATAAACAGAAGCTAAGCAAAGTCTTACACAGAGTAGAAAAAACATGCAAAATCAAATTTTACAGACATATTTCAGTGCTTGTTTTTTTTCCTTCTCATATCAAATTCTTTTATCTACATTAAGTTCTACATACTAGAACCAATGACCATATGCTTCTTTGTATTGTTGCCTTTCTAAAATGCTAATGAGTTGGATAAAAAAATGATCATTAATTGCCAGGAGGACTTGGGACCAAATTCTTTACTCCATGAAAGTCATATGGTTTCGTTCCACAGAAGCAATTTTCAACCAAGGCAAATTTCCTTCTTAGCATTATAAAAGCAATGTTTGAAACAAGCATTCCTACAGAAAACACCAATTAGATTTTCGAACAACTGCATGTGAGTACATACTGTGATTGCTTTCTTTTAAGACCAAGTGTGACAGGGAGTAAACAAAACAATGAAGGAATCAAGACAAAAGACATCTTAGTTGTCTGTCTAGTGAGACAAGATTATGGTATTTCAGTGTCAAACTTCAATGATGCTCAAAATAATTTCTCTCAAATGAGAATGCTGTTGTCATTGGGCTTTTTGCTTGTGTGTGTGTGTGTGTGTGTGTGTGTGTGTGTGTGTGTTAGGAATTTGCTTTTTACTATGTCATGAAAATAAATACCTAAAGATGGAATGTTCCAAAATAGCTCTGGGGAAAAATGTCAGAGTTGAAGGAACCATCTCCATTTTTATTTGTCTTAAGGGAAGAAATATTTATTTTGCAAGTAATTGCTGCACTATAATATATACTGTTAAAAGCTAGAACAATTTTGTGTTCCAGTAGGGACTCTTCAGATTGGCCAACATACCCAGAACATCTGCTCTGCTTAGATAATCAAGGAAATAAACCATGTTTTCTATCATAGTGCTTCTCTTTTATTTTTGAAGAGTAATATTTTGATTTGTAGTATTATTCATCTGATTAAAAATTATAAAAGAGTTTACAACCATATAAACTGATTGGACTGCAAAATAATCTATAAAAATATTTGATATATTGTCCTGAATTGTATTTTACTTCTGATGTTGATTTGATTCCTTTAGGAATTTAAAATTTGCCTAATTACGAAAATCATTAGGAAAAAAACTGAAAAAAATGTAATACAAAATCCACTCAGTAATACTATCTCTTGTGAAACAACTTCTCATTCAAAATCTTGGATAACATACAAAATGATAGCTCACAACAGAGAAAAGAAATAACAAAGCCTAGAGATTTGGGGGACTTTTCTCCCTTGATGATCAACAAAAGCAATCCATTTTTCTCATTTGAGTCCCTTTTCTCATTTATTGCCATCACAAACCATCATCATAACCTAATGACTGAAAAGCCCAGGAGGCAAATGAATAATGTGTTCTAGCTTCTTTAACCACCTAGAGACAAGATAAGTACTGATTTACATCATCCACCATTTTTCAAAGTTAATCAACAAGGTTCACTGTCATCAAAATCTGACTCCCCTTAAGTAGTGGTAAGGTAGCAGCAGGCACACAGTAGTTGCTTTAGGTTGGAATTTCTCATTTTCAGCCAGCAGACTGATGAACCCTATTGTTAGAATTTTTTTTAATAATTGAAGATGTTAAGTTTCAATTAGAGAAAATGAAGATGTAAACTTTTTCTCATCCAAGTTCATAGACTGCCTAAAATTTCTCCACAGGATAGTAAAGATTCTGTGGAGGTCAGGAAGCTCTGCTTTAGAAGATAATTTGGACATAGAAAGATGATTGCCAATGAATTCTCCAGCTCCTACATCACCATAGTTATATATATATATATATATATATATATATATATATATATATATATATATATATATATATATATATATATATATATATATATATATGGTGAAGGGACTTTTCCCTTTCAAACTTTTCTACAACTGTAGGATTATATATTTAGAACTCATTAATCCCAACTAATCTTTTTATGAGTAAAAAAACTAGAGCAGTTAATAATTGACAAGTATTAAGTGGCACATAAGTTAATAAGTAGCAAGGCTGATAGTTCATGCTCTTGACTCTAAATTCAGACCTTCATTAACTCTACCAAAATCATTCTATTTTTAATGAAGACATTGATGCTATCTTTTCATTCAAAACATAATCTTTCCTGATCTCCAGTCCTACAACACCATCTGTATATTAGACACTTTAAGCTGTGTCTCAAAAGCATTTCCAACAACATATGTTCTTTGTCTCAGCATTTTTGTCTGTAACCCTATCTCTTAGGGTTGTTAAAAAGGATGAAATGAGATCAAGTATATAAAAAACTTTGCAAATCTTGAAATACTATGTATATATATATATATATATATATATATATATATATATATATATATATGCTAGTTACTATTAGATATTGAGTGGTAATTATGGATAGTATATCAATCTTGGAATAAGGAAGACCTGAATTCAAATCCTGATTCAGACACTTGATTACTATAACTTAAGTAAGTTAAATTAAAATCTGTGCTTTAGATTGTTCATATGCAATTTGAGTATGAAAATAATGCCTTGCCTACCCTTTATAAGAAAGAAATGAAATAATAAATGAACATTTTTTCATAGAATCTTAAAGCACTACAGAAATACAAGCAATTATTTTTGTTATGCCCAGAAGAAAACAGTTTCTTTCTTCCTAAACTCATACCCTTTTCAAACATTTATTTTTTTGAGGTTATCTTTATCTGTCTAACCATCCAAGTTTACAATTTAGTATCATTCTCAACTATACCCTCTTACTAACTCTACATACAATCATCTATTTAATATGTTCACTTGTTTTTAATTTTTTCTAATTACAAGTAAAAATATTTTTTTACATTCAGTGATAAAAAACTTTTGAGGCTCAGTTATCCTTCCCCTCCTTCTCCTTGAGAAGGTGAGCAATTTGTGCAAGCGTGCAAAACATAGTTCCCTATTAGTGCAGTTGTAAAAGAAAACACAGATAAAATATCAACAAAAACCCCCAAAATAAAATAATAAAGTATGCTACAAATCTGCATTGTTTAGCTCTTTCTCAGAAGGTAGATAGCATTTTCCATCATGAGTTCTTTAGAACTTTCTTAGATCATTGTATAGAACTTTCTTAGATCATTGTATTTTCTGAAAATGCCAAGTCTTTCACAGTTGTTCATTGTCCAATATTGCTGTTACTGTTTGCAATGTTCTCTTCGTTCTGCTCACTTCCCTTTATATCAGTTCATGTCTTTCCATGTTTTTCCTAAAGGAATCCTGCTCTTATAGCATAAAAGTATTCCATCACTTAGAATTCATGTTATCCCATATCCCTTATTTTATTTATAAAGAAATAGAAGGTTTAAGCAGATGAAATGACAAATCTTGAGTTGAAGAAGAACATTCAAAACTTTCTATTGTTGCATGAATCATACTTTCAGTTTGACTCTAAAATATTTTCATCATCTTTGTGCGATTATGATTTAGTGATTCTTGGGAAAATCTGGCAGAAGGGCTGGGGGAAATTTTTCTTTTCCTTTCTCATAGAAATAAATGAAATGAGATGAATCATAATAAACTCATTATAAAGAGACTGAACTAGAAATAAAGTTTAATTTGTTCCCTTGGCATAGTTATTTTATTTATATACTTAAGGGCATAAAAATTTTTTTATGGGTTTTAGATAGTTAAGTGTATTTATTTTTTGATTTGCTATTAACAGTTTTGGTAGTTTAGTCTGACTCTTTGGTATCCCATTTAGGGTTTTCTTGGCAGATATATTGGAGTAGTTGTCATTTTCTTTCTAACTCAATTTACAGATGAGGATTACAGATGAGACTAGATTTGAACTCTGGAAGATGAGTCTTCCTGAGTCCAGACCCTGCAAACCATACATTGTGCCATAAAATGCTATATTTTTAACTAAAAATTTACTAGAAAAAATTAAATTGACATAACTTTTATTTATTTCAATAGGATGACAAGTTATTAAGTAATTGATACTTTAAAAAATTATTTCTTTTTTTGTGTCTCAAATGTGTATCTAAGTAATATTTACAAATTATGTTGTAATCATGGAATAAAAAATCAATGTATTTTATTCTAGAATTTACTTTTCAAAGTCAAGGCAGATGACTTATATTTTTATTATGTTTCTTAAAAAATGGTTTCTTCCATCTTGGTCTCTATGATTCCAGATTGCATTTATTTTGTGAATGGGAGCAGCATCTGACAGGAAATTTAAATTTATGCTTTGATATATTAGATGTTTTCATCTGAAAAATCTCAATATACTGGATGAATATTTATATGAGAGAAAATCCCTTGAATTTCACTTTCAAGATTGTCAAATTAAGGCACAATGTCTCAGGAATCCCAAAGAATCTGTTAACACTTGACTCATCATCTAATATATAATTTTAGTAATATGTTATCCAATATATATCCACAAACTAATTATTCTTGGAATAGAGTAGCAATTATATAATATCAAAAAGAAGACCAGGTCTCAAATCCTGCTTCAACACTTACTTATGTAGTGACCATAGGCAATACATTTAGCTATGATAGTTTTTGCCCTAGTTGCCTCTTCTGTAAAATGGAGACAGAATTACCTATACTATTTTCCTCCTTATGAGACTCAAAAGATGCATTGTATATAAAGTCTTAACAAACCTTAAAACATAATATAAATATAAATTTATTATTAGATGAGGATAATTAAGCACAATGAAGATGAGACATTCAAGTTCACATTTTTAAGAAAAGTCAGGAAGAGCAATTTGATACTCATAGCATCATAGATTTAGAATGTCACCCTAGTTTAAATCTTAAAGAAAGTCATTTAGATAACCTAGAGTCATTGAGTTCAATTCTCTCATTTATATGGATGAAAAAACTAAAGGTCAAGATGATCAAGTGATTCATTTAGTGCAGAAGTTGGATCCTTAATTCCAACTCAATTGCTCTTTTTATGGTTATCATCCTTCATCTTAAGTGAGAAGTTTATGATTTCCCTTCTTCAGTCAAATACTGATATTGATATGCATGTATATATATATATATATATATATATATAACTCTCTGTAGATCTAAATATAGCTATGCATAAATGTGTATGTATTCCCATATATGTATATAAACCCAAATCATCTAAGATGGGAAAACTTAAAGGCGTGTTTATGGGAGACAGAAAAAATGAAACATGCTAGAAGAGACTGTATTGGTCTATATATTCAGTTGAGAACAGCTTTTTTCCTTTATCTCCACAACCAGAATTGATTGCATCTTTAAAACTCTGTGAGGGGGTGGCTAGGTGGCACAGCTGATAGAGCACCAGCCCTGGAGTCAGTAGTACCTGAGTTCAAATACGGCCTCAGACACTTAATAATTACCTAGGTGTGTGGCCTTGGGCAAGCCACTTAACCCCATTGCCTTGCAAAAACTAAAAAAACCCCACAAAACTCCATGAGGAAGTATGGTCTACCCTTTCTTTTTCTTGTATTCAAATTTAAAAGTGATGGACAGCTTTAGTTATAGCAAATAACATGATACAATAAAGGTAAAGATTGGGGCGGCTATGTGGTGTAGTGGATAAAGCACTGGTCCTGGAGTCAGGAGTACCTGGGTTCAAATCTGGTCTCAGACACTTAATAATTACCTAGCTGTGTGGCCTTGGGCAAGCCACTTAACCCCGTTTGCCTTGCAAAAACCTAAAAAAAATAAAGGTAAAGATTTAAGAGGCATCTCTCCTCACCCATCTCAGACTTTGTGGTTCAGAAAAATAGGCTTGGGATTCTAGTTCTGTTTTGCTTGTCCTTTTCAGTTCTGGGGCAGGAAGTGGTGGCTCCATCTCAGGGACCAAATCATGTTATACTAAAATTTGTGAATCCATCCAAATATTGTAATCAGTTCAGTAGGGAAACCCTGAGCAGCAAGAATCCTAGACTTATCGAAGAGGGTCATTGTATTTGAACTTGGTGAGTGTAATACATGTAGGAACTGAGTTAAATTATTTGTCTCATTTCCCTTAAACTCAGAGATTGAGGTGCTATTGAAGAATGCCCCTTGGATATCTGTTCTTGCCATTTGTTTGAAATAAATATTCCTTGATAAAATCTAATTCAACATTGTATTTAAATGGATCTGGGGTGTTAGGCAATGGATCTTTAATAAAAAGGGAGAACACAATCAGTGGGGACTTGAGCCAGTGAAAAGAAACTTATCAATTTTACCATCAAAATACTGAAGAAACCTGGGAGAGGTTGTGTGTGTGTGTGTGTGTGTGTGTGTGTGTGTGTGTGGAGAGTAGGGACAGATATAGCAAAACTGACTCTCAAAGGAGGGCCAGAATAAACCATATTACATATACATGCATATACATCAAATATTACTACTGAATTTTCCTGATTTTTAACAAAAATAAAATGAATAGTATTTTCATGGCATGGATATAACCATATTATTTAGAGAAGTCAACTTATAGATGCATAATTCATCATCATATGCATGCCCCAAATAGTTTATGTGCTATGTAAGGTAGTAATGAATAGCTTACGTTTCCTACAGATGGTAAATGTGACACTAAGTACTGAAATCTGAAAGAAAATGTTACCATGGTGATCTATTGGAAATCAACAAGCTTTTCTCTTCTATATGACCTCAGAGAGTGGTTGGTATTTTTGTGTTTTGTGCTTAATTTCTCATTTTACTGACCTAGTTAAGGTTCAATGCATAGAACTGTTTTTAAAACACTTATACCTTGCATTTAACTGACAAAGATTTGGCATTTCTCAAACAGGATTTGTGTTTAACAACCATAAAATGTTCAGCTCTGTTCCACTCCCCAGAAATATAGGAAGGAGAGGTAGAAATCCCAGAGGCCTAGAAGAAATGTAATGGCAGCAAGGGACTCCCTGGACTATGACAGCTGCTGTTCCTTCCCAAAAGCAAAGGTACATGAATCAACTCCCCTTAGGAGTTTTTGGAAGGGGTGGGTAAGAGACAATTCCCTCAAAGATACTGAGGCATCCTGACTCATGATTCTGATTAAACAAAGAAATCATTGAGAAGAGTAGTATGGAAGAAAGCAAGAGTATATGCAATCTACATGTGGCAGGTATCATTTTATTTGAATATGTACTTGAATTATACCTGTATGTATACTATTCTACTAGTGTAGTATCCAGTACCTTGTTGTGGAATGGAGCAGTATGTGGTATTTGCATTTTGAGAGGAATTGGCACAAATTAGATGAACATTTTGGAAATCTTTTCTTGATTTGCCTATAAATGATTTGTCTACATTTTCTTCAACTATCAACAGGAGAACTAGTTTCTATTTCCTCTTTTTCTCCCACCCTTGATCCAACATATGGTCTTGAGAAAATTCATTAATTTTTCTGAACTTATCCTCCTCTCAAAAATGGGATTTTTGATATCTTGCCTCCTTGAAAGCAGGGGACTAGAATAGAGGCTCTTTGGAGGTCCCTTTCAACTCTAGAATCTATGGTTCCACTAAATTATATGTGCCATAAATATGTAAATCAACTAGGCTACAATTATTTTTTTTCTAGAAGGTTCTTACTAAAGGCAATTCAGGTAAAATTTAAATATGTAGAGCTCATTATCCAGTTGGTGAATTATCCAGTCTTTATTGTTTCCCTTTCTTCCTTCTTCCTGGTTTGGAGATACTTTACTGAGTACTATGATTTTAATTTTCTATGTTAATTTTGCTCTATTTAGCAAATATATCTGAAAGTTCTCTGATTACATATTTGTCTATGAAGAAACTACAACAGATGACATAAGAGAGCTTGGGTATTCATGTTCTCCCAGAAATGTCAAGAGAATGAGAGGAATGATCTTAAAACTAGAGACTTATAAGAAATCTCTATGTCTACTATGTTTAATAACATCATTTTACTAATGAAGACTTTTTGGCCCAGGGAAGTTAGATGACTTGCCCAAAGAAAGACTTAGAAGGGGGGATCTGAAATAAATAAATTCTCTGGCTTCACATCTGTTATACTTTCATAGTACTACAAGATTCCTAGTCATATTTTCTATGGAGCATTTACTGGACAAAATAGGCAAGCATGGCTGGGATGTGATCTGCATTGTTGGATAAAGTCTCCATGGTCATGAGATTATAAATGGTAAGGATATAATGAGTGTTCTGAAATATCGTATGAGAATATGAAAAAATGAATCTGCCATGATTTTAAAACTGCTCTTGCAGATATATTTCCATTGCTTCTTGGTAAAAGTAATCTACATAGGTTAAACTATATGCAAAGAGTTCCTCATACATTTTGCTGTGACAGTCTTAATTTGAAATTGATATGTAACAACTGTGGCCAGCAATAAGGAGCCTCTTCAGTTGAGAGGTTAATTAGTTTAATAGTTGAAGTGAGTGCCTTCTTAAACTGCTTTCCAAGAAGAGAATCTCTTATATAGGGCACGACAAAATCCGGGAGTAGGCTGGGCAAACAACCTCCTTGAAAATACAGCCTGGAGGTAAGGAGCTACTGTTCAGGAAAGTTCAAAGATGGTAAACACCACGTGAAGTGAAGAGAAGATAATTAACTGGAATTACTCCACCAGACATTTTTAAATGTTTTCCAAATTTGTGGCTTTCTAAACAACTGAAGATTGTTAGCTGCTCTAAAGTCAGTAGGTATTGCCAAAAGTTACTTAGTTGAAGATCTGTAGTATAGCTAAGCTGAAATGTATAAACTAGGGTTCACAGATCTATGGATAGATTTTTGTAAGAACCATGCACTTGAATAGATAAAAAATTACATTTTCCCCAATATAATTGATTTCTTTTGTAATTATATGTATTTCATGAATTTAAAAACAATATTCCAAGAAAAAGAGCACAGGCATTACTAGACTGCCAAAGGGGCCCATGATATAAAAAAAAATTAAGAATCCCTGATATAGACTTCTGAACAGAGCTCTCCATGGAGTACTGTCAGCAAGCAACCTATTTTTTTTCCTTCTGACTGTAGGCTTAGGAGACATTATTATGCTCATTGTGTCAACTCCTTCCTTCTCCCCTCCCCAACTTTGGAACATTTTGTCCCAGGATAAAGAAAGACCTTGGCATTTTTTACCTTGGTAGATCAGTAAGCTTAGCAAAAATGATGACTATAATCCTTACTCTAGAGAGAGTGATTAGCAGCCATCTGCAATAACTAGGGGTGAAGATCAGAAAAGTCTAAGGTACAATCCACTTAATGATTTTTACATTTACTTGGGGAAGCAAAACTAATGTTTATAGAGCAATTAGAAAGTGATAGCTAATGCTATCTATGCAAATAGTATTACACTATAAATATTTTTTATAATTATTTATAAAAATAAATAAATAAAATAAAAACACCCCCAAGTAATAATTTAAATGTTCTCTCTTTCCAGAAAAAACAAAACCAATAATTTATTCATTGTAAAATAAAGTCAAAAGCACATCCCTTTTCCTTTTTTTCTGAGGCAATCAAGCTTAAGGGACATATCCAGTGCCACAAGCTATCAAGTGTCTGAGACCAGATTGCACCTCCCTTTTCCATTTTGACTGCCTGCCTGGGAATGGGTTATTGCTTTTCCCCTTGAACCCAGGGGAAATATCAGAGTGGACATCGTCAGGGAACCCAAGTTCTTGTCTTGGAATAGGCACTAGATAAGATATCCAAAGGCACCAGATGAGATACAAAATTAATATAAGAGTCTCCAGCCATTATGTGAATAAGATTCTAGAAAGGGAACATGATACACATATAACTATAATACAGAATAATATTGAATATGATACCTACTTGAGATCCATAAAATTTTATGTGAACCTGAGGGAAGAAAGGATATTTTCAACTCGTGTTAGGGAGACTTTGGACACATCATTTAACTTTTCTTTTCCTGAATTTTTCCTCATTTGTAAAATGAAGGAGGGGATTAAATGTCTCCTAAGGTTTCTCTTTTAACTTGGCTATTATATTATTATGAGGTGACATTAAAATTTGTTTTAATATGTGGGAAAAATCAAGAGAGAAGTGGTTAAATGTCAGGAATATTGACTAGACATAGTTAAGGGAACAGGAAATGGCTGATAAGCAGTATCAGACACTAGTTTGTCTTAAACAAAGAGTATATAGAACATATTATGCAAAATGTCTGGAAAAAGGAAAAAAACAAGACTTTTAATGTTAGTCAAAAGAGTTGAAAAACTATATGTAATAGGAAAATGGAAGATAATGAAGGGTTGTGAACAAGTGAGTGACATAATTGTCTATATATGAAAAATGCTATCTAGTGATGTTATAAATGATGGTTTTGAAGGATAATGGAAAGATTTATGAGGACCATAATGATGAGTTTCTGTATTTAGATAAATGACAATAGAGAGGGAAAAGATTATTTGAGAAATATTGAGAAGGAAGCAAAAAGATGCAGAAACACAATTGATTTTATGTTGGTGGTTGGGAAGAGATAAACAACTAAGATAATAGCTAGGCTTTGAATGTGAAACACTAAAATGCCACTCCCAATACTAGTATAGGGAATGCTAGAATGTGCAAAGATTTGCCAACATATGCCTATATGGAAGATCAAGAATGAAACTAGTTAATAAGAAGATAACAGTTTTGTTTCCAGCAATTAGCTTTCTCTCTGTGTTTTTTCTTTCTGAGCAAAGGGGAAAGGGAAGGGAATAAACATTTAATCCATACTATACACCAGACTTGTTGCTAAATGTTTTACAAATATTATTTTATTTGATTCTCACAGCTCTGTGGAGGTAATTGTTATTATTATCCTCATTTTACAGATAAGGAAACTGAGGCAAAAGGGTAAATGATTTGCCTCCAGTTATATAGTTAGTTAAGTATCTGAGGCTAGATTTCAAATCAGGTATTTCTGATTTCAGACTAAGAACTCCATTCTCTGTATCACTTACCAGCCTCGGAGAAATTTTAGAGTTGAAAACTAAAGAGCTCTAAACTCTGAGCATCCTCTAGTCACTTGGAAAAGCAACCTCCAAGACAGGGACTAGTTTTTTATTCTTTAGCACTTGGAAATTGAACATGGAATCAAATGGAATTTTTTACTCTAAATTGGAAGTTCTGAGAAAGATACAGTCCTTGGTAATCAGGAACTAGAGAAGGATAGATTTTAGACTGAGGACACAAGGAAGTTGTTCTTTTCTGTGTACTAAACCACTGGTCTTGGTACATCAACTCTTCTAACTGGATGACTCTTTTTTTTTGGGGGGGGTTTGCAAGGCAATGGGTTTAAGTGATTTGCCCAACCTCACACTGCTAAGTAATTATGAAGTGTCTGAGATGGGATTTGAACTCAGGTTCCCCTAATTCCCGAGCTGGTGCTCTATCTACTGTGCCATCTAGCTAGTCCAGTTTTCTCTTCCTAAGAGAAATATAGCCAAAAAATTATTTGTGCTCTAAGCAAAAAGAGCAATGATAGAATCTACTTAATCTATGAGGAAAAGAGTACCACAGCTGAAGATTCCTGCCGATGTATGAATATGGAAGCAGAGATGAAGTCCTTACCCTTGGTATCAGTATAACTGCACCAAACTGACTGATATGAGATACCCTGCAGTCCCAGGAAAATTATATGCCTGGGGTCCAGGTGTGGGAGTCAAATGTTGTACAAATGTCAGTTTTTATGGTTATAGTTGTAATTATCATCATCATCATCATCATTATTATTATGTTGATGACTATTCTTTTAGTCTTTTACTTCACTCATGCTGAGCTCAGCCAATCTTTAATAATAATAGTTGTCCTTTGGTATTAAAGAGGACTATGCCAACGTATCAAGAGGTTGGTGTCTTGATTTGCACAATTAGGTTTATTACAGTGAGGGGTATGCTGTTCAAGGGATCCTACTCCCTTGCTTTTATCATGACTATTCCATCCTGTGGCCTGGTAGAAGGGAAACAAAACTGTAGATTATGGTCTGGTTACTTGTTCTTGCATTGGTATCTCTTCCTCCCATTTCAGCAAGGCACAAGGGCACAGCATAGCATTGATGCCCATCATGCACCAGAATGATACATCTGGCAACAGAATGCAATGAGCCCATACATCCAAGCTTGTTATTGGATGGACTAATCATTAGTTTGGTCTTTCCTCTCAGAACTTTCACATTTGGGTTAATAAATGGTATGATACAATTGACAATATCTTTAGCAATAGAACAATTTCAATTTTCCACTCAAAGTACTATGCTGCTCTGCTCTTTGCTCTGTTAGTACCCTCCCCAGAGTTGGAGCTACTTGGACTCAACCAAATCCATGAAGCTTTCCAATGCATAGGGTCCTCTCTCTGGGGTAAAAGGTCAAAATCAGGAGTTTAGTGTCTTTGGAACCAATAAAGGAGAGAATATTCAGAAGGAGAGGGTACCAATAGTATCAAATGGTGGTAACTATTCAAGGAGAATCAAACCATTTTAAAATCCTTTAATGTCTCAGTTGAATTTCCAAAACAATCCTCTGAGATTTCAAGATGAATAAGTTGTTCATCTTCATTGGTGGAAGATGATGGGCAAATCACTTAAATCTCTCATTTGATCCAGGTGACTTTCCACAACCAAGACTTAGAGATCGTTTGTTGATCTACATCAATAGTAAGCTTTTCTACAGTGAGAATTTCCCTGATTGATGAATTCATGGGTCAGGACCCTCACCTCCCAACCCCCCCTAAAAACAGAGAGAATGTCATAATATCCATACTTCTTCAAGGTTGTGTGTTTGAAAATGTGTTACTAAATTTGGCAAAAACCTCCAGTATTTATTGATACTACATATAGTTCTACAATCTTACTTCACCCTTCAGTGAGTAAAAGTACTAAGAAAATACAATGGGCAAAGGGAAGATGATACAATACAATAAATAGGTTTAAAATCATTCAGGTTTCAAAATAATGTATCCTAAATGATCTCTGTCTTAATTACATTACTAGAGATATTCTGTGAGCCAAGGAATTTATTGACTAAGCCTAGTACCTATCGATTACATTGTTAGGAAAGAAAGAAGCAATTTGGATTTGAGAGGGAATGGAGAAAACCTGGTTGTTGATCATTGTTAACTACTGCTTATTCCTTGAAATGAAGGCTTTGCCACTTTACAAAATCACTTCTGTGAAGAATGACTTACTGTCTTCTTGGAATCAATAAATCTGAACCTACCTACTTTGAACTAGATTGCTAGAATACCAGTTAATAGGACAGTTACAAAGTAACCAGAATGTCCAAGAAGCACAGTTCCCTGGAGGAAGCAAACTTTAATTTTCATTTAGCTCAAAATAAAATGGTGACATTATAAATTATATTCATTGTTATTCCCTGTCCACTTCTGCCTCATGAAAACCTCTCTTATTTTTAGTCATGACCACAATTTTTCCACACATTTCCCATAGCTAAAACTTATTTCCTATCTCTCATTCAAGTTTGAGGAGATATAGAAAAGAAATTGATTTATTGAAAAGTCATTGCTCCTACACTGCCAAATATATTATTTATTCATGGCAAAGAAATACAAAAGTAAATCCTCTTAGCACTAGCCCATGGGCAACATGAATAAAGTGAATGCAGGGGGAGTCCTGGTTAGGAGAGCTAAAAGACAAGGAAGTTCATAATGGAATAGGTAGGAGGGTAGCCTAAGTCTATAAGAAGGTCTAGAAACTGGTGAAGAAAGTAGATTTGGGAGCCTCTTAATTAGAGAGAAATATTGAGACCAAAGATCAAATTAGTAGTTCAGAAGTGTGCAGAGAAGATTTAAAATATCACACTGTCTTCTCATCCTAGAAGGTGTTGTAAGTATTACCAGCAGACAGGGATTGGGGCACCTTATTGCTAAAACTTGCAAACCATCATCTGATCCTTCAGTGAGCAAATATCTGTTTGCTGGTGGAGGCTCTTACTTCAATGTTGAAGATTGATGATTGATTAGGGTGGCAGTGTAGTATTAGCCTTATCTTGGCTTTCAATATGCCTTCCTCGTTAAATTTAAGCATTTCCAGTTTTTTTTAATTTAAAAAAGTCTTCTAGATCATGGTAGGATTATCATTTGTCCTACTTTCGATATTCTTGGATCTCAGGGAACAGGGAGGCCCAATGAGAGAAAAAGAGAGAGACAGAGAGCATCAGAGAGGCAGAGAGAGAGAGAGAGAGAGAGAGAGAGAGAGAGAGAGAGAGAGAGAGAGAGAGAGAGAGAGAGAGAGAAAGAGACAGAGAGGCAGACAGCAGACAGACAGAGAGAGGACTGGTAGTTGGTTGAGCAATAAAAATACAAATAACATTTATTGATTAAGTCCACCCTCTAATATGGACACAGTTTGTGATTCCCCCAAACAATTTAATAGTAACATCAATGATCATGGATCACCATAACAGATATAATAATAATAATGAAAATGTTTGAAATGTTGCTAGAATTACTAAACTGTGACACAGAGACATGATCTGAACACATGCTGTTGGGAAAATGATGACAAAAGACTTATTCAACCCAGGGTTGCTACAGACCTTCAATTTGTAAAAATATATCTGTGAAGTTCAATAAAGCAAAGCTCTATAAAGCAACATTTGCTGAGATGAGAAATACTGGCAAGGAAATGGGATAACATCTATGGACACCAATGAAATAATAAAGAAGTTCAATACCATGAAAACTCTTTGTTTCACTTCAGGAATAAGTAGGTATACCTTAGGAAGGCAGAGGCTGTGGAGAGGTAAATTGGATAGAATGATTTGATTACAGAATAAAGGGGAAAAACAGTTAACTAACAATCTTGCTATAAAAATCATTGGTTCTCAAATTTTTGGATCTTAGAACCTCTTAACACTCAAAAGTTAGTGACCCCTGACATCTACCTGAAGATGTTTCATTGGTTATATCTGTCAGTATTATTAGAAAATAAAATGTTTTCGTATTATTAGGAAAGCAGTTTTGATATAAGGACTTTTGAAAGGGTCTCACAGACTCTACTTTGAGAACGTTTGAAGTAGGATATAAAAATTAAAAGGTGAACTGGAGTCAGCTTCAACTGGCTAGTTAGAGCCAATTTTAAATTTTCATTGTGAACATTTGTGGCAAATACTACAAACCAGGACTTGATTTAAAGACACTAAAATTCTGAAGGGAAAATAAGATAGATGATAAATACCTCTCTCAAAAGAAAATAGTACATGAAGATAGAAAGGGATAAATACAGAACGTGGTGGACATGGACAAATGGGTCTACTGAAACTGTCCAGTAAGAGAATTTCTCTATCATTACTAGAAAACTGCAGTTCTATTTTTCCTTTTCAGTAAAACTGCAGTAAACACTAATGACAAAATCACTTCTGTTTCTCCCTTTCTTGATCTTCACCCAAATACAAAGTTCTTGGATTTTCCTACATGAGTAGGTGTTAATACATAGTGCCTATGTCACTCCTTTTATCAATTCCATTTTTTCTGTATCATGTATTACCCAGGTAAAACTATGATCTAGTCCAAGTTGCAAGGATATTTATGAGGTTAAATTTGTCTCCTTGCATTAGAGACACTAATTTTTCTTCTTGTATTCTTGTAGTGCATTTGAACATTTGTATAAAGACCTCTAATACCATAAGCCTTACTCCTGACTCTTTTCTTGATTATTTTTTTCTCACAAATTTCTGAACATCACATCTATTTTTTTCCTTTTTTGTGGACATTTTCTATAGTATCTGTATTGGGAGACATACATAATGAGTCTTATCTCTTCTTTAATCTTTTTTAATTTAAAGCTTTTTAGATTAGATTTGCAAAACACTTAGTAATGAACCTTTGTTAGGTATGTTCCATCTCTGGTCAGGAATCTATCATATCTTTATTACTGAAAACCATCATCCATAAATCCAAATCCATGGATGTTCTTAGTCAGCTCTTTACTTCTCCCCCCACCAAAATTATTCATTCCTTTTATTTATTGATGAAAGGTAAATGCAACCTGTGCTCCATATTCTCTAACTTATTTATGAACTTCTTAATTGTGTGAAGTATTGTTTAGATTCTTTCTGGAAGTATCATCTGTATAGTATCTAGTAAAGGGTTGATATTCTTTAGGATTGAGTTTATAATAGCTCAATAGATTATAATAGCTCAACAGATTTATTCTTAATGAGTTAATCACTTCCTAAAGATCTGATGAAGAATGTTGTGCAACAGATTTGAAATTGATAGTATGCTAGAAACACTTGCTTCTTTTGTTCTGATTAAGGACTCAAACTTCCAGAGGGGGTATATGGTATGATAAGTTATTCCAACAGTCTATCTTAAGGTATAATTGTCTTCAAGAAACAACACCTTTGTCACTTGAAGCTATCACACCCAGAAAATCACACTACCTCTAAAGAAGCATCATGTATAAATGTGTTACTGTGGTTATTACTGGCAGAATCACCAGTCTGTAATGACTTTGAGACACTTCCTTCAATGGACCAATGCACCAAGAAAGTGCACAAATAATATGATTGCCATACAAAGCTCATTTACTAGGATATGAACAGTAAATGAAATATTTGCCAGCCTGTTTTTGTACCTCTAGTATGAACCCACATTAACCAGGCCAACAGCAGTTTAACTCAGTTTTGTCTTTTATCTTTTAGCTCCTCTATCTAGAAAAGAATGGTTCACTGATTAACAAATACAGTGTTTTAGTCTCTTTGTCTTATTGTTCTCATTTAAGTTTTAATTTTTAGCAAATAAATTTATTTTTACAGGCATTTATAATGCCCCTCGCACTGCTTCCCATCACTGAACCAAAAGAACAAAAGAAAGAAAAGGTTGAGGAATGTGCATATTCCAGGGGAAAAAAATCCCATTTTGACTCTGATTGAAAAATAGCTGTTTCTGTATTTTAAGTTCATCTCTTCTCTGGCAGTGAATTCTCTTTCTTAATTTTCAAATGCATTTTGAATGGTAGAGGCAGATTTGATGACACTGTTCACAAGTTACTACATTTATATCCAAATTTGTCTATAGATTTATGTGATCTTAATTAGATTACACAATGTCCTCCTTTTTCTCTCCTTTAATGAGAATTATTATCTTGTTGGTTATAATGGACAGTGTGCTAAAGGAGATAGAAAGCCTGACTCCAAGTCATCTACACTTATTTTCAAATTCTGTTGCTGACAGAGGAGATAGACTTATGTGACCATGAGTTGGTCTTTCAGATCTCTAAGACCATAAATTTCAGGATAGTTATCATTTAGTCTTGATATAGGGAATTAATGGATAAAAGGAATTTCTTTCTTTACCAGAAATTCCTTAAACAGTAAAATAAAAGTGGTAAGTGTGCGTGTGTGTGTATGTGTGTGTGTGTGTGTGTGTGTGAGAAAGGGGCGGCATAGGTGATTATTATGTAGTTAGTGGAAGCACCAGTTTCACACCTCTCTCCTATTCCTCCCCCAAATGCCTAGCATTAAACAAAACATTATATAATCTCTATTGCATCTTAAATGTTTTTCCTGGGTAAATTTTACCATTTTATATATTAGGAAACTGAGTCTAATAAAGATTTAGTAATTTATTTGGGGTCACACAACTGTAAGAGACAGATCTAAGATCCAAAGGTGTCTTGTTACTTGGTCTTAGCATTTATTCCATAGCTTCTTTCAAAAAATACTCTCATCAGGGACATCTAGGTGATACAGTAGATACAGCACTGGCCCTGGAGTCAGGAGGACCTTTAATTACCTAGCTATGTGACCTTGGGCAAGTCATTTAACCTCATTGCCTTGAAAAATAAAACAAAGCAATACTCTCATCACCTTGAAGATAACAGGGATTTGCTCCAAAATTCTTCCAAAAACAATATTTAAAAGGTATCCATAATTTCTCTGTCAATAAAGTCATAAATTATTTATTTTTATTTTTCTATCTAAAAAGAAATTTGAATCAAATAGGAGGTTTGAAACTAGCTGCATTTTTGACCAATAAAATATTATGATGTATATTTTTAATACCTGAAAGCTATCTAGCAGACATATCACAGAGTTTGAAAACATTTCACTGTTTTATTTTAATTCATTAAAAAGTTTCACTACCAAATAGCAATAATGGATAGTATCCTACATTTCATATTAGTCTGAACAATTCAATCCTTACTTCTTTTAAAAGGCAATTAAAAACCCTTAATGGTTTAATGAATGGAACATTGAACTTGGAGTTAGAAAGACCTGAATTCAAATCAGACTTCAAACACTTAATTATCTGACACTGGGCAAATCATGTCACTTCTGTTTGATCACATTTCTACAGCTATGAAATGGAGATTAAAAACAAAACAAACAAACAAAAACACCTATCATTCAGGCCTTTTGTAAGGATAAAATGAGCTAATATTTGTATGATGTTTTGCAAATGTTAAAAGATGTATATTTTAGTTATTTTTATTATTATTGTAACATGCTATAGGCAATGTATGAGACAATGTTTATTCTCAAAGAACTTGCTCTAGTAATACATAAAATGACTTTGAAATTATGAGAGATTACTTAATCTCAATAGCAACCATTTTTTGGGGGGAAACAAGAAGGAAATGGGTACCCACTAGGAAATGATAACATTCTGTGGTATATGAAGCTCATGGAGTATTATTACTATTATTATTATTATTATTATTATTATTTTATTAACATAAGAAATGACAAATGTGAGGAATTCAGAAAAAATAACATTGAAAGACTTATATGAACTGATTTAGAAGGAAGTAATATGACCAGGAATAATATGTGAAATTGCTAAAGTGATGCTGATTATAATGACACTAAAAATCATCGAATTCTGATGGAATTGTAAGTAACTGTTAGGAAAACAAACCACCTTCTTTTCAGGAGAAAAATATAGACTACAGATTTGGGATGCAATAGACAAAATTAGGCAGAGGTATTTAGTGACTTTGCTTAAGTGTTTTTCGTATTACAAGGAAGAATTTCAGTTGGTGGGTTTGTGATAAAGAAAAAGAATGGTGACAAAAAGTTAACACTAACACTCAATTTAACACTAAAATTACTTGTATATTTTTACAAAGTTTACAACCTTTATAGCATGCTAGTATATTACTTTAACTATAGCTTTCTTGAGAAAATAGTATTCACTTCTTTTTTTAAAATATCTCATTTCCCAAAAGAGTCAAGGCCAGAATAAAGTCCTTTCCACAAATAACATGCACAAGGGAACAGTCATCTTTACCTCGTTTATGAAGGAGAACACTGGCATGCCTACGACCATTTCCATTTTCAACATAACATGAATAATTTCCCAAATCTCCTTCTTCTACAGAGTCGACAATTAATGAGATGGAAACTTCTTGCTCCCCAAGATGTTCTTTAAGAATCCTGAATGACACACACATACACAAATATATACAATATCAGATTATTACATGATTCTGATTTTCTGATATGAATACACTATCCATAATCCACAATATTTGATCTTCAAATTTGGCTATGACTTGATTTCATCTTAATTAAATTGCACCATGCCTCTTTGTTCCTCACTTCTAATGAGAAATCTTGTCTAGGTGGATGCAAATGACAGTTGCAGCTAATTATCTTCCTTAGAAGGACAACTCACATGGTAAAAACAGAGAGGTGAAGGACACCTTGAAGAAAAGTTTATGAATTGTTTATCAGATGAGATATATTATGGTGTTGGTCTAAGAAGGTGAAAAAATATGATGTCATAGTCTGTAAAGTCATTTCTCATTGTATGTCAAGAAATTTCACATTTCTTTAATATTTTGACATTTCTGTTGAAGTTCCTAGTCTGGCATTTTATAAATAATAAAATATAATTGCCTATTTTTAAAGAAATGTGAAATTTTTAAACTCGAGGCTGAATATTCTGTAAAATGGTTAATTTTGACATTTGAAATGAATAGTAAAATGTTCCTCCAACCAACTGCCAATGAGTTTAGCATTTTATGTAGCAAATAAGGTGGTATTTTCTCAAACTGTTGCTACCTTCTCTTAGTACCCTCCAGCTGATTCTCTACCTCTCCTTCTCCTCCTGAATTTCCACCCCTACCTCCCCAGATACACACATTTTCAGATTCAGGAAAGAACATGGAAAACCTCCTTATAGTCTTTCCTGAACAAGAAAAACAAACAAACAAAAAACATTGTAATGAGTTTTATGTCTTCTTTTAAACTTTTGAAGTTCAAAGTCTTTGGGTGAAAGACAATAGCAAAGCTTTAAACAAGAATTATTGCTCAACTTCATTCCACATTTCATATTACTCTTGGTCTGTGCTATGGCTAATAGCAGAGTACTCTAGGATGAGATACCTGCTGGCATCTTGCCACTGGGCAGAGAAGAGTAACTTTTTGAAGAATTTTTTTTTGTTTCCTTTATCAGGTTTTCATGTTGAAGATGATAAGCAGAAAATGCCAAAATTGCTTTTCTTACCGTAGATAACATGATCTTCAGATGAAGATAAAGTTCAAAATTTTATACATTAATTTGATTCTGTCATAGGGCATTCACTGTGGCTAATATCACATTAAATTGTGTTCAAGATTTGGTAGATGAAATGAAGCTTAATTTTAGTGAATAATTCAGATGATCTTGAAGTCAGAAGAAGGAAATAAAGGGGATTTTGATTTTGTCCTTAAGCTTGATAATTTTTCTAAATTTACTCCTCTTTATCCTCTCTACTACATAAATATTTGTGCATCAAAATCAGAATAAGGAAGACTTTAATACAGGAATACAATTTGCATTACCTTCCTCAAGTGCTTTTCAATTTTACTAGGTAATTAGAATGTATAAGAAATATATGTGGGAAGATAAGAATGTTACAGGGTTCTGTATCTAGTACTTTGATAATGTCCTTGTTCTTGTTCTCTTCTTCTTCTTCTTCTTCTTCCTCTTCCTCTTCTTCTGCTCTTCTTGTTCTTGTTCTTGTTCTTCTTCTTCTGCTCTTCCTTCTTTTTCCTTCTGCTCTTCTTCTGCCCTACTTTCTTCTTCTTCTGCTCTTTCTTCTTGTTCTTCTTCTTCTTCTGCTGCTGCTCTTCCTTCTTTTTCTTCTGCTCTTCTTTCTTCTTCTTCTTCTTCTTCTTCTTCTTCTTCTTCTTCTTCTTTCTTCTTTTTCTTTCTTCTTCTTTTGCTCTTCTTTCTACTTCTTCTGGTCTTCTTTCTTCTACTCTTCTGCTCTTCTTCTTCCTCTGCTCTTCTTTCTTCTTCTTCTGCTCTTCTTCTGCTCTTCTTTTTCTGCTATTCTTTTTCTGCTCTTCTTTTTCTGCTCTTCTTTCTTCTTCTTCTTCTGCTCTTCTTTCTTCTTCTTCTGCTCTTCTTTCTTCTTCTTCTGCTCTTCTCCTTTTTCTGCTCTTCTTTCTTCTTCTGCTCTTCTTTCTTCTTCTTCTGCTCTTCTTTCTTCTTCTGCTCTTCTCCTTTTTCTGCTCTTCTTTCTTCTTTTTCTTCTTCTTCTTCTGCTCTTCTTCTTGTACTCCTCTTTCTTCTTCTGCTCTTCTTTCTTCTTCTTCTTCTTCTCTTCTTCTTCTTCTTGTACTCCTCTTTCTTCTTCCGCTCTTCTTTCTTCTTCTTCTGCTCTTCTTTCTTCTTCTGCTCTTCTCCTTTTTCTGCTCTTCTTTCTCCTTTTTCTTCTTCTTCTTCTTCTTCTTCTTTTCTTCTTCTTGTACTCCTCTTTCTTCTTCTGCTCTTCTTTCTTCTTCTTTCTTTCTTCTTCTTCTCTCTTCTTTCTTCTTCTTCTTCTCTTCTTCTTGTACTCTTCTTTCTTCTGCTCTTCTTTCTTCTTCTTTTTATTTCTTCTTCTTCTCTTCTTTCTTCTTCTTCTTCTCTTCTTCTTGTACTCTTCTTTCTTCTGCTCTTCTTTCTTCTTCTTTTTATTTCTTCTTCTTCTCTCTCTTCTTCTTCTTGTACTCCTCTTTCTTCTTCTGCTCTTCTTTCTTCTTCTTCTTCTTCTTGTACTCCTCTTTCTTCTTCTGCTCTTCTTTCTTCTTCTTCTTCTCTTCTTCTTCTTGTACTCTTCTTTCTTCTGCTCTTCTTTCTTCTTCTTCTTCTCTTCTTCTTCTTGTACTCCTCTTTCTTCTTCTGCTCTTCTTTCTTCTTCTTCTTCTTCTTCTTCTTCTTCTTCTTCTTCTTCTTCTGCTCTTCTTTCTTCTTCTTCCTCTGCTCTTCTTTCTTCTTCTTCCTCTGCTCTTCTTTCTTGTTCTTCCTCTGCTCTTCTTTCTTGTTCTTCTTCCTCTGCTCTTCTTTCTTGTTCTTCTTCCTCTGCTCTTCTTTCTTGTTCTTCTTCCTCTGCTCTTCTTTCTTGTTCTTCTTCCTCTGCTTTTCTTTCTTGTTCTTCTTCCTCTGCTCTTCTTCCTTCTTCTTCTTCCTCTGCTCTTCTTCCTTCTTCTTCTTCCTCTGCTCTTCTTTCTTCTTCTTCTTCCTCTGCTCTTCTTTCTTCTTCTTCTTCCTCTGCTCTTCTTTCTTCTTCTTCTTCCTCTGCTCTTCTTTCTTGTTCTTCTTCCTCTGCTCTTCTTTCTTGTTCTTCTTCCTCTGCTTTTCTTTCTTGTTCTTCTTCCTCTGCTCTTCTTTCTTGTTCTTCTTCCTCTGCTCTTCTTTCTTCTTCTTCTTCCTCTGCTCTTCTTTCTTCTTCTTCTTCTTCTCTGCTCTTCTTTCTTCTTCTTCTTCCTCTGCTCTTCTTTCTTCTTCTTCTTCTTCTTCTTCTCCTTCTTCTTCTTGTTCTTCTTCCTCTGCTCTTCTTTCTTCTTCTTCTTCCTCTGCTCTTCTTTCTTTCTTCTTCTGCTCTTCTTTCTTCTTCTTCTTCCTCTGCTCCTCTTTCTTCTTCTTCTGCTCTTCTTTCTTCTTCTTCCTCTGCTCTTCTTTCTTCTTCTTCTTCTTCTTCTTCTTCTTCTTCCTCTGCTCTTCTTTCTTCTTCTTCTTCTTCTTCTTCTTCTTCCTCTGCTCTTCTTTCTTCTTCTTCTTCTTCTTCTTCTTCTTCTTCCTCTGCTCTTCTTTCTTCTTCTTCTTCTTCTTCTTCTTCTTCTTCTTCTTCTGCTCTTCTTTCTTTTCTTCTTCTTCTTCTTTTTCTTCTTCTTCTTCTTCTTCTTCTTCTTCTTCTTCTTCCTCTGCTCTTCTTTCTTCTTCTTCTTCCTCTGCTCTTCTTTCTTCTTCTTCTTCCTCTGTGCTTCTTTCTTCTTCTTCTTCTTCTTCTTCCTCTGCTCTTTCTTCTTCTTCTTCTTCTTCTTCTTCTTCTCTTCTTTCTTCTTCTTCTTCTTCCTCTGCTCTTCTTTCTTCTTCTTCTGCTCTTCTTTCCTCTGCTCTTCTTTCTTCTTCTTCTTCTTCCTCTGCTCTTCTTTCTTCTTCTTCTGCTCTTCTTTCCTCTGCTCTTCTTTCTTCTTCTTCTTCTTCTTCTTCTTCTTCTTCTTCTTCTTTTCTTTTCTTCTTCTTCTAGTTTTGAGCAGGCTTAGAAAAATCATGCTGTCACAATTTCCATATTTTTATTGTACTTTGATCTCTTGAACCATATATTCCTTAGTGAAAACATTTCTTGACATATTTACTTTCTGTAACTTCTCAATCTCCAGGCTTGTTATGCATTTCGTCAGTCAGTCACTGAACAACTTTTACTCTCTGTCATTCAATTTATTTTTTAAATTTTAGTAAGGTTTTATTTATTTTGAGTTTTACAATTTCCCCCCAATCTTGCTTCCCTCCCCCCACTCCCCACAGAAGGCAGTTTGTTAGTCTTTACATAATTCCCATAGTATACATTGATCTAAGTTGAATGTGATGAGAGAGAAATCATATCCTTAAGGAAGAAACATATAGTATGGGATATAGCAGAATTACATAATAAGGCAATTTTTTAAAAATTAAAGGTAATAGTCTTTGGCCTTTCTGTCATTCAATATTAAAGGATTTTTATTGTCAGAGAAGCAGTTTAAAAAATTTATATTTATTCATGACTGCTTTCTCTAAGTAAGTTCATTGAATATAGCAAAAGGAAAATAAAACACTGACAACAACTTGTGTTTTACCTAATGTCACTTTCCCAGACCCGATTTTCATCAAGATCTTCAATAAATTTCTCTCCTTTCATCCAGTAAATTAAAGGACTGACATCTCCACTGTATCCAAAGAATGCTCGGCAGGTTAGATTAGCTAAATTGCCTGTTAGAGAGAAATAATGAAAATATGTTATTTTAAAATATTTAATTTGTTGAAGCAGCTAGAAAAAAAAGACTTGGGTCATTTTTATGGGTTTATAATACAATGCTAAGTACTGCTTTTGAGATTCATGTTTTTGTACCTAGGTCAAAATTAAGAGCATAAACTTTTGATAGAATGGTTGGTCAATGGATTGAGAATTATTGTTAAAATTTTTCAAGGTAAAGAAAATGTGTCTTAGACCAATATATATTAGAATATACAAAGGAAGTCACATCTCTGATCAAGAAATATAAGAAGCCGATAATCCAAGGCTGCCTGCAATATTGCAACAATATAATTTATTCCATGAAAAGTCTAATTTCAAATCAATAAGGTCTACAATCATAAAGAAAAATAGATAGGAAGGAAACCATACCAATAAAATTCTTGGCATCATCTATCTTTAGAATAAAAAAAATTATTAACAATGCTCAAACATGTTCCATTTATTGAGATTCTGGATGGAAGGCAAAAAAATACCACAGTGAAAATAACTATTGACTAGCTGATACATATTAAATATATTCAGTATGATAGCAAAAAAAATTTTAGTGGTTGTTGTGTGGTGGTAGTAGAGGATTCAGATCCTACCCCTGACATGTGAACATGGATAAGTTACTTGACCTCTTAATATTCTAAACAAGTTTTTAAGACTATCATTTATAATAATAGAAATAACTAGCATATATGTAGCTCCTTACTTGTACTATCTCATCTGATCAACAACCTTATCAGATAGGTTCTGATTCTCATTTTACAGATGAGAAAACTAAAGCAGATAGACATTATATTCACAAAGTATCTGAATCAGAATTTGATCTGGTCTTCTTGACTCTAGGAAAACTAGAAGGTGCAGTGGGTAGAATGCCAGATCTGGATAAGTTCAAATCTGGCCTCAGATGTTGACTTAGTTGTGTGATTCTGGGCAAATCACTTAATCCTGTTTGTCTCAGTTTCCTCATCTGTAAAATGATCTGAAGAAGGAATTGATAAACCACTCCAGTATCTTTGACAAGAAAACTCGAATGGGGTCATGAAGAATCAATCATATAGGACTGAAAAGCTACTAAATAAAAAACTTAACTACCAGTCTAGAACTCTTAACTATTATGTCACCTGCTAGAAAGAAGTATTGTGGGTTCCAACCTGCATTGGTACCTTATCAAGGAGTTCTTTCTCTTCCAAAAGAAATAAAAAAAACCCAAACCCACAAGTCCATTTCCTCTACTTGCCTCATATTTCCAGTTCTCTACTTAGATAACCAAGGGGATCTCTAGACTCTCCTTAGGCCAATGCTCCAAACAATATATTCCATTTTACCTAGTTCACTAAACAAAGTACCTAATTTGGATTTGGAAAATATTTGATCTAAGCTTCCTACATCCCAAATTTACTGCCATTGCAACCATAGAAAATTGCTTGGGATAAATTACACTTAGTACATTCTTTACTGGATTGTTGGATCAAATGATGGGATATACATAAAACAACCTGATAGTATTTCACCTTGCTCTGTTCACAGACAATTAGATTCAGGCTATGGTAAGGCTCTTAAAATAATTCCAAATGATGCCAGATGCCTCTAATTTAAATTTCCTTGCTGAGGGGCTACTTTCATTCCATTTACATATCAATTTTAATTCATAATATCCAAGTCATCTTTGAATCTTTTCCCTTCCTCAATCCAAACCTTGCCAATTCTATTTCTATTTCTCACACCTGACTCTGCATTTTTGCTGCCACCACCTTTATAGAGGTCCTAATCATCTCCTGATTGACTAATTTCATCAGCCTGTTAACTGTTTTCTCTGACAGCAATTTTTCCTCTCTCTAGTTCATCTCATGTATATGTTAATAGTAATAATCTTAAGACATAGCTCTAATCATATTGTTTAAAAAAACAGTAAAAAAATTTTTGGTAGTTCTTTATTGCTCCTAGATTTAGGTACAAATCATTTAGGTGGACATTTATGACCCAGAGTAAACTAGTGTCAGCTTATTTTCTAACATTATTTTATATATTGTTTATTACATTATATATTATATATTATATTATATATTATTTTATTTTTTCTCCTTCACAAATTCCATATTCCATCCAAAATAACCACTAATTATTCCCTAAACTCAGCATTCCATGCCCCACCTCCATTATTTGGACATGTTAATTCCCATGCTAATAATGCATTCCACTTCATCACCAATATTTTAGGATCCCCATCTTACATTGCAGATAAAGTAACCAACTTTTCTATTAAGTCTTATTTAATTCCTTCAATTTCTAGTGATTCTCTGACTCTGTCTCTGTCTCTTTCTTCAAACTGCTTGCATTGAATTTATGTGTTAATGTTTAATTATCTCTTTCTTCCATCACCCCATTTCCAGCAGAACAGAGAAACATAGATTTAACCTTGGGAAGTATCTCAGAGATCATATAGTTAAACAACTCCATTTCTCCATTTTACAGCTGAAGGACACAAGAAGAGGATAAGTAACTTGCTCAAATTAAAACCACGCATTTTTATCACATAGAATATAAGTAACAGAACTAGAATTTGAATCCTGAGTTCTGATCCTGAATGTCCATTCCACTACAATGTAAACCGCTTGAGGGCACTGCATTTCATTTTTGCCTCTGTATCCCTAGAAGCAAAAGTCCCTTGAATATGATTATTACTATAGAATCTTAAAACTGAATAAAATAAAAGCTGTCTAGGCACAATGAAGGAAGAGAAGGGAATTAACATTTAGATAATGTCTTTTGATGCCAAAATTCAGGTGGTACTATTTACAATGGGGAAAATTCATTATTAGCCAATGACTTTTCCTAGTTTAAGGTCACACAATGATGTATCTATCTAAATTTTCAGTAGTAGTCGGGCAATTAATTAAATGGTACTATAATTCAATAAGGTTCAATTGTAAGAATTTAGAGTTTACCTTCTGATGTTGTTTAATTATACTATAATTCAATATTCTGAAATGACCTATACATTATGAATTTTGACATGTCTTCTTTTAGAAATAAAAAGACTTTATTTATGATGATTGAATATTCAAGTCATTGATGGAATTTTTAATACACAGAATCTTTTACATACTAAAAAAATCTTAGAAGCACTTTGCAATAATTAAATATTTAAATAAATATAAGCTATTATTAAATTCAGGACCAAGATCAAAAAATTTTTCTAATAACTGTGTATTTGAATATAATAAATGTAACTATCCTGTGTAAAAAATGACCAAGCTTTTACCTCATTTTGTGCAGTAGGGTAGATCTTATAAAGCCATAGTACATTTCTAATTGACAAATGGTTTTCAAGGGGAGATGCATTAAAGGGAATGTGCTCTATTTTAGAAATAATGACAGAATGGTTGACAAGGGGTGTTAATAAGCCAGGTGTTCAACTGAAAATTAATATTTATCTCTACTGTGACTAAAGTTTGCCATAAACCAAAAGGAAAGTTATTAGTGGATCATAGCTAATTGCTCTTGTCATATTTGCCAGCAAGGTCAAACACAGAAATAAAGGTACCATCTATACCTAAATGTTCTTGGGGACATTTTGTGGAAGCAAAAAATTTACAGGGTCCTCACTATTGATTGGGGCTAGTTGAATCTATTAGGGTTTATGAATGTCATGAGAAATTCTTTGTAAGTAATGATATCTATGAGGAATTCAAGGAAATATATGAAGACATAGAAATGGAGAAAATTAAACAATTAAAGAGTAGATTGTCTAAAATAGTCTAAGGGCAGCAAAGTGGTTCAATGGAAAGAGTCAGGAAGATTCATTTTCCTAATTTCAAAAATGGCTTCAGATATTTGATGATGATATTTGTCCTTCATTTTCAAAGAAGATGATGACATCAGGGAGATGATGATCTGAATGTAAGTGAATTGGATTTGAGTGAGGGAGTGCTGTGCTAAGTCACCAGCCTCATCTTCTGCTCCGGAGTCATCTGAGTCCAGTGGCCAGACATGGATCAGGCTAACTAGAGATGACCTTGGATACAAGGCAATCAAGGTTAAGTGACTTATCTAAGATCACAAAGCTATTAAGTGTCAAATGTCTGAGATCACATTTGAACTCAGGTCCTCCTTGCTCTAAGGTTAAGTGCTCTATGCTCTGTGCCTCCACTTGCCCTCAGGTACTTACAAACTATGTGACCTTGGGCAAGTTTGTCTCAGTTTCCTCATCTGTAAAATGAGCTGGAGAAGGAAGTGGTAAACCACTCCAGTATCTTTTCTAAGAAAACCCAACATGAAGAGTCAGACTGGACTGAAATGACGAGACAACAATAAAATAATATAAATGAAAATAACACTAAAAAGAAAAATATTCATATTAATTGTAATCTTAGTCCTAAAGAAGAGATAATGAAACATGAATCCTTCCTCTTGGCAAAAAGGTGGTTTCTGCAGTGTAGAATTTTATATATAACATCATGCTATCTTTCAATTTGATTGTCTAGTTTTGTTGTTTCATTTTGTTTTGTATTTCAAGGCTGCTAAAGATGTCTGTATGAAACCCTCCGTTTTTTCTTACTGATTCCTTCTTCTCTTCTCTCCTAATCCCTTCCCTGGGTACCCACACAATTCCCAGATACCTGGGAGATTTTCAAGTAAGAAATAGATTTAGATCTAAAAGTGAAAAAGACCTTCAAATTCAGGGTGTGCTGTGCTGGTTAATACTTAGCAGCTGACTCTCTGTGGGGGTAGGGGAGGGAGGGAGAATATACAGAAAATGCACTTTAATCTTAATTTGCATTATTTATAATTTCTCTATTATAAATCTTAGATAATAACAAAACAAATTAAGCTTTTAATCAGAGTTTGCTCATTTCTGAGGTAAAAATTAGCCTCTCTAGAAATTTTGTCCTTAGGAGTCTGTTTTAATATAGCAATGATTGAAGTAAAACCTGATTGTTTTCAGATATGGAACCATGGCGCTTAGATGTTAAGGTTAAATAATTTAAAATTCACAGAGATAGCATGTGAAACTGAATTTGAATAAAGTCTTCTTGATTACAAGTCCATCATTCTATCCATTAAGCAATAAAAATGTCTTTTCCAATGTTAAATAAGTTACAACTGAGTTAGCTTTACAGTATGAACTTTAAAAAGAATGGCATAAGAGTCTATCAATTTCTTCATCATAGATAACTTTAAGGCACTGTATCCATGAAGACAATTAAAAAAGGAGTAAAGGATTCACAAACTTTTGAGAGATGAACAAAGTATATTAGAAATACATGCTTGGTGAAATGAAATGAATTGATTCAGCAAGTCCCAATAATAATGGCAGATTGTAATATTGCAGGAAATAATAAGATATGTGTTTGGTAGAATATCTTGGGTGGACAGGAAGAGCATCTTTAACCATTGTTTGGTTCATTCGCTGACCAGTCCTTATATATCTGCCCAGAAATTTTCTCTCCTAGAAGCCCATATTATTGGAGCCATTGTTGAGTCATTTCAGTTGCACCTCTCTTTGTGATGCTTTTTGGAATTTTCTTGACAAAGATTTGCCTTTTCCTTCTCTGGTTCATTTTACAAATAAAAAATTGATGTAAACAAAATTAAATGACTTGCATAGGATCATAGAGTTAGTAAGTCTGAATTTGAACTCAGGTCTTTCTGACTTCAGGCCTAGTGTTCTATAACTTCCCCAGTATTTGAGTTTGTCATTATAAATACCTTTCTTTTAAAAATATTAATATAATATAGTCATGGAATCATTTGCATTATCAAGTGTAATTTTTTGTGAGCAATCCCAGTGATCTTTTTAGCTTATAAGAGTCTTATAAATATAATTCCCCCTTTTCCCTTGTATAAATTGAAGTTTCTATCTTGCTACCAATAGAAACCATCTATCTTTTCTATCATTCTATCTTACCAATTTATTTCAACATGATACACTTATAATGTAATCTTAGGTTCTGATACATGATTCAAACAAATTACATGTTTTCCAATCCTTGCCAACTTTTTCCTTAAAAATAACTCAGGTATGCCAGTTATAGTGCTAATCTTCCAGTTAGGTCATGTTAAGATACATTGGGTCAAGGTATTCTGGAAATCATATTAATCAACAAAATAGTTATCAATATTTCAAAATATACTTAGCATTTCATCTATGTAAGAGTAAAAAGGTTTAATTTCTCCTTCAACATATTTATTTTCCTTTAAATATTAGAAAAAGTTAAATCACTGACTACAAAGCATCATGCATCAATTGCATATGTACTATGAATTAAGCCACAACAATAATGGTATTCTTGCAGTCTTGAGTTGATTTCTACAAAAGCTATGGTAAATTGCATTAAATGCTTCTATAGCTTTTTTAGGGAAAGGTGCACTGTCAGCGCAAACCCCCTCAGGTTCAGATGGAAACACTTTAAAATTGATCATAAAAAAATCCTTTGCTATCTAAATTGGTAACAATGCTTGTTATACAGCCATCTTCCAAAACAGGCCACGATGTGAGAAAGACCTTACAGAAAAAAAACACACACACACACACACACACACACACACACACTCACTTCAACCAGTGAATTCCAATTGGCAGCAACACTTGTTCTTCAGTGCAATATTCTTCTAATTAGCCATCTATCATTTAGCTGTATCTAAAAGTGCTGATAATTGAAATTCTTTCTCCACTAGAGGACACTATCTGGCCTATTGATAACCAATCGACAAACAACAGCAGCAGCAACATCATTCACACACCTAAAAGTTTTTTTTTTTTTTAAAAACATAACTCAACAAATTGTCTTTTTTAATTAAAACCACCGGCATATAGAGAATCTTCTAATTGCAATTAATGAGTAGTGATTTTTGTGCTTGCAGACAGTATCTCATAAGGACCATTTAAATTGCTTCTGCATCATTATTTGTATGTGGTGCAATATAATGAAGTGCTATGTAAAGAAAGCTGTTTTGCTAAAAAAAAAAAGAGCTCTTCATTTTGTCTTAAAACCGCGTCAGTTAGAAAGTATTTTTCTGTCCTGTCATAGTTATATTGAATAAGTCCTCTTCCAAGAAATTCTACATTATACTAAAAGAACAGCAGGCTGAGATGATAAGTACTTTTAGAAACCTAAGAAACTTTAAAGACATATCACAGTATTGAAGAATATTATAGTTGGAAAGGATATTGAATGTCCATTTCAATTTAGAAAGAAAAAATAAAGAGGTTAAGAGGCTTGTCCAAAATCACAAATTAATTAATGGTAAGTTTACATATGACAAGTATAGCACTCCTCCAATCTTCATTCTTCCTATAACCTTTCTAAAATATGATGAGTTATTGCTGGAAGTGACAAGAAAGGGAAGGAAAGGAATGAAGTTTTAGCTTCTGAGAAAAGTGGTGAGGCCAGAGAATCTTGGGAAGACATATCATCTGATGCAGAGTGAAGTGAGCAGACCAGAAAGATTTATACAAAAATAACACTGTGAAGATAAACAAATTTGAAAGACCTAAGTATTCTGATCAGTGATCAATTATTAATGTAAAATATTGATGATGTAACATGCAACTCATCTCATGGCATAAAGGTGAGTACAGAATGAGATTGGAATTTTGTTTTGCTTTAATAATGTATATGTTTTACAAAGTTTTTCCCCACACATACTTTTGAGGGGAAAGGGAAGGATGGGAGGAACATAAACTAGATTTTTTGCTAATAAAAAAATTAAATTCATGAAAAAAAGGCTAGTGCTGTACTCAAGGGAAAGGAAACAGAAAACATTTGGCAGGTTTACTTCTTGCCAAAGAACAATGATGATTAAATTAACAGTTTCAAAATGTGTTAGTTGTGACCAGAACAGGTCAGAGTTCCCCACAATCAACTAGACAAAAAAGCCCCATTCCTCCATAAATGTTTGTAGTAGAACCTGTTTTCTGGACTCAAGCTATGGTGAAAATGAGACTTTGACTCTAGAGTCTCTAGATCTGTACCTTGGACAGTGTCAGCTAAATGTCCTATGGAAATCAGTTGGTAATCTCTTTGTCTTCCCAAAAGAGGATTTAAATCTTAGATAACCCAGAAGCCTTACTTCAGACCAATTTTCAGAGACTAGGAAGCTCTAGGAGAGTGAGAGTCTTGTAAATGTTTATTGCTTAGTATTATGTATGAGCTCCTGGTTATTAATTGTTGTTTATCAAGTCTATGATAAGAATAAAATCACTGCATTCAGCATTTCAAGATTTATATCTTCTCTCATGAGGAACCAATTCCATTCTGGCAGTTGTGCAAACTAAGTTATTCAAATAAACAAGGAGACGAAATTTTCTAGTGTGTGTCAGCTCAAAGATAAATAAATTGAGACTGGTAAATGAAAAATATTCTTATACCTGAATAATATGCTACTGCCCCATAGTAAAAGGCAGAAATTAGTCATAGAAAGTTTCAGATTTTCTGGCATTCATCCTGTGTCACTTACTCAGATTTTCTGACCCTCTGAGCTATGCCTAAATAGACATCAGGAGGGTGGAACTTCTTAGTCACTGCTGCTTAGAGCTACCTAGTTATTCAAAACCCTTACAAGTTTTCATTCTTTAAAATATGACAGAAATTTGACATGGCTCTAAGAGTCATCGCTCACTCTTGATATAGAGATGTAGATTAAGGAATTACCCAAATAAGTTGTTGGTTTTTACAGAGTAGTAAACCTTTGTTTGGGATTTTGATTATATATTCCTGTGGAAAATGTGTTATGGTCCCAGGGTGCCTCATTGAAGAAAATATTATTTAATTCTTGCTGAAATTGGAAGAAATCATTTATTCTGGCATATGTGAACTGGCACTTTGTGCTGGGACTCTATAGCTAAATTAGTTAAAACATTTATTAGATACTGTGCTAAGCATTGGGAGTACAAGGAAAAAGAAAGTCTCTTTATTCAAGAAACATATTCTAATAGGGAAGACAATACTTAAAAAGAATCCTAAAGGGGTGTGTGTGTGTGTGTGTGTGTGTGTGTGTGTGTGTGTTTGTGTGTTAGTGTCAATGTTTGTGAGTTTCTTTGTGAAGAAATCTGAGGTGGTAAAAATAGAGAATTAGTTCAAGATGCTATGAAACAAGTCTTTGAAGTGAGTATGACTGGTATGGGCACTTTTTCAAATAGTGGTTCCAGGGAGGAACTCATCAGTCAGAGGTGGTGGCTAAAGAAGTGTGGTGTTGCCAACATGAGAAGACCTCTAGAGAGGAGGAGGAAATGAAATTTCAGGAATTATTTCCTGAATCAGTTTTAAAATTATGTGTCTTTAATACAGACACAACTCTTCCAACCTCTCTACTCCAGGGCATCACCACAAATTTTCAAAAAGATCCAGAGATTTAAAATCAGTTAATGAGCAAAAATCAGAGAGCCAAGATAGTCTTTGATCTTTGGAGTTGGGAGAAAAGGAGGCTACCCAGAGGCACAGTTTCCCAGGGAGAGAACGTTTCCTCTCCAAATGGCAGTGTCTTTAAGAGGCAGTGGTGAAATATGGAGAGCTCTTGGACCCAGTATTCTACTGGAAAGATACTAGCAAATCCAATTTAATTCAAGTACTCATTAAAGATCTAGTCTTTGCAGGGTGTTAGGATAAAGACAATTTTCTATCCACAAGCTTATTTCTTACTGGAGGGGGATACTGAATGTAAATATATAAGTATATGCATGAATATTTAAAAAGGAGGAAGAAATAATTCAAAAAATAAAAATATTACAATTATCATTCTGTGGGAGGCAGCACTATGTCTATGATTTGAACGTTAATCTAGAATTTATGATTTATAAAGAGAATGCATTCCAGATATGGGGAAAGACCTCTATACATTCTTGGAGAATGGAGATGGAGGATCAAATTGAGAGAATATTAAATATGCCAAATTGGTTGGAATGGACTAATAATAAGGGAAATAATCTAACAAAAAACCCGGAGTAGACCAAGGTCATTTTATCAAGGGTTTAAAAATATTAAGCATAAGAATCTGCATTCAATTTTAGATTCAATAGGGAGCCTTAGAAGATTTTGATCAAGAGAGAGTCATGATTTGAGAATCCAGATATTTAGAGAGAAAAGTAGGGATTCTTGGATGATGATCATGTTCTCTTAGGGAGGAAAATCACTGAAGTATTAAGTCACAATATAGGGAAGCAAAAGATATTTACTTTGCTCTTCTCTAATACTAAGAGTTAATCAGAGTTCAAATCCAGTTCGACCCAACCAGGTTCTAAATCCTAAAGCTAAAATTCTAAAAGTTTCTATGACATAAGTTGGATTCATTGAAATGCCAAGTCTGGGGGAAAGTAGGATTTGTATCTCTAGAAATTCCTAATTTATTTTCCTTCTAGAGAAATTATGTACCATGAGATGATAGCATTAATATGGAAAATTCATTAGGACTTGGATAAAGGCAAGAATCATCAGAAAGGAAAAAACATTAGTATTTATTAACCAAAGGGCTACTTTGAGTAATTTATGTATTCTATGTATATTCTTTGTGAATAAAATAAAGGTTTCCTGTATTCCATTTATTCACTGTTACCTCGAGTACTTCCACAGCATCTGGGAAGCCTTTTACAAAGAACTTGGAAGACCCAAGAAATGATTAATATTCTGATGTTTCCCCAGAGAAAATTCTGAATGGGGGCAAAGTGACTGAGAAGTGAGGTATTGCAAAAGCACAAACAAACAAACAAACAAAACCCCTCAAAAACCAAATAAACAAACCACAAAAAAATCTCAGAATAGTGTCAGGTACCTACTAGACACTATATAAATTGTTATTCCCTTCCTTTTCCCTTTCCATACTTCATTTGAAAGTATATTCTCTATTACATTTATATCTATATCTAAGATACATATGAGTACATATAGTATATATATTGTATGTGTATTTATATATATTCTAATATGGATTGAATAAAATGAAACTCGGTACCCATGGTTTGTGTGAACTATATTTATATAGTTAGTACCTTTGCACTGTTACTACTAGGGTATCAGGTATATACATACATATCTAACTCTAAATCAAGACCATGAATGTCTAGTGTTGAGAATTTGATCCTGACTGCCTAAAAGAAGGGGATCCTCTTTATTCCAGGATTTGAAAGTGAAATAAAAATTCATTGCAAGACTTGTGAAGTTGGGGGATTCTGTCCTGTACAATATTTTGTCCTTTACCCTCCCATTATGTTTTAGATCTTTTATGATTATGTTTTAGAAAGGATTATCTCTAGATTTTTGTTTTCATTTTCTTCCCATCTTTGTTCCATTTTGTATAATTCAGGTTCTTCCCTATCTCCTTTACATATTTACATGACAGTCCCAGCTGTCTGAAATGTTATTCTTTATCAAAAGTCTTCAATGAGTGAACTGCATCTACTCCTTCCTTTTCTTACCTGCACTGGCCTACTATTTAATTTTTGTTTTCATCATTCTACTGTGAGAGGTTGCATAATGTTCTCCATCATTAATTTCCTAACTACCAATCAAAAGATATAGGACATAGCATGAGAAGTGAAACAGGACTTGAGAAAACATTTAATCTAACTCTCTAATTTCATAGATATTGAAACTAAGATTTTAAACCCACTTTTCTTGTTTATATCACACAGATAACAAGTAGATTATCTTGATTTTAAATTGTGATCTATTGTCATGTAATACATGGTTCTATTTATTATAGCTTGTAATCTCTAAAATCCAGTGGTGTGTCATTGGTTCTAATCCTGTTTGACAACTTTGCAGCATTTAACACTGCCTCTTTTTCTTAAAACTCTTTCTTCTATTTGTGTTTATAAATTTACATAATAGTATTTTTCTTACTCCATGAAATATTTTACTTTTTCTGTTTTCCTCAGCAGTTTACATCCTACAAAAAAATTTATTGAGTACTTATCATATGCCAAATTTTGTTTTAGTTGCTGAGGGAGATGTACAATTTAGATAACATATTGTCCCTATACTCATGGAGTTTCATATCTAGGAGGAAGGTAAAGAACATTCACAAATGATTATGATATGAAATAATAGGCAAGTATTCTAAAAGGAGTAAAAAAAGTGCTGCTGTTGTGATCTGAATCTGATACCAAATCAACTTAGCATTTTGGTTGATTCATTCACTTAGCATTAAATGTCAATTACTCACACATATAGCTATGCCATGGGGATATGATAACTTTAATGACGAATACAATAAGATAAAAGCACAAGGATGACACAAAATGATATGTAACATGTAATGAAGGAAAGACAATTTATAATCCAGAGGGACCAGCTTCTCTCTCTGAATTCTTTGCCTTTGTACAATCTCTCCTACATGACTAAAATTGATTTCCTATACCTCTATGATACTCAATTCAAATATCTTAGAGGACTTATTTTTTTGAGTTTTGATTTTACATAATAAATATTTTCAGAATATCTTCATTTCATGAGATATTTCTTAGAACAGAACAAAAATTAAGCAAGACTAAAAATACAGTGATCTCCTCTGAAATCATATTGAGCATTTGATATTTGTAATATCCCTTATCACTTCTCATATAAAGGTTGATTTTTTTAATGAACATAAATCTAATTCTCTCCCTCCCACCCAACCCTCTTATTGGAAACTAAGAATAAGGAAGGAAAAATCCCTCATAGCAAATGTGCATAGTCAAGCAAAACAAATTCTCATTCCTTCTGGGGGAGTCTTTTTTGATCCCCTTGTTGTTAGAATTCCATCCCTCCTCCAATTATCTTGTATTTGCCTATCTGTGTAAATGTTAAATCCCCTAGTTGAATGAGAACTCTAAAATAGGAAAGAATGTGATATGATAGAAAAAGCACTGTCATAGGAATCAAAGATCCTGGGCTCCTATATTGTCCTTGATATACATTTGACCTTGGACAAGTCATTTAAACTGAATGAATCTCAATATTCTTATCTGTTAAATTGTCCATTTCTCTGTGTGTGTGTGTGTGTGTGTGTGTGTGTGTGTGTGTGTGTGTGTGTGTGTGTGTGTGTGTGTGTGTGTGTGTGTGTGTGTGTTGAAGAGGAGGAATGCCGGCTAAAATGCTTTTTGAGATCTCCTTCAACCCTGGAATATGATTCTTAGAATTTTAATTTTCTCACTATATTCCCTACATCAAAAACAATGCTTTGAATAGTATAGTCACTAAATGGGGCAGAGGATATAGTGCCAATACTGGAGTCAGGAAGAGTCATTTTACTTACTACCATTGTGATACTGAGCAAATCATTTAATCCTCCTTGGTTCAGTTTCCTCATAAGCTAGAAAAGGAAATGGCAAATCACACCAGTAACATTTTAAGAAAACCCCAAATTGTGTAATAAGGAGTTAGATGGGATTGAGAAACAATTGAGCAACAACACACAAAAGTCACTAAATAAATGCTTTTTAAATAGAAATACAATGAATTGAATATTAGGGGAACAAGTTTCTTGTATCAGTTTCTTCTGTTACCACTCAGGGGATCAAAAATCTTTAAAGGCAGGATTAATGTATTCATAGCATTTCTTCTTCACTTTTACCTTAATATTTACTCCCTTACTCAAAAGAAGTTATCAGCCATTGAGAATTTATAACCCTTTTTTTGGTAGACTATGAGGGAATTTCAAAGTATAAATTAGATATAGATTATGTGAATATAAATATCTTGGTTTAATTTAATATTTGTCTTAGTGTGATTCATATTCATATAAAAAGTTTTCATAGTTATCTATTCCTATTTCTAATTCACATTTATCTTCATGCCTAATGATTCTGTTCTCTCCATTACTAACAGTGAAGTCCTCCTGCATCTCACATTGAAGCAATATCAAAAGTATGAAAAACAAATAAACAAAACAAACAACTCATAGGCTGAATTCTATCACTAGTCAACCTTTTTTCCTGAGCCTATATCCCCCAGCTAATTTCCCAGGAGTTATTTTTTTCCTAAATATTAACCATCTTTTTGGAACCAGTTAATTCTAAACAAGCCTGAGTATTTCATCTCTCCTCTCTTCTTTGTACCAGCATCAGAATTTCTGAAACTCAATTACAGATGAATTGGTGGGGGGGGGAGTGTCAAAGAAAAGTCAATGAAAACAAAATATTTAGTCAGTTAATAAATATTTAATACTGTGTGCCAGGCTCTGTTCTAAGCTCTAAAGAGTCCAAAAAAGGGTGGCAAAAGACATTCCTTGTTCTCAGGGAGTTCACATTCCAATGGTGTATCAACAGGCAAAAAAACCTTTATTCAAGCAGGGTATATACACAAATACATAGTCAACTGAAGGAAAAACACTATAATCAAGTCTTTCTGAGATAGACAGATAGATGGACAGACAGACAGAAACAGAGAGAGAGACAGAAAGGCAAAGAGGGAGAGAGAGAGATAGAGAGAGATACATACATACATACATACATACATACATACATACATACATACACAAAGAGAGGGAGAGAGACAGAATGAGAGACCGAGGGAGAGAGAGAGAGAGAGAGAGAGAGAGAGACAAAAAGAGACAGGAGAGAGAGAGTGTGTGTATGTGTGTGTGTGTTAGATTCCCAAGCATGAGGAGCAGCCAAAGAAAATTCCTGGATTTGGGAGATGAATTGTTTTGTTCTAGCTATATCAAAGAGGATGGTATCACTAGATTATAGAGATATGTGTGCAAAATACAAAAAGACTGGCATTGTTGGAAGGAAGGTTTAGGTTGCCATAGGAATACCTATTGTTTAAAAGAGAGGTAATTTAAATTCCCTAGCTCACTGAATAATGATTAATAAAATCTCTAACATTTTAATAGAAGTAACCCTTTTCTTATTGTAAGACCAATCTCTAATAGGAAATGACCATACACCTTGAAACTATATAAATGGAAATATAGAAATTATTTTAACTCTTCCATTAAATCCTTGTAGAAATCTACATTTTTCTAGAGGTGAAGAGAGCAGAAAAGCAATTAATTCTCATAGTGTGGGGTGATGTTACATAGTATATTAACTCCTTGGTGTGAGTTATTAGTAGATTCTGATGTGAACTGCTAAATAAAATAGAATGAAGCTGCTATTATGCTGTGAATTCCAAACCCACCATCACCTAGGTAATGAAAATACTCATTAACCCACATAGCGTTTATCAACTTGATACCTTTAATTTGTCATGGCCTTGCTTGCCCTCATTTCACAAATACTTATTAAGGCAAAACATGAGGCAAATTTAATAAAACAGCTTATAACTCAACAGAACTCTCCAAAGCCATTCTCTAAAATAATCTGAAAGCTGCAACCTTAGAAACATCACTAAATTGAATTTCTTGAACACACTTTGT
The DNA here is from genome assembly GCF_037893015.1 of Macrotis lagotis. Taxonomy (NCBI): domain Eukaryota; kingdom Metazoa; phylum Chordata; class Mammalia; order Peramelemorphia; family Peramelidae; genus Macrotis; species Macrotis lagotis. The sequence goes on from NC_133658.1 coordinate 529,224,346, forward strand.
AGAACAAAATCAGTAGAATATACATATCTTGATGCCAAAAACTCATTTCTTTTTATTTTTCAAAGTGTCTTACATTTAGAAGACACCATGTTTTACAATGCTTAGTGAACTGAGTTGAATTGAATTGAATTCTCTGAACTATAAGGACAGAGAGAAGGCGGTAATTAATCCCTAGGAAAAATATACTTTAAGAGTTCTGGGGAAATGTGAGAACCATGCCCCATACCTTCTTTCATGGGAGCAAAATCACATCAATAAAGTCTTCCTTTTATCCATCAATCTAGAATCAGGTTATGGTTAGAGAAATGATGATTCAGACAGTGCTCTATTACTTTAGAAAAACTCAATAAATTGTTATACAGGTCACAGATCATTGATTCTCCCTTAGAAGGGATCATTGGTTGGACTTAGGGAAAGAATGAAATAGTGTCTTTGGAAAAAACAAGCAAACAAAAACATCTCAACAATAGCTGGAAAATGTGAAATTTTTTAACCTGAAGAAAAAAAGTTTACTCAAGATGAACATTTAAATTTTTATATTGCCTTGAATTTAGTCTATTATGATTTTCAAATAACTTTGGCCTATATAATATTGATTTATTTCTTTGCATGATACCCTGTTTGAGTATACATTTGATGGCTAGAATAAAGGTTAGATCAGAAAGACCATGTGTGGTCCAACAAGTAGTCCATGAGACATGTATCCCAGATGCAGAGAGGAATAACTGAAAAGTACTAGAAAGCTAGGGAGGAAACAAGTCAAAAAATATAAGTGCCAAACAAAGGACCAACAATATTTTATCTTGGGGGTTATACAGAGCCATTAGAGTATATTGAATATTTGTGTGTGTGTGTGTGTGTGTGTGTGTGTGTGTGTAGGAAGTGAAATGAAAATCACTTTGGAAGTTGGGAGGATTAACTGGAATAGGAAAAGAATTGTCAAATTCTTGTAATTAGAAAGTTATTGCAATAATCTAAGAGGATTTACTTTAACTAGATTGGGGAGAAAGGGAGTTGTATTAGGGAAGAGATGGGGATTGGCAATAAGAGATATTGTGAAGGTAGAGATAAGTGATGAATCATGAATGATAGATGAAAGTGGGGAATTGAAGTTGGCATGGAAGTTGTTATCGTGGAAGACTGGGAGGATGGTAGTGTCCTCAGTTGTGATAAGAAAGTTGTAGTGTCCTTAATTATAATAAGAGGAGGGAAGCTTGAGATGCCTAGTATATCCAGTCTGAAATATCTAAAAGGCAGTTGATAGCTTGATCAGGAGAAGGTCTAAGACTAGATATATAATTTTGGGAGGACTTCAGGGTAGAGAATACCTCCCTTTGATTTCATCAATGTGGGACTAAGTCTCAGTACCCCTGCACTAGTTAGGACTCTGTAGATCAAAATCCACTTGCTCCTTAAAGTATTTAAATACAGAAACTTTACATAGGAAATGCACTATGTCTCTTAAGTAGTGATAATATTTCAGGAGTACCTCTATATCTCAGCTATAACTACTTTTCGTTGTTTTCAAGAAATAACACTCTCAGAATTTATACACCAGGTTAATATATAGGTTAATGCTATATTAAACATACCCATATACAAATGTACACATCTATCTTTATATACATGCATTTATACATATTATATATGTATTGCTATACACATATGTAAATGAATGTGTATGTGTCTGTGCATATACACATCCATTCATATGTGTGCACACATACATACAAACATATTTTGTTAACACTTTTAGTTGACCAAGTATATTTTTTTTCCTCTGGTTCTCAAAACAACGTATCTCCCACCTGGAACAGTCCCAGTCAATGATCTTTTTTTCTAGGAACCTGAAATAAACCACCTTCTGGAATAGCCTCAAATGATCTCCCTTTCTGTTGCATATTTCTGTTTCTTAAACTGAAGTTTTATGATAGCAGTTAGGTCTTTTTCAGCAGTCCTCATTAACTTCTTATCCCATTTGTCTTTGTGAATGTCTCAAAAATGTAATTCTTTTAAAGCTGCCACATTTATTTTGATAAACAACGAGCATATGGTCAAATAAAATTAACCCAATGTTTTTCTCTGCTCAATCCTGTTGTCCATAGATGTCGACAGTTCCCTGGTCAGGGATATTCCTCTACCAGTGAACTAAGCAGCTGCTCTGAAATTTGCTCTTCTCTTACAGCACTTCTCTTAAAGTCACTGAAAAAATGTCATGTTACCTAGTCATAGAGTCAACATATAGTGGAAGTGGAACGTGAGCCCAAATGTGCATGACTCCAAGGTCCCTTCTCTGTCCATTGTACTATCCTGTCTCTCTCTCCTTTCCCTGTCTCTCATTAAGCAAGTTTTAATGACAGATCAGGAAATAAGGCAAATTGGATCACAGGGTCATACAGCTAGTAAATGTTAGAGGACAGATTTGAATTCAGAAAGAAGAGTTTTCCTGATCCCAGGCCTGGCACTCTCTTAACTATGCCATGAATTGTCTATGGAATTCTTATCATAATGATCTCTTTAAGCCAGTGAAGGAAATGCCAAATTTCAAATTTAGATTTTGATAATAATAAAAATATAATTTTTTATCTATCATTTCAGAGTTGCTCTGAAATGGTAAGTAATTTATTCCATAAATTTAAAATATAATAAATAAAAATTAAAAAGAAGCATTTCCTAAAAATATAATTTTAAAAATCATTGCACACGAAACTTTAAATACAGTATGTACAACTTGCTTTTCTTTTTAAATTTATAATAAAGTCATCATTAAAATTTCTTTCTTTTTTTTAAACTCTTTTCTTCCCTTTTCCCCATCTCCCCCCCACCGAAATGTGAGTATTTATAATAATCAGAGTTACTTGCTCTTTCATGGCTGTTCTGAAAATAGTATTTCTTTTATTGCATATAATATTTTCTTGGCTCTACCCATTTAGATCTTCATTCCATGCAGATCTATCTGTTTTTCTATGATCATTGAGCTCGTCATTTCTTTTTCTTTTTTTTTTTTAGGATTTTTTTATTTTTTTTTTATTTTTGCAAGGCAAATGGGGTCAAGTGGCTTGCCCAAGGCCACACAGCTAGGTAATTATTAATTGTCTGAGACCAGATTTGAGCCCAGGTACTCCTGACTCCAGGGCTGGTGCTTCATCCACTGCGCCACCTAGCTGCCCCTGAGCTCATCATTTCTTATGGCACACTAGTAATCTATCACAATCATATGCCATAAATTCCTCAATTGACAAGCATCCACATAATTTCCAGTTCTTTGTCACCACAAGGAGTGTCACTACAAATATCCAGCCACAAATTTAGAGATATTTCCACTACAAATGATCAAATAAACTTTTTGAACCTGGCTTATGGGAGAACCTTTCAAGCTTGTATTGATCTGATTGGCCATGGTCTAACCACACTGTCACTTGAACCTGACATAGTGATGTCTTTTTGGCACTCTTTGTGAATGAAGAACATCAACCACAATGTGAAAGATTAAAAGTCTATTATTAACAATGATGTATTTCCAGAGAATGTTTATGAGACAAAGGAACACATTTCAAATAGTGGGATTTCAGGCTCTTCAATAGATTGAAAGGTTTTAGACAGACATGTAAGGAAATCTCTTTGGGAATGATGGATTCTCAGTGACTCTCAACTGACAGTGAAATCGGTTACTCCTCTACACAATGAGAAAAGTCAGTCATATGCATAATTAGAAGAAATTATCTACTTCTGATTCATATCTGCATTTTGGTAGAGCAAGCAAAACAGTATTTATTATTGCTAAGAACTGGATTTATGACTTCCTTTGCAATGGCAGAGAGAATCCCTGCACTAGTGCAGGTCAGTACATTCTCTGTAACTTATTAGCTTAGGCAGGATTTGTTTGCTGGGTTCCAATGATAGTTTTCAGAGGCTTCCCTGAATTTATATGTGAAAAAACTATATTTTTATTCACACCAAAATCTATGTGAAATTTCTCATTTCTTTTTTTTTATTAAGGTTTTTGCAAGGCAAATGGGGTTAAGTGGCTTGCCCAAGGCCACACAGCTAGGTAATTATTAAGTGTCTAAGACTGGATTTTAACCCAGGTACTCCTGACTCCAAGGCCGGTGCTTTATCCACTATACCACCTAGCTGCCCCTTGGCATTTCTTTCAATGGCCTAAATCATTTATTCTATAGCCACACATAGACAACTAGGTGGTATAGTAGGTAAATGCTGGGCCTGAGTCGGGAAGACTAAATGTTTCTGATTTTAAATCTGTCCTCAGACACTTACTAACTAGATCCTTGATAAGTCACTTAATCCTTTTTTTTTTGCCTTAGTTTTCTTATATATCAGAAGAGCTGGAGAAAGAAATGGCAAACCACTTTAGTATATTTTCTTAGAAAACCCAGATGTTACAAAGAGTTAACATAACTGAAAAAATAACTAAAATAGAAAGAAAAAGGAAATTAAAAAAAAATCCTTGTCTTAGAAAGTTACTTAAAAAATGGAGAGGTGTTACATAATCAATATGTGTCAGAGGCAGAATCTAAACTCAGATCTTCCTTGTTTTGAGGTCAATTCCCTGTCCACTATTATATACTCCATTTCCAACTATACTAATTATCATTTCAAAATTTTGTTCTTTGAATGGGTTATAAATTCAAATCCTTGCAACTTTAAAACAAATAGTGTTCCATCCCAGAAACTTCTCTGGTTTTATTCCTTAATTGATAATAACACAGCTCTACTTTTTCCTTTTGAAAAAGAGTTTGTGGTATAAAAATGTATGTATACTTTGAAGAAGTAACTATTATACTCTGAGAGCAGACTGATCAGGCATTAAATATTGAAGAGGAACATCTGAGTTGACAGTGTTATGGCAGATCTGAGTGAAGGATTGCAGTATATCTCACAGGGCTGTGTCACCCAGGGCTTCTAGCTCAGCCAAAGAATATTAAAGGGAATCTAATAAAAGGTATAGCATTCTCTAATTGAATGATGCTATAATGAGTGACTATTGCCACCACCCTGGAGTTTTCCCCTCAGTGTTCTTCATCTTCTAAATGTACTAAAGCAAGATACAATTATTTTAATTATCTTCAGGGCAATTTTAGGATATAAACAGAAGACCAAGGTGTTGACTGACAAATATTCACTTTGACAAATATGCAATTAATCACATTTTCTTAACTCATGTGGCTGATGAAATACTTCAAGCATCAAAGATTTACCTGTTGAAAATAGCAAAGGGGGATAACATGAACAGCAGTTAAGACACCATTTGGAAATTAATATAATTTATGAATATAATTTCATAAAAATTGATGAATTGGTATTTGTTCTGGGAATGTAACAATTAGCCCCTTCAACTAAGAATAAAATAAAAATAAAAAATAAAATAGCATTTCTATGATATCAAAATTATTCATGATGACATTTCTCTCACCTGAACTTTCGATCAACTTTGTCTTTTAGTTCTTTCCTTAGCATATCATCATTACTAGGTCACATAAGCCCTGAACCAAACATCAAAGAGCAGGATTTGAAATATAGTGTAAAGTAATTTTAATATCTTTGAGACTTGGCTTTCTAATCTCTAAAATGAGGAAGGTATTTTTTTTTCATTACCAAGCTTATGGTATTGTAGGGATCTATTTATTTAGTATACAATAAGTTCCTTAACCTTTGCTGGTCTCAGTGTTATCATGTATGATATGAACATCACAATAGCACATACCTCACAGGGTGGTTGAAGGATTAAATGACAAATATGTAAATGTTAAACACTTTGTAAGCTATATCAAGATTTATCAATGCTAGTTATTCTTATTAGTATGCAAGGTACTTCTCAGTCTTAAAATCATATAAGCATGAGTTACTATTATGTTATTCATATGAAGGGTAATCATAGAAATAAAAAATGTTATTCCATTGTTGACTATGGGTATGTATAAAACCAAAACAGGTTGATTTGTGACTGTTAGATGACTTTATACATTTTTATATGTCATACTTCAATCTTATACTATCAAGTTGAGAAGTTGACTAGATTCAATCATTGAGGTATCAAAAGTAATTAAATTCATCTTTATTGTTCAGTTATTTTTGATTATCTCTTAGCCACAGAAGAAAAGGTTGGATAATCAAGAATAGCGTTATCTCCCAGAAGAGCAAATAAAAGTGAAACGGAAAACAAATCACTGGAAATCTTAGTGTGAGACTATGCCAAACTGATCCAAGGACAATACAGATGAAACTAGGAGATGGATGAGAACAATGATGCAACAAATCAAGGTTTTTCTAGAATCATTTTCATTATCATTCATAGCATGATCACCTTATTTGAGCTTTAATATTTAAAGAAGTAATTTGCAGTATGAGTTAATGGAAATAATATTAAAGCAGATGAAGATGGAAAAAATACCTGGACCAGACTAAGAACATATAAAAGAGCCAATGCATAAAGCATATCAACTAAGTACGTACTATGTTTAAGTACAAATCACCAATAAACAATGAGTATGCCAGAGTATTTTAAATAATAATAATTACACAATCCTTATTTTTATAAAAGATATCAAAATATTAATTTATTACACTTAAATTATCTCCTGATCTTCTTTCATTCCATGATCTAATCAAAGGATCAGGAAAGCTTTTCTAAAGAATTTTCTCCAATATTTTTCATCTTCAAAGACACATTATTAACCAAAATATGCAGAAAATAAAACATCAATCTGCATTTTTGTTTGTTGATTAGGAAAAGCATTTGGTTTAATAGAGCAAAAGGTATCTTAAAATGGTCATCTCTTTAAAAAAACTTAAATGTAAATCTCAAAATGATATATAATACTTGGGGAACTGAATCACAGAGATCATTTTGTTCACTTTTACTTTGTTTTCCAAAATCAAGTGAGATTTAAAGGGTGACATAGTTGGGGTTTTTTTAGTGTTTTTTTTTTTTTTAGTTTTTAGTTGAGTTTTTTTGCAAGGCAATGGGGTTAAATGACTTGCCCAAGGCCACACAGCTAGGTAATTATTAATTGTCTAAGGCCAGATTTGAACTCAGGTACTCCTGACTCCAGGGCTGGTGCTCTATCCATAGTTTTGTCAAAGATATTTAATGTTTTTAAAGCCACATGCTTTCATTAATCCTGAAGGTAACATATATTTGTTGTCTTATCATCTCTGTCTCTAGGTTGCCCTCTTAATTCTAGAAACTTTCTGTCACTTAAGCAATTTCAGCTTGGAAATTCTTTCTCTCTGAACTTCACACAATAGAAACACTGTTCTAAACAACCTGGAACTGAGGATGAGAAAAGTGAATAAAACCAGAATTTTCTATACAGGAGCAGAAGTATTGTACAAGTGATCAATTATGATGACTTATCTCTTCTCAGCAAAGACAATTCCAAAAGACTCATAATGGAAAATGCTTTCCACATCCAGGAAGGCACTGATGGAGTCTGAATGCTCATAGAAGTATACTAATTTCACTTTATTTTTTGTACCTTTTTCCCTTTTTGGTCTGTTTTTTTTTAATTTCACACCATGAGAAATGTGGAAATACATTTTACATTATGTATAACCTATGTGAGATTACTTGCCCTCTTGGGGATGGGGAGAGGGAAAAGTGAGGAAGAAAAATTTGGAACTCCAAATCTTATAAAATTGAATGCTGAAAATTTTCTTAAAATTGGAAAAAATAAAATACTATTTACATTAAAAAAGAAATATTTTCTTTTCCTTTGGTCTCTATAACTCTAATTGGTTAGTTTCTCCTAGAACCTCCATATCTTTTTTCTTTACCAGGATACTTCTAACATTTTGGACTTTCTCTAGCATACTCCAGTTCCAGACATTTTCATTTCTCCATTATTTTTAGATTCCTTTCATATGTCATCATCTCCCATTGGAATGGAAGATCCCCAAGGGCAGGAACTGCCTTTCTTACTGCATAAAAGCCCCATATACATGTGTATTCCCAGTCCTTATCTTAATGGTAAATTCCCATGATAAATTCTCAATAAATGCTCATTGACTTGAATTCTTATTCTATCTTTACAATAGTGTTTAGTGAAAGGCTGAATGAATGATCAAATGTTATAAAAAATTAACAGTTAATATATCTAATAACATTCATCAAAAGACCAATAGAAATTGAAAAAATATCCATTTTAAAATAATTTTGGGGAACAAGGTTGCACTTTGCTCTAAGATGTTTTTTGGGGGCCTTCTTACCTTCTCAAACAGGTAGAGCCAGAGGGACTCCCTTCTGTGTTTCCAATTCAAATACATCTGCCAACCAATTAACACCTTGAATGATGGATTAATGAGCTATTAATTGGTTGGCAGATGCATATGCACCAAAAACACAGAAGGGAATCCCTCTGGCCATGCCTATTCATGGAGTGAGCAGTAAGTTATATCAAGATGGAAAGAAACTGCATTTGGAAAAACATTTCAATACCCAGGGAGTGAAATCAATGCTACTGGCTGCAATGAAAATCTTGTACTTGAGATTTATCTCCACAAATATTTTATCTTTCACACCCCCACTGCTTTTCATAGTTCTAGACACATGGTAATAATCTCAATAAATGTTTTTATTCTTTTATTCAACTGAGATATCTAAATACATATATATATATATTTATAGTGTTTTTCAAACCTTAAAGTACTTTATAAATATAAAGTTTTATTATCATCATTGTCATCATATATTCATTTGAGGTCTCTTTTTAATCTCTAAAATTGCACAATCTTGTTGATAAGAATTAACAAAAAAAGGATAAACAGTAAAACTAAAACTATATTGGAAAAATAAAATAATTACAAACTAAACATTGCAAAAATGATTGTTCTATTTTACTTAAAAACATTTGTTACTAAGTTTCTCCCATTCTTGCACATAACACAATTATTTTGTTTACTCCATAGGTACAGAATCCTAAGGGCTTTCCAATTGTCTCTTACACTTCACTCTATTGAAAGTTCATAATTTCTCCCTTTGATTTTCTCCTGTCTGCTCCATGACCTCACTTGGCAACCTGAGCATCTTGGAATGTCTCCATCCTGAATTTGACTCAATGAAAATTAAATCCATACATGAAATTCCCCTATCATTTGAAGGCTGAGCCACATTGTTGATCAACACTTTGATTTCTCTCTCTCTCTCTCTCTCTCTCTCTCTCTCTCTCTCTCTCTCTCTCTCTCTCTCTGGCTTGCTCCACCAGCCTATGTCTGCTCTACTTTCAGCTAGATTGTCTGTCCTCTAAGTCCTTTCCTTCCCTCCTCTACTCTTTCTAGTTCCGTCTATGTCTTGTCCTTCTCTACTATTCCTTGAAAGACGAGATTCTTTTATTTTCTTGTGTTTATATCCCCCAGTGCTTATCACAGCGTCTGTCTATCATTTATCTATCTATCTATCTATCTGTCTGTCTGTCTGTCTGTCTGTCTGTCTGTCTGTATCTGCCTAGCTACCTCCCCAACTCTAATACCATCATTGAAGACGGGATCAATTTACTCAATTCATCAAGTAGAGCCCCTATTCACAGATTTTTCAGTATTCTTTATTATCCTGGCCAATTCTATGGGATCTCCAGAGGCAACATATACAGTGGAAAGAAAAATGGTAATGGAATCTGAAGATCTGTATTCACATCCATTCTGTGTTACTTGCACAGGTTATTTAAACTGGCAGGTTATTTAAACTCTCTGAGTCATATTTAACTTACCTGTAAAATGGGAATTGACCTCCAAGGTCAGTTATGAGTTCTATAATCTATGACCCTATTATACATAAATATCAATCAAATTACAAGAAAAAATACAAAATAAGGATAAAGTCCTTCTGGTCTGTTCAGAAATCCTTTTCATTGTGATAATACACAGGCTAAAGGCATACAATGTTCTTAAAGAGACAGACTTCTTTAATAGGGATCTGGTGCATGCAGTAAAACCTGAGAGAAGAGATATAGCAACTTGATTCTGGTAAAGTGGTCCAGGGCATAGGTGTTACAAATAACTTTCCTATCATCTAGAGGAGAATTTTTGTGGGAGGTGAGATGTCATTCCTTAATTATAAGAGGAAACACTGAATAGTTGAATTACAACCAAGAAGGCATTTACTAGATATGTGAGCAACCACCAGGGTTTCTCTACTGCTTCTGTTTTGAAATGTTTAGGTGCTGGAGAGGCTTGTCATGTTAAATCCAAAGTTTTGTTTATCTTTAAAAATTTTAATTGCTTTGTTTAATTAATACTAAGTGCAAGCTAAAGTGATTGATCATTGCTAGTTTACCTCTTCATTATTTGTAAACAGGGAAATGAAAGAGAGACATTGTATGGGAAAGTATACAGTAAAAAGTTGAGTCTTCCTTGTTATAATAGGGAGGGGAGGAGCAGAGGGCAACCCAACAAGGAAAAATGAAGCTAAATGAGAGGAAAGCATTGTCTTTTTAAATTAACTTTCCAGAATGCAGTAAAGAAAGCATGAATCTTATCCCCTTTTTCAACTGGGCCAAAAACATGACCTAAAATTAGCAATGGTAGTTGCATGGGGTTAGACTGGCTTGTTGGATTTGTTGCCTTCATCAATGTTCTGTTTCTCTATCATGAAACATTGTCCTGAGCACCCAATTTCAGTGACATTCCCAAAAGCTCACTGACAAAGTAATGGCATATTTGAATTGAAGGTTTCTAGAATCAAAATCCTAGAGGAAAAATCCAAATAATTATGTTCACCTTTATTTTAGTAGAATAAAATCTAATATTTCATTTGAGACACAATAAAAAGCATTCATTCTTTGTCCAGTTACAAATGACTGTGTCGACATCAGTGATAAACACTCTTGATCATGTCTGTCTATCAGAGTGTCACCCAATATCCCAACTTAATTGTATGTCCATGTGGAGAGGCAGGAGATAATGGGAAACAGTATTTAATGATGGCATTGCACTACAAGCAAACCCTCTGAGGTGTTATCAGTAGCTACTCAGAATTAATGTAAAATTCTCAGTTCACCCTTGCGTGCAGTTAAAAGTCTTTTATAATAAATGGTATCAATACTATACTCTTTCTTTGTACTCAGCTTTTTCTTTTTCTTTTTTTAACTATTCCCTCCTCTGGAAACTGCAGGAATAATTAACTGGCCAAGACTTTAACATAGAAGAAATGGCAAATTTTTGCCTAAAGGCTTTTAATTTGAGCTGAGATTATTCTTTACCAACACTATGCAATGGAGTTTTCTTTATTCTGTGGTGGACAGCAGATGTCTTCTTAAAATCATTACCTATCACTCACTATGAGAAACAACCTCATGTATATACACTGATAGCCTAAGGCTTAGATTATAACAGCATTTAGTAAAATAGCTGATTCCATTAAATAATTTTTCTTGAAGTTACTGATATCATTTAGAGTAGAGAAGTACTCTATTGATGTCTTTTTCATTGTTCAAAATGAATTTCACATGAAATTCATATCATTTCTTAGCTTAATTAAAGCCAAGGTTCTAATTAAGCAATCAATTTTCACAGGAATCATAGTATTTTAGAGCTGGAAGGGACCTTAGTAATCATGTAGTCCAACCCCTTTGTTTTAATGAAGAGGAAATTGACTCATGAAGTGAATTGCCTAGCCTAAGGTTATACAACTAATAAGTGCAGAGTTGGGAATTGGAACCATATTTTCTGGCCCCAAGTCTACTTCTTGTCCACCTGTTGACTGAGTAACTGGTGGAATAATGGCAAGAGTGCTGGGCCTGGAGTCAGAATGATTTGGTTTCAGTGGTTAATTGACTGTGTCATCCTTGGAAAGTCAAATAACTAGTTAGTCCCAGTTTCCTGAGATGTAAAATGGTGGCAATAATATCATTTACCTTGTAGGTTTGTTGTAAGAAATAGATGGGATAACATTTGTTTAAAAAAGTGCTTATCAGTGTCTGACAAAGGTAGGTATTATTCTCTTCCCTTCTCCCCATTGCCATGAGAATTTTTTTAGATAACCAATCATATTTAGAAATATTCTTATTTGGATCAAATCTATTATGTTCTGTCAATTGCTTTTTTGTCCATTTTGAAGAGGATCAATAATATCAAGAAGGTAATGTCTTTACTTTGGGTAAATTGGATTTAAGTGAGGCAGAGTTGCACAAAGTCATCAGCCTCACTCTCTCTTCCGGAATCTTTGAAGTCCAGTGGCAAGACAAAAATCTGCACAATTGGTGATGGCCCTAGATGCAGTAAATGACCCAGGCATCTTGGATGACTGACCAGATTTTAAATGTTCCACAGTACTTGCTTTGGCTGCTTTCATGGCCATTGGAACAATGTTCTCATCTATTCATTCTGCCAAATGGAAGACTTCACACACACACACACACACACACAGGGTAGTCATACCTCCGACTCACCAATGGGTTTGAATCCTATAGGTTACTCTCAACCTGGTTCAGCCCATCTGCTGAAATGAGTTTTACCAAGGTATTATCACTGAGCATGTTACAACATCATGGAACCCTAGGTAAGTGTTGGGTGAAGTTGAACACGAATGGTAGATGAGCAATCATGAAAAGGATGTTTTCAATCTACCATTATTAAAGATAAAATTTTAAAAGGCAAATAAACCTGGGCAACATGAAAAGCACAAATTTAGAAAATATCTACTAACAGATTTTCTTTCTAAATAATATTTGGTTGGAGTAGAGTGTGCCCTGACTCTGAAATAAAACAAAAGATGTGTTTCCTCTCCTAAAAAGATTTTAAAGTCAGACAAGAGAGATCTGTACAATGGTAGTAAGTTTGTACTATGATTTTGCAGAAGATTAACTATGTTCTGAGATCTAACATTTACATTAATGGCATAAAGTTAGAATTAAAATATCTAACATAACAGATGTAAAATCTGACCTTTTTAACCTCACATTTTACTTTTATTTATGATTTTATATTCACAAAATTACATAAAGAATACCTGTATTCTACTAATATGTGTAGTTTAATAGCATTTTAAGGTATTCCCTGCATTAATGGGGTAATGTGTATTTATTTTAAAATTACTTAAATGAAATATTTTGTAAGTGTTATATAGGCATTCCTTATCTCTATTGCCCCAAATAGTCAAAATTCCATGGTCAGATGAACTTATTTCTTTCTTTTCAAATTTATATCTGGCATTATCTATCCCAAAATCTTCCTGGAATATATTTGCATAAACTCAAAACAGATCTGTAACAGATTTTAAATTTATCTTGTTTAAGCCCCCTTAGCTGAGCAAACTGAAACATGGAAAGTTTAAATGCGTTGCTTGAGGTCACTAATATTTATCAGGCAAACAAAAATGTTCTAAAAATTGAACTGAAGACTAGAATTTAAAGATAACTGTTTTGTTACTAATAGATAACTTCTAACATATAGTAAAGTTAATGGTAAGTCTGATTAATGGCTTTTTATTCAGCCTTATTCTCTCCCTTCAGTTTCCAATACACAAAGTTTTTTTTTTTGTCTAATTTGGAAATGCCCTTCCAGTTTGTGACTGAAATTGAAAAATGATTTAATTCATCTATTATTGAAGTTCTATCCCTTTTTCTACCTTTCATTTCTTTGATGGAAATATGCAATTGCTTTGCTATCCCTATCAGATTAACCTCATAATATGCAAATTCAATTCTAAACAATAACGCAATAAAGCAATTATAACCCTAAACATGCTTACTGTAGAATTTAGTCATCAATATTTGTACAATTGTTGATTTTCTAAAAGAAAAGATGAAGCTCTGAATTCAAACACTTTGGGAATATTATGAAAGTCATACTAGAAATGAATCAGCATTTTGTATGATAATGAATTCCTTTCATCACCCAGCTCAATAAGAAGGATTTACTAACGTGAATGACAAGAAATACACATTGAATGCCAATTTTCATTTCCAATGGGTAAAATTGAAGCTAATTTCCCCTTCTATAAAATGGGCAGAAGATTTTGTTTTCTATATTGAGATATGGAGGTGAAAAGCAATTTAGACTTTATTTAGTCTATCTTCCTTATTTTATAGATGAGGGATTGAGGTGCAAAATTTTTATACTGTAACAAGACCCACAATTACTACTGGGATCATGGGTGCTAGGTCAATTGTCTTCTGCATCTAAAGGAACTTTATCATTGAAACATTAGTCAAAACAGACAATTAGTCAAGTTCAGTCTTAGTTCAGTTTAGCCTCTAAATGAAGGGACTTTCTCCACCCTCCTGCCATAATTCTGAGCTCATGGAACAACATATCTGGAGCTGACCTCATTCCAGTGCTTCACATGCTGCCCTTGTAGCTGGGTCAATCTAGAAAAGCATTTGTCCTGGACCTTTCTTTTGGATTACATGTTCTGGATCAAGATTGAAATACTGGACACTTTGAGATGAAGCCTCAATCTCTTGACCTCCATGGGTCAGAAGGATTTGTTATTGAGGCAGAAAGAAGTCTTCAGCATATCTTAATAGGAATGACTGTCTCTCACACTTTATCCTTTTATTCTTTTTATGTTTCCTGTAATCTTTTTTTGGGACTTCCACTGTGGGGGTAGGGAGGGACACTAGAACGAATAATAGCTGCTTGAATCTGGCTATCAGAGCAGGTAACTCATCAAGGTGAGTCTAAACCTGTCTGAACATAGATAGATATAGATAGAAATTAATCTGAGAGAGAAGGTACTGTGGGAAGAGTAGGGAAAACTAGGAAAACTTCCTGTAGATTCAGCCCATTCCCCAGGCTACTAAAGCATGTTAGTAGAATGAGTGAGACTTGGAGAGCTTATAGACCTCTTCTCTCTGTCTCTGTCTCTGTCTTTCTTTCAGAGTGTCTATGTGTGTGTGTGTGTGTGTGTGTGTGTGTGTGTGTGTGTGTGTGTGTGTGTACATATTATGTATATTCTTTATTTATTTTTCCCACATCCCCTCAACGGAAAAAAAAATAAAATTTGAGAATTCTAGAACAACTTTTTTTATTATGTTAATTTATACTTTTCTGATTCTCATCCAGTTCATCTGAATTAAGACTGAACTCTCAAAGATATTAAAGAACAGAACATGACTACATCCTTAAGGAGCTTTTTGATTGCCCAATGTTAATTCCACTACTATAGTTCAATGTTACACATCAAATACTGGTATACAGTACAGATTTTAGAACTTTCTCAAATGCAAGTAAGTCTCAGGGCATTAAACCACATTGATGCATAAAGAAATCTCTGGATCCCCAATATAACTTCAGAGGTAATCACAATTTACTATTACTAACTATTTCTTCTTTCCATGAAAGAACTGAGGATCACAAGATCCTCTCAAACTAGACTGGGATATGCTGAGTTGGTGTAACTTTGCATGGTACAGTGTGGGAAAATCTGTGGCATCCTTAAGATCCCTCTGAAGCATTCTTATAGGACAGAAGAGACAAGAGGAAGTGCAAATGAAATTTTGAAATAGGCCAGAGCAGAAAGCGAACTTAAAGCAAGTTCACTACAATGATTTTATGCCTTTATAATAATCAAATTTACTTCTCTTTCTGTTTAAAAAATATAATAAAATTTTTCTCTTGGCCTTGGACTTTATGTCAAGTTTCAGCCTGCAGCTAATTTTTATGGCTGAATTGCAAACCCCTGAAAGCAGCATTTAGTGGAAAAATGCTGACAGCTCCATACTTGAGCAGAGCTAATGATAAGAAAATGAACATAAGGCTGTGCTTGGTAGCCAATGAATTTCCTCATCCTAATAGGATGAACATTACAAAACAGAGAATATAATCAGCCTTCATTAGGATAGGGAGACAAGGAGCAGGAATGTTACATTTCAGGTTCAGCACATGGCCCTTCTACTAAGTATGAATGTTTAGAAGTATTTAGTGAAGAAATGATGACAAGTAAAAAGGATAAATACTTCAGAGAATGACTGTGTGAACCAGCCCTACTGAGAATTCTAACTCACCCTTTCCGGTCTTCTAAAAATTGCTTGTCTCCACACTGTTAAAAGACTCAGTGTAGACAGTATTGGAGTACTGTCAAAGTTTGCCAAGATGAATTTATTTCCTTTTCCCCCTCCCATTCCCAATCCCTATTGCTCAAAGCTACTGCAGTTGGCAGAATTACTTAGGAAAAAAGCATGGTCCTTACTTTAGCATGACAGAAACTACTGAAGCAATGCAGTCAAACTATCTACATACCTATATAGCATGTATCCTTTAAAATTTAAGTTCCATAAGGGCATAAATCATGTCATTTTTATCTTAGTAATCTTTGAGCCAAAAACAAAGTCTGGCATGAGTAAGAACTTAATAATTATTTTGTTGAATGACTGATTAGCATAATTTCAAAAGTTGGAATTCTCTGAAATTAATCTATTCCTGAAGGATATGCTATGAGTAACAATGATCAGCTATTAAGTTTCCAAGGAACAGAAACTTGCATACGGAAAGAGGAGATGTGACTTCTAACCTTACTTCCCTAAGTAACTCATTCAAATGGAACAATCTTAAATAAGTTGAATTTCTTCCTCCCTAAGTTATTATCTCTCAACCTCATTGGAAGAGAATAATAGAATAATAAACTCTTTCCTCATAAGTGGTTTGCATATCTTTGAAGAAATTTATGAAAATTCAAATTATCAAGTTAGAAAATAAATATCTGCTAGGGCTTTTATCTTTCCAAAATGTTTTCACATTATTTATCTCTCAATGTAGCTTTGACAAATTTATGTTAAAGGTAGTTTTGACTAACCCTATTTATCAGTGGTCGAAAATTGAACTAATGAAGTCCAAGGACAACTAACAATTTCTAAGCCAAAATAGAGCTAAAGCCCAGAAGATGGGGAGGGTGGCAAAGAGCAATGGGATTTCTTTTCTGTAGATAAGAGAATATAGATGGTGGGAATATAATGTTAGGGTATCTCATTCTGCTTTGGGGGCAAATGATCAATTGAAGCTCCCTTCTTTCCTTAAACCAACAAGTGTTCACTCTAGGAACTCCTATGGGGTAGGGGAGTAGAGGTGGGGACTGAAATACCCTGTCTCTTAAGATAAACTTTTGACTCAAGAGAAGAAATCATCCCTTCCTAGAAAAGTTCAATCCCTAATATTGTTGTCATAGAAGATTATTCATTTTGTTTCCCTAGGTCTCAATCTTGAGTCAATGTCATCTCTAGTGAATGGAATCAAGCAAGCAAGAGTCAGTCTGTTAGTTTTCATTTCTAACCAACTCATCTTCTGCCATTGTTACCATTGTCAAATGACCAGAGGGGAAACTATTTCATTATTTAAAAAAAAATAAGTTGAACTTCTTCATCACTAGGTCATTATCACCTCATTGGAGGAGCAGAGTAGAATAATAAACTCTTTCCTCATAATCAGTTTGCATACCTTTGAAAGAATTTATGAAAATTCAAATTGTCATCAATTTGGAAAATAGATATCTGCATGGTATGTTATATTTCCAAAATGCTTTCACATCAATTATCTCACAACATAGCTTTGATGTAGTTGTGGTAGGTATGATTAACATAAAAATTTTTTATAATACACAATAAAAACAAGCAAGTTATGCTTCCCTTTGGACTATTCTGCATTATGATAAACTTTACTTACAATTATTTTGGTCAAGCACTGTAGAATGCACAGAACATTAGATTATGGGATTCTGTGTGTATGTATATATGTATATATGCATGTCTGTGTTTGTTTAATTTTCCAAGATACTCAGAAAAATATCAGAAATCACACCTTCCATGAATAGAAAGGATTACAAGAATAAGAAGAAAGGGAATATGACAAGAAATATTTATAATATTTTTAAAAAATTTTAATGTAATTTAATTTAATTTTTAATCTATTTTGGTAGTAATTTAAAATGAAATTCTTCAGTCAATAAAAAAACTGAAATTTAATTAGGTTGAACAGCATGTTTTGAAGTTGTCCTTGAATGTCTCTAGAAGAGCTAAGAAGGAGACAAATGAACATCACTACCATAATCAGTCTTTATTCATACACTTAAAATACTAATCTATTCCTATAACATAAAACATTGAAATATTTTCAAAGTATTTTAAAAGGACTTTCAAAACTTTTAAAAATCTTGTTTCTGTAATGCCTGTATTATTCTCATAATACCAAAGTGGAATCAATTGCCCCAATAGGAAAATTCAGTGACCATAGCAGTCTTCAACATGAAATTTATTGGCAATCTTGTAGCATCAACAATACCCTCTTTTAATTCCTCCAATCTTTGGTGAATTAAATGGTGTGATGTTTTGATTCATATCATGACACCACTCGATAAAGAAAAATCCTTGCTCTTATTTCCTTTATAAATCATACCCAAGCCCTATCTCCATTTTACTCAACTAAATTTGTCACAGGTGCAAGAATTCCCAGTGCTAGCCCTGGGAAAGATACATGATGAATGTAAGCAGACAGCAGCATATCACCAGTTCCAAGTTGTTGTTAGTGTACTACTTTTTGACATTTTTGACAATATGAACAATAAAAATAGGAAGTACACTGCTCAAGCAGCAAAAATAGATCTGTACAAAATGCATTGTTACTTCATTCAGAGTCACCTGGCTTCAGATCCCAATTCTAACGCTTATCCTTATGAATTTGCCGACTTAACTCTCCTAGGTCATGATTTCCTTTTGCTTATTAAGTTTTATTAATGTTTGCTTTTTACACCATAAACATTTACAGATTTTTTTCACCACAATGAGGAATCTCTTTTAAAAAAAAAGTAATACAATTAAATAAAACAAACAACTGGGGGAGGAGGGGAGAAGGGATTGGGCATTGATACAGTTCCTATTATGTACCGGGTACTTTTTTTCAAATATCTTATAATTTGATCCTTACAACAACCTTGAATTGTAGGTGCTATATTTAATCCTATCTTATAGTTGAAGATACCGAAGCAGGTAGAGGGTGAATGACATGTTCAATGTCACACAGCTAGTAAATGTCTGAGGTCAGGTTTGATCTCACATTCACATCTTCTTAACTTAAGGCCTATTTCTATCCACTGCTTCATAGTTGCCTACAGTGACCTTACCTAAGAGTGCTTGCAACATTCCAAATATATTGCACTCCAATTTCCAATATTTAAAAGTGTTTTTAATGAACAAAAATCTATTTTCTTTCCCTTTTACTCCATCTTTTTTTAACAAAAGAGAAACTTAAAACAAATTCTCTGTACAAATATGTAATGCTTTCCAAATAAGGAATTAAAATAGATGTCCCCATGGATCCCTTCCATTTCTTGATTTATGAATACACGATCCTATAATAAATTGGTCATGAGATAGTAGCCAAAATTTAGAGATACAGTACAAATATAAACAAGTTATTCTTTACCTGGTGTCCTTGAACTTAGTTTAAAAATGTGATAGCATTATTTCAATATAATTGCTTTTTTTAACCAAATTTTTAAAGACATTTTAAATATTCTAAGGAATCCTTGGCTCTCTGTGTCCTTCAAAGTGGTCCAAGAGGGACTTCTGGGGCAGAGACAAAATGGCAACATGCAGCTAGCATGCTCCCAGAGCTTTTCCAAACATAACTTTGAATGAAGCCTCTGCACAGATATTAAAGTTAGATTCCACCCCAAAAAAAGAAAGTGCAAACAACTCTGCTATAGACCTAATGGAGTATCTTCAGGGAAGGTCATTCTCTTCAGGGGTAAAGGGGAATTAAAGGGGGAAAGCCATGAGGAAAGTTCTAACCAGAGCACAGCATGGATTCCAGTAGCTACACAGCAGCCCAGGTCCTGGCTCTGCTAGATAGTAGACCAGCAGTGGGGTCCAGCAAAGTCTGAGCCCTGGGAACACTTGGACAACAGACAGGACTGGGTTGGGAAGACACCACTACAAAATCAGAAGTTGAACATAAAGGAGCAAATTTCTGCATAGGCAATGCCTTGAACTGCATAGGCAACATTTTGGACAATGAAAAGCCAGGGATTAGACCCCAGTCCAGATCAAATAGTTCAGGACTAAGCTCCCTATATTGTAGAAACTATCCCATACTGCTCAACTATCAAAATAAGCAAAAACCCCAAAAGAGTGTTAACCATAGAAAGCTATGATAAAAGTGCTGCCTCAGAAGAAGAAGGAAGCAGTGACAAAATACCTTCACAGGAAGACTTCACAGGAAGAAGTTATTTCATTGTTAAACATTTTTGTACCAAGTGGTATAGCATCCTAATTCTTAGAGGAGAAGCTGAATGAATTATAAGGAGAGTTATAATTATAATAGTGAGGGACTTCAACCTCCCTCTCAGAATTAGAAATATCTAAGTACAAAATAAACAAAGAGGAAGTTAAGAAAGAGAATAAAATCTTAGAAAACTTAAGCTATGATAGATTTCTAGAGAAAACTGAATGGGAATAGAAAGAATATACCTTTTCCTTGGCAGAACATGATACCTATACCAAAATTGACCATGTAATAGGGCATAAAATCACAATCGAATGCAGAAAAGCAAAAAAAAAATAAATGCAAACTTTTCAGATCTTAATGCAATAAAAATTACATGTAGTAAAAGGTCAATGAAAAGGCAACCCAAAAATTAATTGGGAACTAAATAACTAATTTTAAAGACTGAGTGAATCAAACAATAAATCATAGAAATTATCAACCATTTCATACAAGAAAATGACAACATTGAGACATCATATCAAAATTTATGGGATGCATTAAAGCAGCTTTTTAGGGGAAATTTTACATCTCTAAATGCTTATATGAATAAAATAGAGAAACAGTTCAGTGAAATGAGTATGTAACTAAAAAACCTAGAAAAAAGAACAAATTAAAGAAATTCTGAAAATCAAAGGAAACAAGTTGATAGAAAGTAAATCATTGGTCTAATAAGTAAAACAGATATGGCATAATAAAAAACTAACAAAATAGATAAAGTTTGGATTAATATGATTATAAAAAGAAAATACAAGTTTACTAGTATCAAAAATGAAAAGAATAAATTTGATACCAATGAGAAGCAAATTAAAAAGGTAATTCATAGTTTTTTGTCCAACTGTATGTCAATACATTTGACAACTTGAATGAAATGGATGATTATTTATTAAAATATAACCTACCCTGATTAATGGAAGAAATAAAATACTTAGCCCCATTTCAGAAAAAGCAACTGAAGAAACCATCAATAAACTTCCTAAGAAAAAAATCTCCAGTTCCAGCTGACTTTATGAGCAAATTTGACGAAACATTTAATGAACAATTAAGTCCAATTCTACAAAAACTATTTTCAAAAAATAGGAAGCATTCTGCCAGATTCCTTTCATGACACTAATATGGTGGTGATACCTAAACTGGGATGACAAAGAACATTATAGACCAATCTCCCTAATGAACATTGATGCAAAATACCTAAATAAAATTATAGGAAAGAGATCACAAGTTATTACTATGATAAAACACCATTAACAGATAGAATTTATACCAGGTAGGCAGGGATGGCTTAAAATTAGGAAAGCACTCAATGTAATTGAATATATGAATAACAAAATCAAAAGAATCATATGCTTATCTCAATAGATACTGAAAGAATCCTTTGACAAAATACAGTATAAATCCCAATTAAAAATACTAGAGAATATAGGAATAGAGTTTTCCTTAAAATAATAAGCAATATCTAAAAAGATCAGTAGTTAAACAAGGATCTTCATCTTCATCACTACTATTTAATATAGTATTAGAAATGTTAGCTTTAGCAATAAGAGGAAAAAAAACTGAAGGAATTAGACTTGGCAATAAGGGAGCAAAACTTTCACTCTGAAGATAATATGCTGGTATTCTTAGAGATCCCTACAAAATCAACTTAAAACTATTTGAAATAACAACTTCAGCAAAGTAGAAGGATATAAGATAAACATAAACCATCAGTTATTCCATATATGAAAAAAACCCAAGACCAAACAATAGAAAAAGAAATTCCATTTAAAGAATGGGAATCTACTTCCCAAGACAAACCCTGAAAATGTATGAACCCAATAGCAAAATACTTTTCACACAAATAAAGTCAGATCTAAACAATTTGAAAAAGATTAATTGCTCATGGTAATATTGAGTTAATATAATAAAAATGACAATTCTACCTAAATCAAATTACATACTCAAGGGGAAGTTAGGTGGTGCAGTGGATAGAGCACTGGCCCTGGAGTCAGGAGGAAGTGAGTCCAAATCTGACCTCAGACACTTAATAATTACTTAGCTGTGTGACCTTGGGTCAGTCACTTAACCTTGTTGCCATGCAAAACCCAAAAAAAATTACTTATTCAATGCCATAGCAATCAACTACCAAAAAACTATTTTACTGAGCTAGGAATAAATGGTAACAAAATTCATCTGGAGCAACAAAAGATCAAGAATATAAAGGGGATTGTTGATTTAAAAAAAAGGCAAAGGAAGGTAGTGTAGCTATACCAGATCTAAAATTTTACTATAAAGTAGAAGTCATCAAAACTGCCTGGTACTCTTTAAGAAGTAGAGAAATTAACTGGTGTATTAGGTTGGTTAGGTACAAAAGAAACAGTAATAAATGACTGAAGCAATCTATTGTTTGGAAAACTCAAAGACTAGCTTCTGTAATAAGAATTCACTATTTGACAAAAAATGTTGAGAAATATGGCAAATATGGCAGAAATATGGCAAAAACTAAGTGAAGATTCACATCTCACACTATATTCCAAAATAAGACCAAAATGAATATAGAATTTAGAGATTAAAGGTAACACCATAGATCAATTGAGTCAAGAAATCTTTGTCAGAAACTACTGTAACCAAGATCAAAAGAAGTGTAGTAAATTGGGAAACAATTTTTACAGCTAGTATTTCTGACAAAGGACTCATTTCTAAAATATACAGAGAAATGAGTCAAATTTTCAAAAAAACAAGCCATTGCTCAATTGACAAATGGTCAAAGGATATGAAAAACCAATTTACAGATAAGTAAATCAAAGTGATCCATAGTCATATGAAAAATTGCTCTAAATCATTACTTATTAGAGAAATACAAATTAAAGCATCTCTGAGGTATCACCTCACACCTCTCAGACTGGGCAATATAACCAGAAAGTACAATGATCAATGTTGGAAGGGATGTGGGAAATCTGGGACACTAATACATTGTTGGTGGAGCTGTGAACTCATCCAACCTTTCTGGAGAGCAATTTGGAATTTCTCCCAAAGGGCAACAAAAATATGCATACCCTTTGATCCAGCAATACCACTCCTGAGTTTATACCCTGAAGAGATTATGAACAAGGGTAAAAACATCACTTGTACAAAAATATTCATAGCAGCCCTGTTTGTGGTGACAAAGAATTAGAAATTAAGTGAATGTCCTTCAATTGGGGAATGGTTTAACAAAGTGTGGTATGTGTATGTCATGGAACACTATTGCACTATTAGAAACCAAGAGGGATGGGAATTCAGGGAAGCCTGGAAGAATTTGCACGAACTGATGTTGAGTGATATTAGCAGAACCAGAAGAACACTATACACCCTAACAGCAACATGGGAGTGATGATCAAATTTAATGGACTTTCTCATTCCATCAGTGCAGCAATCAGGTACAATTTTGGGGTATCTTCAATGGAGAATACTATCTGTATCCAGAGAAAGAATTGTGGAGTTTGAACAAAGACCAAAGACAGTTACCTTCAATTTGGAAAAAAAAAATTATCTTATTATGTAATTTTGCTATCTCATATTTTATTTTTCTTCCTTTAAGGATATGATTTCTCTCTCATCATATTCAACTTAGATCAATGCACAACTGGAAACAATGTAAAGACTAACAGACTGCCTTCTGTGGGGGGCTTGGGGGAGGGAAGCAAGATTAGGGAGAAAATTGTAAAATTCAAAAATAAATAAAATCTTTCTACAAAAAAGGAAACTGGGGTGGCTAGGTGGTGCAGGGGATAGAGCACAGGAGTCAGAAGTACCTGAGTTCAAATCTGGCCTCAGACACTTAATAATTACCTATCTGTGTGGCCTTGGGCAAGCCACTTAATCCCATTGCCTTGAAAAATCCTAAAAAAAGGAAACTAAAAAAAGGAAACTAAAAAAAGAAATACTTTGTTGGATCTATGGAAAGTGGAGAAATTTATGAAAAGAAAAATAGAGTACATTATAAATTGCAAAATGGATGATTTTGACTATATTAAATTAAAACATTTTTGCACTAATAAAACCAATGCTTCCAAGATTAAAAGGAAAACAGAAAGCTGGGAAACAATTTTCTTAGCTAGGTGTTCCGATAAAGATCTCATTTCTAAAATATATAGAGATTTGAATCATCCAAATTATAAAATTATAAGGTTACAAGTCATTCCCCAGTTGATAAATGGTCAAAGGATATGAATAAGCAGTTTTCAAATGAAGAAATTAAAGTTATTTATATCATAGAAAAAACCCAAATATTTACTGACTAGAGCAATGAAAATTAAACAAAAAAGATCAATGTTGAAGAGAATGTGGGAAGATTGGGACATTGAAGTATAATTAATGGAGTTGTGAACTAATTCAACCATTCTGGAGAGCAATATAGGACCATGCCCAAAGAATAATGAAACTGATCATACCCTTTGATCTAGCAATACTAATTCTAGGACTATATCCAAAAGAAATCATGGAAAATGGAAAAAGCACCACATGTTCAAAAATATTTATAGCAGCTCTTTTTTTGTAATGGCAAAGAATTGGAAACTGAGGGGATGCCCAACAGTTGAGAAATGCCTAAACAAATTATGGTATACAATTATGATGGAGTACTATAGTTTTTAAGAAGCAATGAATGGGGCAGCTAGGTGACACAGTGGATAGAACACCAGCCCTAGAGTCAGGAGGACCTGAGTTTAAATTTGGCATCAGACACTCAATAATTACCTAGCTGTGTGACCTTGGCAAGCCATTTAACCCCATTACCTTGCAAAAATCTAAATAGAAAAACAAAAGAAAAGAAGAAATGAATGGTTGGATTTTAGAGAGGACTGGAAACAATTACATGAAGAGAGTGAAGAGAGCATAACCAAGAGAACATCATGCACATTAACAACATTGTAAATTGATCAGCTATGATGGTTGCAGCTACTCTCAGCAGTTCAGAGATCTAGGACAACCCTGGGATACCTGATATGGAAAATACCATTCACATCTAGAAGAAAACAATAACAAAAAACACAGAATCTGAATTAATACTATGCATACTAAAAAAAAAAGCATATTTTTCCTTCCTATCCCATGATTTTCTTTCTTTTCCCTTGGTTCCAATTCCAAATATCTGAAATGCCTAATATGTCGACATATTCAATATGGTATATATGTACAATTTTTACCAGATTATTTTCCATGGGAGTATTGGGAGGCGTGGAAAGGGAGGGTGGTGAGTCCTATTTTTGTTTTCTGTTAGAACTGCCTTCCAATGAAGTTAAATCCAGTAATTTGGGTAGAACCTGAAGGGAACATTTTTGACCAAATATCACCAAGAATTAAAAAAGGTGAGAAGAAAGGGAAAAGTTAAAATCATGAATACTACTGGTATTAATGGACAAGTTGTTCATACTAAAGTGAACATTACTATTTTTATTCTATTAATGTTATTTTCAGGTACATTTAGATAAGACAGACTTTTGGCTACAAATTATCTTTTCCCAAGGAATCATGAAAGAATATAAGTGGAAAAAGTGGGAAAGCTTTGATGGAGAGCTTCAATTTTTAGAAAAGATCCTTTCCAAAATCAATATTTTTTTTTCTCCTTGAAATTTTAACTTTTGACCTGAAGAACCTGAAATTTTTGGATGCTTATCTAAAATGAACAAAAAATGTTTCAATATCACCAAAAAAGTGACAATGCTTTTAAAATTAAAATTGTCAGCAGGGAAATTTTTTTCTTAACTATGTGTTAAGAAAATTCCTAGAACAATTCTCATTGTTTTAACAAAAGGGTTAAGGAAAGATCTTTAAACAATTTCCATTTTTACCTACCAGTTTAAAAACACATTGTTAATGACAAAAGACATACAAAGAACAGATAAATATGATTTTAAGGGAAAATAAAATGCTAAATATATTATTGTTCAATCATTTTTCAGTTTTGTTAGATTCATGACCCCATTTTGAGGATTTTTTTTGGAGAAGATTGCCATTTTCTTCTCCAATACATTTTACAGATGAGAAAACTGAGGTAAAAACAGTTAAGTGACTTGCCCAGGGTCACATAACTAGTAAGTGTCTAAGGGGAGATTTTAACTCCAGAAAATGAATCTTCCTCACACTATGCACTCTATTCATTGCATCACTTAGATATTCTTACTAAACACATGCATTGTTTAATTTCAAAGGCTCATAGAACATTAAAGATGCAATGTCCTACTTTCAAGGAAATTACCTTCTAAGATGAAAGGGGATGAACAAGAACATTTATAACTATATACAGCAAAAATGTTAAATGAGTAAAAATATTACTTTTCCTTATCTTAGCCAATAAGGAGGGTGCTGCTGAGAAGACAAACAGCATTTTTAATTTAAAAGGCAAACAAAGCGAAACAACAGTGAGTAGAGAATTGAAGCAATTAACTGCCAGTAACAGCTACAAAAAAAAAATCATATGAAAGAAGCTTAGTAAAACTTGAGATGAATAGGATAAAGAAATAGCATATGGGAATCATAGAGGAAAGAAAAACAGGATTCCATAATACTCACTAGGAGAATAGCAGAAAAATGACTAAATTATTTTGTCCTGTCTTCTTCAAAGCCTAAAATATGTTTGGGTAAAACGGAGTTTTGACTTCAATCCAGGAGAGGACAATTTGATTAGTTAATTCTCTGTTGTTATTTCTGTTTTTTTTAAATGTTTAGTTGAAAATATTAAAAGTGACTCATGCAATTTTTCTCAACTTTTTCCAATAATTCTGGTTTTATCATAGGGCAGCTGAATGGCACAGTGATTAGAGTGCTGACCCTGGAGTCAGGAAGACTCATCTTCCTGAGTTCAAATTCAGATACTTAACATTTTTAACTTCAGTTTCTTCATCTGTAAAATGAGCTTGAGGAGGGAATGACAAATCATTCCAGTATCTTTGTCAAGAAAACACCAGAAGGAGTCAGATGTGACTGAAAAACAGTTAGTTTCATTAGGGAAAGCAGCCATAATGTTAGACAAGCATTATGAGCAACATTGACTGTACAATAAAAAGCAATTATTTTCCTAGGATGTAATAGTGATCCAAAGACAAAGGTTTCTTCCCCTCTTCTATGAGCACAACAATCTAATGGAACTCGTCCAAGTTCAGTCTAAATGATTTGAAAATCATAGTCAAATATTACCATCAGGCATTCTTTCCTGCTGCCAAATATTTCTACTTATCTTACTCATTTTTTCAGGTCAGTGAAACTGATAGAAGATAGGATTTTTTAAACTTTATTTTAGAGAAAATGATGCTTCAAGAGGAGACTAATGCACTTCCTTTAGTTTTCCATTGTGATGGTTAATTATCAGAGCTTTTAAATAAATATAGCAATTTCCCTCTTTAAAGCGCATTCGCAATGATTTGGAATTCAGGCTTCAGAAGTAAAATGATGAAGCAGTTATTGACATTTTGGTTGTTATGCAGTGATTGTATCCTTTAGAAGATTAATAGCATAACTTTCTAATTGGCATGGGATACTATTAAAAATATAGTCATTAAGAAGATCCTGTGTTGTGGCACTTCTATCCTAAGGAGTTGCTTTATCCCAATGTTTCTAATTTGATTTTTTGAAACAATAGCTTATATTGTTGCTAATCCTGTTTTTTATTTGTTGATAAATCAAAAAAAGGATTAAGTTTTCCAAGGAATGAGCACATCCCAAATATTTACAGGCTACTTAAGTCACTAATACATTTGGCATCATTTAGCAAATCAATCTCCTCATTGTGAGAGATAAGGCATTTTTTAGATAAACTATTTATTAAGCATATATTACATAGTAAATACTTTGGTTTAGATGACCTTCATTATAATAGTTACTAAAAGTCTAATATTTCATGATTATATTTGTAGAAGGGGGGATTGTTTTAGATTCCTGGATAGAAAGACAGAAATAGAATTTTATATGTGTTTGTATGTGTGTGTGTTCACACACACATTCATGTTTGAATACCATTTGCTAGTGATTTGGCTGACTAGAAAGAAGTACTTAATATATGAATGATTATTTTCATATATGAATATAGTTTTAGAATTCTTCCATATTGGTAAATTAGTTACTGACATTCTCATTTTTATTTAATTTCTCACCAATTTTAATAAAATATTATGTTAATAGTCCAAAACAAAAAATTAATGGACTTTTTGCATCTAAAAGGAAAATATGAATTATGATGGTATAGGTAGAGAAATCTCAGTATTCTTAATTGGAAAACTAATATTCTAGCTGCTGAAAAACCTCCCAGGTTTTTCAATTAGGCGTATTAACTCATTTTGGAGTTGTTACATAGTGCTGGTTGTTTTGTGCTTTGAAAATGGGGTTGAAGTGAAATAATTTATTGATAATTTTTGACAGGGTCTCACCAAAAAATTAAACAATACATCTTTGAACAAAAAAATTCAGAGATTTTTTTTATTTATTTATGTCTTTATCTTTTCTCATTTGTAGTGATCTACATAAGCATTTCAAAATTTTTGAAAGATTTAACTTCATTGGAAGGCAGTTCTAGCAGAAAACAAAAATAGGGCTCAAAATATTTAGCTGTAGCATGTGAAAGCTGAGATACCACACTCTATTTATTTATATATTTTTCTATTTCACTCTTCTTGGAGGCAACTATTGATATTGGTGGGAATAGAGCATTGAAACCAGACAAAGAAAATCTAAGTTTAAATCTAGCTTCAGATATTTGACACTTCTCTCTATCTCTGCCCATCAATTGGGGAATTGTTAAATAAGTTATGGTACATGAATGCTATTGAATATTATTAAAGAAACCATAAATGGTTGGAATCTAGAGAAGAATGGAATGACTTACAGAATCTGATATTAACACCAAATGAACAATGTTTACATTAACATCAACATTGTGAGATGATCAACCTTGATGGAAGCAGTTCCTCTCAGCAGTTCAGAGAGCTAGAACGACCCTATTAGACTGGCTATGGACAATGTTATCCCCATCCAGAGGAAGAAAAACAAAACAAAACAAAAAACAAAAACAAAAACCCCCAAAATCCCTTCAGAATCTGATGAATACTTTATAAAAATTATCTCTTATGTATCGCTTTCCCTTAATCCTATTTTCTCATACTGAAAATGATTAATCTGTAAAAATGTTTATCAAATATATATATACAATGCTAACCTGACTGCTGATGGGGGATGGGGAGTGGGAAGGGAGGGTGGAAGGAAATTTTATAACTTAAAAAATATGAAAGAAAAAAATTAATAAAAAGCAAAAGCATCTTCCTGTACTTGTACATGAAACATTCTCCTTGGATGATATTCTAATGGGGAATGAGGGGGGGTTGACTCATTTGAAACAGTTATGGAGTAAGGAAGATAGAAGGGTAGGAAACTAGATTTTTTGGGAAAATGTCACCTCAACTTCCTCTAGCCTGGCTTACTACATTAAAAATACTCTGAAATAAAAGTTTTTTAGCAAAATGTTAAAAAAATTCTATCTCATTTTCCTTACTATAAAATGAGAATAATGATACCTATCTCATAGGTTTATTGTAACCATAAAACAATATTTATTTTTTTTAAAAAAAAACCTCTTAGAGTAGGCATGTGTTCTTTTTTTGATGAATCATTATCTATTTCTCTATTTGTAAGTACAGCCCAAAATTCTCTCCTCATTTCTCTTCTTTCTTTCTGAATTCATCCTCTCTCAAGATTTCCCCTCTTTCCTTTGTTAAATCAACACTTCAGGAGTAAGGCAAACCTAACGTTTGGTTGTTTATTTGTTTTAACAGAAAACAGACAAAATAACCATTATTGCAGCCATCAAATTATATATATATATATATATATATATATATATATATATATATATATATATGTACATATATGTACATATATATATATATATGTGTATATATATATTTCCTTTTTTTCTAACTGGAAGTACACTTGATGACACATAGTGCTCCTGAGGGTTCTTTAAGAATGTTGGATAATAGAGTGAAACAGATGCCTTGTTAATCCTAGCAGGGTTTAAATGAAATTAGCAACAACTTCCTTTATTTTTCTTCTTTAAAAATGGTTTTGATAGTAAGCTAAAAGACAATCCTAATCTTGCTTCTAGTGATCATGCAATAGGAGGATGACAAGGGAAAGGCAAATGAATATAAAGAAAGGTAGTAGCTGTCAAATTGAACAAATTTGAAAAGGGCCTAGACATCAAATTACTATAAAATCCCAGCATGAAAAAGGGACATTTAGGAACAACAGAAAATGAAAGGCCCCTTTGTTATATTTAAATAAAGAATATTTTACTTTAATATCTTCATGAGGTAAATTGGGTTATAGTAGCATTAGAGGAAGCTGTTGTCACTGTGACACAATATTAAGTTGTCATTGCAAGTATAAAATCCAAAATGCCATAGATTTAAGTACTACATATTACTTTCTGCATATGCCTTAGGGAAATATTTGTGTCCATGAAGTAGCATTGTCAGGTGTTAAAATTTTGTTTTTAGCTATTGGATTATAGGAATTTACACATTTTCTTGTCTTTAAAAGCTAATCTATATTATTTTCTAACTATATTATTTCCAACTCTATTATTATAGCTAACATTGCCAATATAACAATCTTTTTAATTTTAGCCATTTAAAATAAAAAAAATCATACAATGAACATGTATTTCCACCACCTCTAAATTGTCACATTTGTTTGCATTTTTTGCTCTTCATAGTCATACCAGGCCCAGTACTCTATCCACTGTATCACCTAGCTGCCTCCTAGAATTTTTAATTCTAAAAATTAATTGAAGTTAATGGTTAAATGATTCAATCAATTAATAATTAATATGCATTTGCTAAATACTTACAATATATCAGTCTTTGAACTAAGAACTAAAGATACAAAAAATGACAAATGACAGTCCTTGTCCTAAAAAGACTTGCAATCCAATGGTTTAGGAGTTAAGTTAAAGGGAGATACCAACTCTTTGTAGAAATTGATATTGAAGAAAACCATATTAAGAATGGGGACTTGACATACTTGTATTGCAAAGACGTGTCAAACTCCTTAGTACCCACAGGGTTCTGCTAGAATTCAAAGGGAGAATTATAGTCAGTCAGGTCTGGACTTGAATTATTAGTGTATTATATGAACTCCAGGGCCTACATAGATTAAACTAGTATAATTGCAATATTATCATTTTATCTGTTAATGCTGTTCCTTTTTTACTTCAAGTCTGGTAACCTATCTGCTACAAATTCTTTACCTTCTCCTTCACAGAGGATCAACAAGAAGTTTGATATGATATAATTTTCTTAATGTTCTCAGTCTCCTAATAAACCTAACCCAAAGTTCCTTTTATCAAAGGCAGTGGTATCAAATCACAATAGAAACAGGGGACACTAAATTGTATATAAGAATCCTTGAAGGCTGAATAAAAACAGAGAATCACATGTTAGTATTATCTATGTTTTGTTATAATATTATTTATTATGTTGGATATTTTCCGATTACATTTTAATTTTATTCATGCCATATTTGGGAGTGTTGTAAGCTACATGTGACTTGTGGATTTCATGTTTGACTCCTTTGATCTAGGGCAAGGAAACATTTTTATATCATGAACCTATTAGTTTATTTGCTAAGCCTATGAATCCATTCTCAAAATAATGTTTTTAAATAATTGAAGGAAATATGAAGTTTCTGTTATAGATTAATGGAAATAAGTATGTAGTTTTTTCTCATCCAACTCTCATAGACTCCCTCAATGAATTCCATTAGAACCTCTGATTGATTGATTTTTACATACACATTATTTACATGATTATATATACATAAATACATATACATACCTATATAATTTTACATACATATAGCTTATCTTTACTATAATTGTGACCTAACCTTGTCAGAATATAATGTAACTATTTCTTCTTGTATCCTGTACACTATAATTTCTTAATGGTTTTAAAATTAATCTCTAGTTTTGATTGCCAAGTCAAATTGTTGACTTATTTCAAGATTTTAGTTAACTACAGCACCTGATCATTTTCCAGGCAAACTACTATCTTAATTCAATCCATATTTTATTATCAATGACATTTTGAACATAAAATACAGGAATTTAAATTTCATCTTATTAAACTTAGCTTGGCAAGACTTTTTTTGAGTCTTATATATTATGTTAACTGTCTCTCAGCTTTTTGTCATTTGAAAATTTGATAATTGCTGCATTCATGCCTTCATCTAAGTTCAAGAATACTGAACAGAATAGGATCAAGAACAGATGTCTTGGACACTCCACTACAACTCACCCAAATGACAGTGACAATTGATGATGACTCTTTGGTATTGATCATTCAACCACTCCTAAATCAAACCAAAACATCTCTCCACCTTGTCTGTGAGAATAGTATGAATGACTCTAAATTCTTGCAGAAGGCATACCATATCTATTGCATTCTTCTCTACCCCTGTATTATCTTAGTTAAAAAGGGAAATGAAATTAACTTGGTATAATTTATTATTGAAAATATTGACTCTTAATGGAACATATCACCAGCTGTAATTTTTAAATAAAATATATACACATAGAATAGAATTAAAATAGTATTAAATAGAATATATACATAGAATAGAATTAAAATAGAATTAAATAGAATTTATACACATAGAATTAAAACTCACATGGAAAATTCTATTCTTCATCAAAAACTAGGACATTTGTTTTCCAGTTCTACAGTACCCACTCATATTCTTCACAAACTTTCAAAAAACACACAAGTTGATCCTGCACTCATGTTTTTTAGTTCTTTCATTACCTCATAATGGAGTTCATATAGTTCTATTGACTTGAATTCATCAATTGTAACTGGATGAGTCAATTAGAGCCAGTTGATTGATTTACAGTGGCCACCATAATGAGTAACATGATAATAAGTAACTTGCAAGAGGTAGCACAGCAAACTATTGTTTGGGCTATTCCTTTATTATTTAGTTGTTATATGAAAAAGTATTGGGGTCTTGAATCAGCGAGATTCAAGAAAAGGTAAACATTTTTTATTTTAAGGAACACAAAAGAAATGGCAATGTGAAGATCAGAGAAGCTAAGAGAGATGACAATAGTTGGAGCCCTGAGCTAACAAAAGCATCAATAAGATACTGGGCACTTTAGGGACAAACATAAAAACTGACAAATGGATTCCTAAAGAAGTAAAGTAAAGAGAGAATGTATGATGATAGAAAAGAAAAAAAAAATCTCTATTTAGTACCTGAAATAGCTTTATTGGTAATACTAATTGGATAGGGGACAATGATAGTGTCCTTAAGGTAGAGTATATGAGATTATGCTAGCTGCACAGTACAGATTCTTCAAAGTCAAATCAAAGTAAATTTTAAAATGTATGTTTTTTGTTTAATTTTGGAGAAAGTGACTAGTTAATTCAAGTTAAAAGTGATAGGGTTTTGCTTTGAACAACCTTCATTATAAAAACAGTAGGTCACAATGGATTTGCTTCATAATAAATTGGCTACATAACTGTCTGTCTATTCATGGTCAACAACTAGGCATTCTGAATAATAATTCAAAACCAATTTATATTATGAGTGCCACCAGAGGTCATTCCACTAAATAAAGTTCAGAAATCTAATAAGCTGTCTTGGCTGTGTATTCTGCTTTTCACACAGGCTCTAAATTACAAAACCTTCACAAGTCTTGAATAGGACTAAGAAATGATTTAGAATTGTGAGATTGGCATTATATGGGAGACTTATCTTGATTTACTATAGTATGGACAGATGATTGATAAATATAAAGGCAAGAGAAGGCTATGCCATTTTACAAAAGTCAGAGGCATATTGCTTACTTTTTTGCCTAAGTACCTAGAAAGTAAGAATACCTAAAAATAGGAGTCCTTAACTTACAAAGAGGTTATGTGTCAAAAGTTCTTTCTTAAGTTAGTTTGGGATTCCTGCCTTTATCTTCCTGAAATAAGATTACATTTAATAGATAGATCTTCAGACAAACTCATAAAAGGTCATTTAGCTTGAACTATACCTCATTTAGTCTTATACTTGTCAAAAAATTCAGTAATGAAAATGAGTGTCACAATTGTGTATGTGGCTTTAAATAGATGGGACACCCTCAGGCACAATGGTGGCAAAATACAAGACCTTTGCTGAAGGGCCTTAGGTAGCAATAGTTCCTGAAATTGGTTACTATTATTTTAGGAATTACTTTTACTTCAATATCTTTGGGAAAGTTTATTTATTTAGGTAGTAAATGATTAATAGATTAGTTTATCACTGGATTATTGTCATCTGTCACTGAAATCAGCCATTCTCCCTCCCTCTTTTGTTTACTATCTTCTCCTCTTCTCTCCCTTCCTTCTTTCCTTTTTTTCTTTCTTTCTTCCTTTCTTTCTTCCTTCCTTCTAATATTTTTCCTTCCTTTCTTCCTATCCTGGATTCTTCCTCTTTAAAATCCAAATGCTAGAAAAGAACTATAAAAAGTATAGTACTTGATTCAATCTACATCCAAGCACTGAACATCCTCCCATGAATAAAACATTGTATTAAGCATGAGTTTCTTAATTTGGTTCAGTATTGATTTTATCTAACATTAACAGTATGCCTTCAAAAATAGCCATAATCAAGTTGTTAGTACTCTTTTGAATTTCAGTGTTACTCATCTAAGCAGAGTTTTGGTCACATCATTCCCAGTGTAAGAGGGTTTCTAAACAATAAAATCAAAATTTATACTATAGAGAAAATAAGAAGACTCATTTTCACTAGAGACTACTTCCTATAGAAACTGCTACACCGGGGCGGCTAGGTGGCTTAGTGGATAAAGCACCGGCCTTGGAGTCAGGAGTACCTGGGTTCAAATCCGGTCTCAGACACTTAATAATTACCTAGCTGTGTGGCCTTGGGCAAGCCACTTAACCCCATTTGCCTTGCAAAAACCTAAAAAAAAAGAAACTGCTACACATTGCTAAAATTAAGTCCTATCTGCTGTTTACACTGAGCTTTTCTCTGTACTGACAACCTGGGATGTTTGCTTTGAGAGAGATATTGTCATGAAAACATAATAGATATATACTCTAGGTCCACAGCCATCTGATTGATTAGTTGCCTATAGTTGATCTTATGTACTAAAAAGAATTGCTATTAGATTCACTCATGAGACTTGTGAGCCACATCATTATCACTAGCATTATTCATATTTTACTAGTCAGATCCCTGTTTCTTTCACCTTTTTTAAAGATTATCTACATCTAAAGCAGTGAGATTTGTAAATTACTTTCAGTTCCCAAACTAAAACAATAAGACAGAAAAGGAGGTCACTGACTAATTAACTTTCTAATTAAAGGAACATGGACTCCATCTAATTACACTTAGAATAAATACAAGGCAGTGCATAATTAAGAAGGTAAATCTGCACTGCTTAAAATTTACCATTATTTTTCCTTTTATTCAATCATTATTGTTTAGTATTCACATAGAAATATAGAATATATCTTCAAAATATCTTAAAAGAGGTTTTATTTATTTCCATCATTGCAACTGAAAAATTGATCAGTATTCCCTATCAGATGAAATGAAATGCAGAAGGGCTTTGACATTCATTCACACTATATGTCATCTGCAAAAATGGGACTTGAGTTCATGATCTTTTGTAGCTACAGAGCTGAAGTTGGTCCAGTAGACACCATCATTTCTGTTCCTTCTAGAATTCTTTTGTCTGAAGGGAATAAGGGATGTTTCATGTCTCCACACTTATGAAGAGTTGTGAGAGACACATCTCTGCAAAAAGCAATAACAGCCATAAGAGGGATTGTACAACCTTAGGAAGAGTTCTTGGTAAAACCTGTCAAAATGATCTTTTAAGTTAAACCTTATGGGATTGTCACAATGCTATGAAGCCCAAATTTTGGCCTTTTCTAATCTATGAGAACATCCAGCTGCTGGCAAATGTCTATCACTAGATATTACTACTAATAAACTGTTTTGCTTTTCCTTTCTTGAAAAATTCACCCCCCCCCCCCGAAGATGTACAGTTACTTTCTCGAAGAAAAAAATAAAACCAAAACAAGGCTACATTTATGTTTTACAATACAGGGTTGAAATTAAATGTGTCATTTTTCACCAAAATATTGTTTCCCATTACTGAAGAGAAGTGATGGGCCTGAGGGTCTCATGCATTACAAATCTCATGTGCTTTAAATTGTGAGTAAATCACTCATGTTTTTGCCTATAGTAGTTTCTGCCTAGCTCAGCGTTTATTGCTTACAGCTGAATATGGGCACCTAAATCATCCATCATATTTTTATAACCTACTGTAGCTTTCCATTTCATACACCAAAGAACTGGCACATTTTCAGAATGGGAATGGGTGAAAGCTTCCCTCACACACCCAATGTTCCTATGTGGGTAATAAATGATACATGGATTTTATAAAGAAAGAAATGTAATATATTTACCAATATCAAGAGCTGAGAGATTTTGAAATTATCTACTTACAAACAAGCCCCAAATATAATTTCCCATATTATTACCTCCTCAAATATATGCATGTGTATCTATTGCTAGAGAGGACTAAAATATTTAAATTCAGAATAGAAGAAATATTAGAGTCCAGATTAATTTTTTATGCTACTTTTTTAAACTTCTTTTTTAACTCTGTTTCTTAATGGTTGCTCACCTTTCATTTCTTTTGAGAGTAAAAAATCCTTAAGACCCTTTTTTGCCCTGATATTGCATCTTTATTTTAAAACTGAAAGGTAGCAAGATAGCACAGTAGATAGACTGTGGTGAACCTGGGATAAATAAGACCTGACTTCAAACTTAGCATTAGATATTTTTTGGCTATGTGAATCTGGGAAAGTCAGCCTCAATTTTTTCATCTGTTAAATGAGGATAATAATAGAGCACAATAATATTTGTAAAGAGTTTCATAAAATTCAAGATGCTACACGACTAACTATTATTACTTTAGAGATCAACCAGCACAATCCATTTATTTTACATTTGAGGAAACGAAGGTCTAGAAAAATGAAATGACTTACTGAAGCTTACACAGCTGTGTAAATGATATTAAAAGCCAGTATTTCTGAAATGTTGAATTTGTAGTCTTTAGTCTTGGGCTAAAATTCTGACTGGTATTTACTACCTCTATTATCCTGACAAATCACTTCACCTATATGGGTGTCTGTTTCTTTACCTATAAAATGAGAAAGAGTCATTCAAATTCATATCTGGTCACTAAGCCCAGATTATTGGTGATCTTGCAAATCCACCACTACACACTTAAATACAATGCACTTGCATATCATGGTATCACCTCCCTGATATCACATTCTTCTTAGGGAATGAAGGACAAACAATTATAATAAAATGAAGAAATTGAACTAGATAATCCCTAAAATTCCCTTGCACATGTAAATCTTAAGATTCTATTATATTTTATAATATTTTCTCCCTTGAATTTTAGCACTGGTTCCCACTACAATGAAAACACATTATACCTGCTTAAGGTATAATATTTGTCTAAGAATCTTGGTAAACTTTAAAGAAAAAAAATCACATATTTTGATTTCACCAAAAATTCAATTTCTTCTCTTTAAAATAAACAGTTTTTCAGAAGGGTGCTTTGTAAAAGCTATAGGAAAGTTTTAGAATTTGCTAATGAACAATTATTTACAAATTTTCAGAAGTACCTAGACAGTTAATGATATCTATTAAAAGGAGAAAAATTTCTCTCCTCTAAAAAAAAGAATAGAAATTCTGAATATAGGAAAAAACACCCTAAACATGTTCAAGCGTAGAGATTCATTCCAAGGATATCACTATGCAAGTACTCTAATCCCCCTCCCTACTTGGTTATTTCATACTTATGATAACTGAGGGAAAAAGGTGATAGATAAATGAGAGAGCAAGAATGCTGAGAATTAATTAACAAAATGCAAAAACTCATGACAATCAGAGAATTTTCAAGGAGATAAAATTGCCAACAAATATGAGAAATCTATTAGGACTTTCAATATCAATCTAGTTCCATGTCCTGGAAAGAACAAGAATTTGGCATGAATTAGAAAGAAGTAGTTTTATTAAGTTTATGCCTTAGGATAGATTATCCATGGGCTACAAGAATTAAAGTTCTCATAAAAGGTAACAAATGAAATATAGATACATATGCCTGAAAATCCCCTGCTTCAGTGTTCATTATTTGTAAATGTAATTCAATGATAAATAAGGTAAATATAATATACTTCCCCTCCCCAATAAATAAGTTGTTCGTATAAATAATTATATTTATATTATTTTTCTATCACCAAAATAAATATTTACTTTCTCTTTTTTCTTTCTCTTTCTTCCTACTGCTATCTATAGTCTCATCAATATAATCAGTGATTTACCTGAAGTTGAGAACAGATTTATTCCCTTTACAAATGGGAATGATACTTATTAAAATACCAAAGACTGTAGATACAATCATTATTAAGATAGCCAAATAATTTTCTTTGTTTTATTTATTCTAGGATTTAATCGTGGTTATGAAATACTTTTTTTTTTGCAAGGCAATGGGGTTAAATGGCTTGCCCAGGGTCACACAGCTAGGTGTCTGAGGCTGGATTTTAACTCAGGGACTCCTGACTCCAGGGCTGGTGTTCTATCCACTGCGCAACCTAGCCGCCCCCTATGAAATACTTTTAAAAAGGCAACCTTTGCTTTGATTCCAGTTTAAATTATTAAACTACTTTGTCTTTAATACATTGGAAAGAACTGTGATTCAGGAGTTCAAGGAGCAAGGTTCAAATCGCATCTCTTATACTTTCTACTTAACTTGTGCCTAAGTTCCTCTTCTATAAATGTGGTGGTTGTGGTGATCAATGAAATCTCTTCTAGCTCTAGGAATATGATTTCTTAATTCCATCAACCTGAACAAGCTGTCCTAAAACTTCTTTGATACTTCCTTTTTAATTAACATAATTTTCCTGGATGTATTTGTTTTCTAAATTTTAGCACTCGACTTTCATTATTTTTACATAAATGTTTTTTTATATTCATGCTTTGCTGCTGTATATATATATATATACATATATATATACATATATATACATATATATGTATACATATATATATACATATATATACATATATATATATTTTTTTTAAATTAAACTTGAATCAGGGACTCTTGAGCATTTACTTTGGTCTATTTAAACAATCATTAAGCTTTGAGACAGTTCAATTTATTCTTGAGAGTGTCATGTAGCTTGATAGCTGTTTCTTTTTGGAATTTTAGTCCTTGGGTCCTACATTTTTTTAATGATCTCTGACCTTTATTCTTTCAGATATTAGATTATGTCTAACTGCCTTCTAATCTATTCTATTACAAAAAAATTCTATTTTTTTTACACATTTGAATGATTATTATACTGTGACAGTTTCCTCGAAGATTTCTCTTTCATCAACCAATAGAGTCTTCTTGTGGAAAATCAGATCTTAGAGCAGCAGTTCCATTGAAGTTTTTTTCCTATGAATAGTGATGGCAAAATGCCCTGATCTAAAACAGCAGGGTTTGGGGATCATATTGCATGTATGGGACCCTGGGTTGGAGTTTGCCCCAGGTACTAAGAACCATGCCAGTTCTTCATTGTTTAGGATATTTAAGCAAAATAGTCCTGATGTGTTAGTTAAATTCTTGCTATTTTGGCAGGAGACTTTGTGAAGACAATGAAAAGATTACAACCTGTGCTAGATTTGTCAGCCCTTCAGTACCATTATCTCAATGGCCTTGGATTCCTGGAAACTTTCATATTCTTTTTCCCAGTTTTCTTAATTTCCAGGGCAATCCTCTCTCAGGTTATCTTCCAACTACTTGCATTTATCTTTTATGTATTAATTTATATCTGATGCCTCCCCCCATTAGAATATTTACTTCTTCAGATTAATTAATGCTTTTGGTTTTCTTTGCAACCCCAACACAAAGTGTCTGGCACATATTAGACTTAACAAATACTAACTTACTGACTAATTAATTGATTAGTTGATGTGTGTGTGTGTGTGTGTGTGTGTATGTATTTGGTATCTAATTTTTTATGCAAGATAGTCACAAGATCAAATGGATAGCATAATCTTTGATTTTCCTTAATGAGTCTTTATGACTTATACCTCTTCTAAAACTAAGAAGACATGACATCACTGTAAGCTTTCAAGTAATGATGGACAGGCAATCATTCCCCATACAACAAGTAAAAATCCAATAGTGGTAAACTGAAAGAAGAAATAGTAGAAAGTCTTTGGACATGGGAAATTCTTCAGGGGATATAAATTAGGTCACAATGATTCACGGAAAATAACTACATATTTCTGGGGCTCAGTGGCCTTTAGATAAAGTGTCCTGCCATTCTGAATGACACTTCTTTGGCCAAGACATATCTAAATGCAACATTCATGTGGGCATCTGGGTCTGTGGTTGGGGGTTGCTGTGGCTAGTTGCACTATGTTTATAAGACACAACTGAATATGTTGGATGAGAGGAACATAGATTGAGAATCAGAGGTCATCAAGCTCAACATTCTCATCTAGCAGATTAGGAAACTAAAGCCTAAAAATACAAAATAACTTGTCCAGGATAGTACAATGAGAAAAATGGCAGGACTAGGTCTCAAGTTAAATCCTGCAATACTAAATTCAGTGTTCTTTTCACAGTAGTAACATTCTGAAAATTTAAGAGGAGCAAGAGAGGATTTTTTTTTCATACTCAGTGAATGCATTTCCCTTCAGGGGAAAAAATGAACAGATATCACTCTTACAGTGCTAAAGAATAATATTTTTGCTTTGGACAGAATAAAATACTATTTATATTTGACTTACTTTGTTATATTACATGTTTTGCTTTCTCTTCCAATTCATCTATGTTTTTCATATGTTACATCCCTTTGGGGGAATCTTTCCTTAATACCATTTGAAAGCAATAGGAAAGACCATATTTAGAGATACTTATTTCACTGAAACCTCATTGCTTTTCTTATCAGTGAATTCATGTTATGCAATTTCAACGGAAAAATTATTTCAAGTGAGCACTGAAAAGGGCCTCAGGTTCATTTTCTACTTTCATAATATTCTGATTACTACCAAGATAGGATTTCAATCTTCAGCTGTGGTTTTCAAATCATTTTTTCTATTTCATATGTCCTTATTGGACTTAGGAAGGAATTTGCAGTACAATAGTCACAGTGACTGAGCTACATTTCTGAATTAACCTAGAGGCAGAATTTTTAAAATGTGCATTTATGCACATGTATTAATATATAACTATATAGATATACACACATATTATATATATATATGTTTATAAACATATTAATGTGACTTTAGGAAATATTTTCCTCCTTCCAAATCTTAATTTTATAAAACCCAAATGAAGCCCAAAAATTGTTAAAAATTTTAGTGTACACCTATAATGTGCAAAAAACATAAAAAAAATCTCATTTTTAGGGTTCCAAGTTTCAAGTTTTACAAGTTTTACATTTTATAGAATTACTACCACAAATTCTGTAGTATGCAAAATTAGAAAATACATGTCCTTACTACTGAGATATTTTTTCTTCAACTCATGAACTAATTGAACAATATTCTGATAGACTCTCTCCATGGCTTTCTTAGAAAACTAAAACAATAATTTTAATCAATGATATTAAAAAGAGGAAAGGAGAAGAGTGCATGTGTCATATAGACCTTGATAGCAGAATACTTCTCTCCTTTATGATCTTGCTTATTTCCTTAAAAAAAGACCTACATAGTTGATTTCGCATGAAATCTAGCAACACATTCCTTGTAATTAGTTGTTGTCTCTTCTTAGCTTTATATATGCTTCAACAACCTTTGAATCTGAGATTGGAAATAACCTAAAGATTCAGAGATGTATGTCATACTAAGAAAACTTGATTTGAAAACAGCGACACAGAAATCTAATCATAGAACTGAAAAATTGACTGGATAAATTTGACCTCTCATATTTTAACTCCATGGTCTTGATAAGGACATTTAACAAGGTACAAAACTTTTAATTAGTACTATTTTAATAATAGTTGGTGGAAGGGAAAAAAACTATATTGGAAGATCTGTGTGAAAAGAAAAATCCCATGTTTACACATCTCTATATTTTGCAGAAACTTCAGTTCAATTAAATAAATGTAAGAAAGAGGAATCTCAAGGGACATATACAGAATAATTCATTTTTTTAATTTCACATAAACATACTCAGA
This sequence comes from Macrotis lagotis, assembly GCF_037893015.1. Classification (NCBI taxonomy): domain Eukaryota; kingdom Metazoa; phylum Chordata; class Mammalia; order Peramelemorphia; family Peramelidae; genus Macrotis; species Macrotis lagotis. The sequence goes on from NC_133658.1 coordinate 529,266,816, forward strand.
TATATACAAGCCAAGAAATAGATATTGAATTTATGGAGAACAATGCAATTTATCCCTCCAAAAACCTATTTGTTTTCATTAATAAAATGCTACCTATGTATTTAATACACTTTTACTTGTGAATAAATTTCACAGAATATGTGAATAAAGGAGAGAATATACTCAGCTGAAAGATCATAGGAAGTGGGAATGGTTTATCACAAGGTACAGAGAGACTCCAAGTCCTCCCAAATTTTGAGAGTTTCACTAGTAAACATAGTTCCTTCACTAGTGGCTAGTTGCCAACCTTTGAAAACTTAGTAGCTATTTTTCAAGAGCTTTCTGTGTCAAAAATAGTCATCATTTGGAGATGAATTTAGGGATAAGTATCTACAAACTTTGCTTGGATGGTCCTTATATATATGATAAGCAAAACTGGACCTGTATTCAGATATGTCTGTCAGAAATGTGAGAGTGTATGTGTTCTTCTGGTCTAGTCTTGGAAAACACAACATCAGCTCCATATCATGAGGGAACATTGAGTTAAGATTTTAGTGGAAGATGTCACAGTATAATAATTAAATTTAATATTATTTTTCATGTTTTCATGTTACAAACCAACCAGTTTTTGGAAAAATGGTAAATGTGGTCTAAGCTTTGAAGACTGCTTTATGCTAGAAAAAATTAATCAAATTACTCTTATTCTTTTCTCATCATTAACAAACATCTATTTTTTATTATTTCTCCAATAAGTACCTTTTAATGATGTAGGATCATCAAGTGCAGTGGTTACCCTGCAAAGTTAATAAAGTGAAGAAAATCATAATGGGTGAATTAAGTAAAACAAAGGATGCTTGAGATCCAATATCCTTGAAACAGCAAGTTGGTGGTTGCAGTCTCCAAATAAGGCATATTCCAAAAAGTGTGGACAAATTCAAAAAATGTTACCTCATGAGATCACACCCCTTAAGCTTGATAGAAATAATGATTTTCTTTTTCTTTCCTTAAACTATCAAACAGTTTATAACTAGGCAAAAATAATAGAGAATATCAGCCAGTAAGGCATTTATTAAATACATATTATGTGCTGGAGATGCAAAAAGACAGTCCTTATCTGTCAATACCTCACTAACTAATGGGAGAGACAAAAAGCAAACAAATATATACAAATAGGTTATTGTAATATAAATAGGAAAATTTAAAAGGGCAAGACAAGAATTAAGAAGGTTCCTACAGAAAATGGAGTTTTGGGGAGAACTTGAAGCCGGGGGAAGAGATGAGGAATGAGAGCATTTCAGGCATAGAAGTAGGAAATTTGGAAGACAGTATTATGAAAGGTTTTTAAGGTCAAATCCTGGAGATAATAGGGAGTCACTGAAGTTGTCTGAGATGGGTGATATGGTTTGAACTGAACTATAGGAAAATCAGTTTTATGACTGAATGAAAGATGGACTGGAGTGGAGAGAGACTTGAGGCAGGAAGACTCATCAGGAGGATATTGCAGTAGTCCAAATGAGAAGTGAGGAAGGTCCACATAAGGTAGTAGCAGTGTCACTATATTGAAGAGGGCATATTAGAGAGATGATTTATTGATGAAATCTAAAGCCTTTGACAATAGGTTGAATATTGGGGGAGTGACAGTTTTTAGAGAAAAATAATAAATTATTTATGCCTGACATAGAAGGTAATATAGATTTAGTCAAACAGAAATACAACTATATATTTACAATAAAACCCTCATGAGAGTTCAAATTTTTAACTGTGACTAATATCTGTGTGACTCAAATAAGAAGACAGTAAAAAATAGCTTACTGTATAACATAAGCTATTCTCCACAAAATATGGCATACTCAGGACAATTCACAGTGAATTTGATAAATTATGAAGATGCTACTAACTGGTTTCACTTCCAACAAAATCATCTACTGAATGAATATATATATATATATATATATATATATATATATATGCATGTATGTATGTATATAGTCTCTGGAGTTAGGTTTATCCTAAAAAGCAATGTTTTCTATATTTAAAACCTGCTGATTCAAGAAGGAGAAAGTTGGGTCAGCTAGGTGGTGCAGTGGATAAAGCACTGGCCCTAGAGTTAGGAGTACCTGAGTTCAAATCCGGCCTCAGACACTTAATAATTACCTAGCTGTATGGCATTGGGCAAGCCACTTAACCCCATTTCCTTGAAAAGAAAAACAACTAAAAAAAAGGAGAAAGTTATTCTGCTTATGAGTCTCTTTTTTTTAGACTCTTCAAATCTACCTGAAGTACCCCATTGCAAATGTTTCTTTTCTACTTCAGAATCAAATTAACTCAGCAGGAACCTGCTTTAAAAGAGTGGGAAATGTCCCATTTTAAATAATAAGATATGAAAAGACAATTAAGAAATAAATTATTTTTCAGCTTTAATTCCATACAGTTGAAACTTTCTTTTGTCATTCAGAACAATTTAATATGTATATGCAACAAAGTCCAACTTGATAGACTATAGAGAAGAGATAACAGAGATTTTGCACAAATGGAGAAGCCATTGAGCATGGGTTCAGCAATAAAATACACATATATGCATTCAAAAATATATACACATATTCATAGGCATACATTTACATAAACTAGAAACATATTTACACAATATATAATATACTATGCATGCATACTTATGCCTCTATATATGCACATATGCATATATACATGTTTATTTGTGAATACATATTCTACTTGTAAATTTATATGCATGCATATATACACTCAAAACAAATACTGTATGTGCACATGTCTACTTTAACACATGTGTATTGTTTTAATGTTATGTATTACATGTGCATGTATGTGTATATTTGTATGTGTGTATGTGTGTATTACTTTATTACTAACTGGTAGATGCTTGATTTTGTGAAATAGACTGAAATTTTCTTGGATTCCCAGTATCACCTTTTTTTGTTCATTTATATTTTCTCTTTAGGGAGGTCCCACAGTGGTCAAAAACAGGAAGAGGAAATAACAGTAAAATGAATTTTTTGTTACTATGTGTTATAATCTCTGTTAGTTTACTTTTTACCTGATTCAGGGTTTTTAAAATTCAGATTGTACCCTAAAACGTAAAAAAAAAACTGTTTTGGGGATTTTATCTTTTAGTTTTTGTTTTTTGGCTAGATTACTAAAATCACTTCTTCATGAAGCAGAACACTCTAGCCTTTCATATGCATATACAAAAAAAATTGGTGAGAAAGTTGTACATTAATCTGACTGTGGAGTTAGTTGTCAAGAGGTTCATTCTATCATCTACCATACTATGGTTCAGTCTCCTAACCTTCAACTCTGTCTTCAGAGTCCAGCTCATAGTCTTCTCCATTAAACCCAACTCTAGTTCTCACCCTAAGTGACTTCAGTGTTCAATTAATGACTCTTCTTATGTGCTTTCATCCAAAATCCCAAACCTCTTATGTCATCTGTCTCATTCTACCTCAGCCACCTAGAGGTAATTCCTTTCCCCTTTCTCTTCAACTCTAGACTACAATATAATAATATATGTTGGGGAGTGATTTGGGGTTGAGAACTAGAGATACTGGAATAGCAAAAGATCAAGGGAAGTAGGGATTCAAGAATAGAAAAAAAAGTTTTGTTGAAATTATGAACTGAGAGGAAAAGGATAGAGGGACACAATGAAAAATGAAGAGCACATTCAAGGAATGTGGGTAGTTGTATTGTGGAATTATAGACTGTGATCACAAAGGGGAATTTGGGATTATGGAATTTTAGAGGTAAAGAAGTTTCTAGTAATGATTAAATCTAAAGTGTAAACCTAGATCACATACCCTAAATCCCGAGCAAATTGGATTGCCTGTGATCCCAAAACACAATATATACTGTAAACCCCATGCTTCTGATCAAACTGCTTTCCCCACATAGAATATCTCTTCCATTTGATGTCCTTGACAATACAGGCACACAAAGTGAAGTTGTAGAGTTGGACTGGATCTTTTAGTACAGACATTTCCATAGAACCAAAGGTTCTCTCTTAGAGATATTAATGATAATCACCCCCACTATATAAGACTTTGTTTATATGAGAGTGTATTGAAACATTTCTAATAATAAAAGAATCATTTACCATCTTGCCTAGGCTAGCAATTCATGGAAAGCATTGTGTCACATATGTTGACTTATTAAGAAAGGGTTATTTTCAAAATTTCAATTCTGAATTGAAGTCCAGAGTTAGAAGTTAATCCATAGCATATGGAGTGGCATATTTCTATGATTAAATGTCCATTTCTTTCATAGTGATATATAGCAATAGTTCTGTTAGATACACATCTGAAAAACATAGAAATATACACATACATATATACAATCATGTACATGTACACATATATCCTGAAAGTGACTGATATTTTTAATCTGGATTAATATAGCAAATATTGTATCTATTCTATCTATAACACACATAAATGTTTACATGCACATGTGTATACATATGTGCATGTGTTTACATATGTATATACACATGTGTTATATATATATGTCAGTCTACCTATTTATCTTTGTAGAGAGGCATAAAGACAGAAACAAGGATTCTCATTTGACCATTTTAAAGATATATATTTTACCCATAACTATATTAAATTATCAGATGATTTAAATGCAATATATTTGAGTCAAGTTATATAACCAAAATAAATGCTTTGGGAGCTATCATTTCCAACCAAGATATAGATTTGAATTCAATAATTTATAAATTACTTCATGATATCTATTAAATTTATCTTTTTAAACATCTTTTCCTCTACTCCCCTTTATAAACTTCAGGTTCTAACCAAACTAGACTCTGTGATTCTGCAAACACAATTCTATTCACTACTCTCACTTTAATAGAAATATAACTTTCCTTGGGTAGAAGGAAATAAGTTTTCTTTTATGGAGGGAATTAGTACAGAACAGACATAGGGGAAAGATTGTAAAAGTATAGAATTGAAGATGGAAAAATATTATTTATCAGTAGCTACTGTTGGTATGGTGTTTAGAGGACAGTAGCAATCCTAGAAAGTTAAGTTGGAATCAAATTATGAAGGACTTTAAATGTGAAACACAACAGTTTTCATTTTATTCTTGAGATAATTGAGAACCACTAGAACTTCTTGAATATGGAATGTGTATAATCAGAACTGTACTTTATGAATATCAATGTGAAATTGTACAGAGGATGGATTACAGAAAGGGATATGCCAGAAGTAGGTAAAACAATTAGGAGACTATTAGATGTAATAAGGTGAAAGATTGGAAGTGAGAGATAATAAGAACATGAATTTGAATGCTGGTTATTTGAGTGTATAGATTGGGGAGAGATTAGATTTGGGGGGGACTGGACCTAAAATTTTATGAGAGACTGGATGTCTATCTATTATGGAATGATAACTCTTGAGAAATGAAACAGAAGTAAAATTGAAAGACTTGGTAAATAATTGCATATGAAAAAGGTGAGAGGAAAAAAATATGACCTTTAACTTTCTTTTAGCTCTAAATTTATGATATGATTTGCTTAGCATTATAAAGATTACCACCACTAGGAAACTAGGTTGAAATTAAGTTAAATCATGACCATATCTCAAAACAGCTATAATAAAGAGAGGCAATACCATAAAACTGAGTTTGGTTTGTCCTATATCTTAGTGGCAAATAAATTTTGTTCATGTCCCATTTTTTCCTCCATCTTTTAGGTGAACTAGGATTCCTGAATTGCATAGTTCAAATTCAGTCTTCTTATAAAATATAAAATGATATAATTTTGTATTTCAAAAGAACTATTATATCATTACTCTAAGCATACCCTCTACAGGTGCAACTCACTATTTCATGAACTAACAAGTAAAAACACAAAACATTTTATTGTTTACATCTTTTGGTGATAAATTACTCTAAACTCAGTCTAGTTTTCAGCTGGCAATTAATCTCCATGATCTTATTAAAGCCTTTCCAGTTTGATAAGAGCTATTAGGGTTTGTGCTCTTCTGGCATAATCTTCAAGAAGCTCAGGGACAATTCCATGCCATGATGAAGTAAGAGAGATTTAAATGGGGGGAGGGGAGAGTATGTCTGCTAAAATTGTTTGCTACAAGTCTCCTACAAAAGTTTAGAACCACCTTTATACTTAAATATCTTTCAAATTTGACAGAATAAATTGTCATATTATTATCTACACAAGAAAAAGGAGTCACCTTCCTTGTTATTTTCACAATGATGAACCCTTTCCTGTTGATTATTGCATTTTTGGTACCAAATTATTAAGACTCTAAATTTACTTTCTTTGAGGAAGGGGGAAATGATGCATTTGATAATAGAATTCAATTTAAAAGTATGAATTATGTTGGAGATTTCATGACAATTCAAATTAAAACTAATATTGTGTTAGGCCCAGAGTTCTCACCTCCCTCACCTCCAAGTATAGCAGAATTTATTATTTAAGAGGTCAACCCAAAATGAGTTTGGGAAATATATTTTCCCTTGAGACATATAATTAATTACTTTTGTTTCCCCCGAAAGAGTTCATTCTCAGATTGTTTATTTTCTAGTGTCACTGATGAGCTGACTGGGAAAATGAAACACTTCAATTTAATTACCAGTTGCAATTACAGCTTTTGAATAGGTACTTCATCTTATACTCTTTTTATAATTGTTTCTTCTCATAATATAATACATAGTTATATCTGCTGCCTTTCAAAACTCTGACAATGGTTTACCATTTTTTAAACAAAATGAATACAAGATGATTCTAAGATGCCTTATATACAATTTAAAAGTGTGAGAAATCCATATGGTTTCATAGAAGCTTTTAGTTCTCTTAGATTTTTCTGTTGGAGGAAATCATGCATAAGCAAAAAAGTACAGGAAAATTAATTCAGCTCTTGTACTAACATTGCATTTTGTGTTATTAATGTCTGTAGCTCTACTTGTTTGGAATTTTATTCACATATAAAGAAAGTAAAGGAGTCAATAAAAGCATTGGCAAAAACAATGACATACAGCATTCTGGAAGTGGCACTGAGCCCAAATGAGGACTCTTAATTTCATTTTCATCAACACTTTGAAAGCAAGGGAACATAATGCTTTAATATTCTGGAACACAAGAAAAAGACTCAAATACATCTATGCAACCTTCCATTATTTTTAAAGGGAACTCAGCTTTTATTTTGACAGGATCTAGATATATCCATTTCTCCTGGTAGGAATTCTCTTGCTGGCTCTTCTCTGGCTCTCCTACTCATTCCCCATTTCTAGAATCTTAAGGAAAATTTTGCGGCTACAATTGACTCCCTATACATTTGTGATGCTAGAGGTGAAACTTAGATCAGATGAGCTCCTCTTTGTCAAATATTGGGATTTGATTTTTGTTTCTCTCACATTCTGGAGCAAACTTTTTGCATGAGAAAATAGTAAGCAAGGGTGGTCACAACAGTCTGGAATAACTAGATCTAGAGCGCCATCCTTCATTAAAACATCAATCAACTTGTTGTTAGATCCTAAAAATTATCTCCCTCAGTGTCCTCCAAAACCTCACTGGCTAATCCACAGATACATCCTTCTCTTCTAGAAATACATTTATATGCTTGTTTCTTTAGTGAATGTGATCTAGAGTTCTTGACTTCCCTTCTCTTTTTGCTACTCTGTCGTATCCCTCCGCTTTCTATCTAATGGATAGCTCAAGTTTAACTCCTCTCCTTATTAGCTAGAATTTCCCAAGCAAATACCTTCTGGTTTAAGAGGATGGTTTGTTCTGTGACAATCTATAATTCCTGCAGATGCAGCTAGCACCAAGTGACAACAAAGGTGAAACTAATAGTTGGACATAAAGTAATATACATTATACTCTTCTGCTGCTTCTTCTTCGATATATAACTACACAGCAACACTGCTAGCATAAGATGCATATATAAATATACATATATGTATATAATATATAATAATAAATATATGTCTGTGTGTATCTGCCAAGAAACAAAATTTCAGATGCTCTAGTGCTTTAGCAATGTCATAGTGACATTCCTTTAATTGTTATAGTGTCCAAAATTGTTCTGCTTTAATAAGTTATACTTATATAATTATTAGAAACCTTCAAATCACTGTGGTATAGCCAGATTTACAATGTATAATATTCCCCAGGATGTCTTATTTATGGATATAAATATTATATAAAGGATCGATATTGCATTATCATTAAACATGAGACTTAAAAGTAGAATGCATTTTGTCTTGTACACAATCTTCCTCAACATATAGTATGGTCTTTGAAAAGATTTCATTGTACCCAGTAACCAAGAAATCTATGTAAAAAGTGAGTACAGCTCTATAGTAAGATGACTTATTCAGAGACATACCATCTCTGAACAACTTTGAGGAACAAGAACTCAACCTCTAAGTTTGAGGCTATTTACTTTCAAACACAAGGCATAAACTGACCTAGAACACATACAATAATACATACATATATACATACACACATATATATATATATATATATGTTAGATCATATATATATATATTTATATATCTGCAAAATAATTAGTAGTTCCCTTTAATAATCTTGCTAAACACTTTGGTTAGGGATAGAGAATTTTTCCGAAGTAGAGTTATACATGTATGTTATAGATTGCATCCTGCAGTTAGAAAATTGACTTAGATACAATACAAGCTTTAGAAAACTTTTAAGAAAGTCATCCTAGTCATAAATATCGACACTGGCCCATGCATCAAAGACCTACAAATGTCACTTTGCTTTTAATGAAAACTTTATAACAGCAGCATCTTAAATGTAGTCAGTGTTTCTTTTATAATTCCTTTTTTCTTTTGATTTTCATGTGAATCTATGCTTCAAAGAGAATATTTCTTTGAGGTTAACATCTATATTATTTCAACTTATTGATCTGAAAAGTATAGGCATCCTCTAATGTCATTAATTAGTCCTATAAATATATAAAAATCAAGCAGTAAATAGTAAAATTATTAAATAAATATACATTATAAGTGCCACTTCCATAAAAGCAATGTTGAACAAAGAAGATGACAGGAGAGCCAAGATAGGAGGAAGGAAGTAATGAAAGGCAAAAAAGATGAAAAATAAGGTCACTGAGGGAAGATAAAAGAGAAAGAAGAAGAAAGATGATGGAAGGTGAAACAATTCAAGAGAGAGAATTGGGGAAAGATTATTTCCTTCAGTTTTAATGCTACTTGATTTTAATATATTGCTACTGCTATTGGAAAATAAGGCAAAATTACAGAGTATGCTTATATATGAAACATAGGAGGTGTTAGGAAATCATATTATTAAATGCTGAAATAAAAATGCATAATTTTTATCTAACTGGAACATTAGTGGTATTAATGATAGCTATATCTATATCTATATCTATATATCCTACTCCTTTTCTGATATTTTTTATTCTAAAAGTCCAGGACAAGGGAGATGAAATATGATTTAGAAAATAGAAGCTTTAGAAACTGACCTATCATGATCTTGTGCTTCTCATTTCCACTAATGAAGGTGCAGTGATTTATTCAATGTTCCCTAGCAGACAGCAGCAAAATTTATCAGAATTTCATTCATTTTAAACATTGGTATTCAGATAGTGAACACAAACCTTAAAATTACTGGTAAGAAAAAAAAAAGTCAAACAACATTTTAATCAAAATAGAGAGTTTAAAGATTTTGAAGTGAATGACATTTTGCCCAAAGGGGCAGATAGAGGTTGTTGAAAGTATTTGCTGTCAGTCATTGAGTACTATATAAACGATGGAATTTGGTAGCAAACTAGTAAGAATAACTAAAATTGGAAATTGTTCAATGTCAGTTCCATGAGAGTATGTTTTCCATAGGCCTTACCTCTTCTTAAATGTCCCAGGGTATCTTTATTTTGCTTCATATTGAGCAGTTTTTGTTCCTGCTCTTTCACCTGATTACAAACTCCCCAGGGCTTGAGATATCTGTTCCAGATCCAAAAAATCCTAAGTATTTTTTAAGTGATTATAAAAGAGAGTCTTTGTAAGCAGATAAAGATGGGGAAAGTCTAAAATGAAGAAAGAGGAAAGAGAGGAAGCTGGTAGGATATGAAAAAAGTGAATACTAACTAGAATAGGACATAAGACATTTGTTGTTTACTTTAAGAAAGGTTGAAAATGCCTTCTGCACCCAACCCATTTACCCATCCCACTCCAAACAAAATCTTTGTGACTTTATATGCGAATGTGCCAGGTGTGTGTTATGGCCCATTTGAGGATCTGAGAACTTCATTGTGACGTGTTCCATTTTGCACTGCATGATAAGTAGAGTTTGTTCATAATAATATTTTTAATTCAAAAGTAATATTTTTAGGCTCCTCTTGTTGATCCCTCTATCCCTCATGAGTTGTGCCTTCTATCTAGACAACAGATCATTTTGTCTGGTAACTGATCCCAACACTAATGTTGATTCACCTGGTCCCCAAGTGTCTGATATTCTTACAATATTTTTTCCTGCAATTACAGATTCGTAGTTATGATTGATTTGATTTCTTTTCAAAGTAGAGGTAAATTTAAATCTATATGTGATAAAGGGGATAGGGCAGTGGTGCTTCTGGGAATTAAAGGGAAAAAATTTATATACTTCTTATCTTGTTAGTGAAAGAGAGCATAGTATGATTAATTTTCCAATTAATCAATCATTAAACATTAAATTCCCACTTTTCCAGGCATTAAACTAGATGCTGGAGATAAAAACACAATGCATCAATTTTTATTTATAAAGAAGATTGATCATAACTCTAATTTCTATATTATAATCCAATATTTTTTATAGTATACATCATATTATTTTTCTAGGTATTTATTCATGCATGCTTAGAGATAATTCTCATTGGATCAACTTGACTCTAAAATATCAGAAACTATTGATGTCTTCTACTTTACTAGCCCTTGAAAAGAATTTAATGTAAATAAAATAAACTCATTTTTCTCAGCATTGTAATACCTTTTTCAGCTTCCTTTTTTGTGCTGCCAGAGTTCTGAATTATGCTGTTCCCAAGGAGGAAGGGTTAGAGATGGCCCACTAGCTAGACAGTCTTAAGAGAGATGTATGAATAATCATGATCACTGTGTATTGCCATGAATTCAATCTTCATTATGCATTAAATGTAACCAGAAAGAAACAGCAGCTTATTAATGCTCTCATGCATAATACAACAACTCAGAGGGTATTAGTTTAGGGAAATAAACTCCCCTCTGGGTTTATAGTAAAAGCTCTTACAACTGAACACAGTGAGAGTGGGGGAGGGGAAGAGATGCCTTTTTTATCTACTATTCTGAAAATATAACTTGGGTCTCTCTGTCTGTCTGTCTGTCTGTGTCTCTCTCTCTCTCTCTCTCTCTCTCTCTCTCTCTCTCTCTCTCTCTCTCTCTCCTTTTATTGTGTAATTGACTCCAGATAGGGATAGTAGATAGACCAGTGCCCCTAATCACTACCAAACTCGTCACATTCAATTCTTCATCTTTAAAATGAGTTAGAGAAGAAAATGGCAAACCACTCCAGTGTCTTTGCCTAGAGGAAATCAGACATGACTGAAATTGACTAAATAATTGATCATGATTTAAGTTGTCTCTTTTAGTCTATCATATAAAAACACAATTTTAATAACATAAAAGTCATGAAAGTTTTACAATAATTTGGAAATGACTCATGCTTTCTGAAGGCTATGCCAGATGAACAAAAACTCTAAGAATTCAAAGAAAACTGCACAGACTACATGTATGAGTTTAGCAATGTTCTCTACATTTCTCTGTTGTCTAAGGATTGACCTAAATTCTCACACATGATCATTAAAAACCATGGTGACAAGGAAGACAGACTACCTAAACAGAAAAATCCATGCCAACAAAATTATGAATTTTAAAAAAATGTATTGAACTTACAAATATCTAGATTTTTATAATTTTAAAAATATTTTCTAATATTTTAGTTTAAATAATTCTCACAATTCTGTAGTGAGTCAATAAGTATAAATACCACTATCCCTATTTCTTTAAATCATGGAATTCTTAACCTATTTGGTAAAATCATTTTGGTGGTATTATGAAGTCTAAAGACTCCTTTTCAATATAATGTTTTATAATGCATAATAGAAATACATCTTATGGGGAACCAGTTATGTTGAAATATAGTTATCAAATTGTTTTTAAAAAAGAGTTTAAGGACCCAAGGTTAAGAACACTTTCCTTTATATGGAGAAATTGAAACTCATGGAAATTAAGTGATTTGCCCTAAGCTCACATCATTAAAAAGGAATTTAAACTTCAGTCACATTCAGATACTTCCTCTACTGTATGATGTCCATTTAGGCAAAGTCTATACATACGAGGTATCTTCATTTTTGAAGTTCTCTTCTTCATATTATGGAATGAACTTTGATATACCTAGATAATTCAAAACAAAGTGTATTTCTCACTTTATGCAAATCTTTTGCATACTTGGTTTCATATGGTTTAAGTTCTAAAAACAGATAAGTACAGTATGTTTACTTCAATAACATTCAAAAGAATAAAAAGAGAAGCTATTAAACTATTCTGCTTCATAAATAACATGACATTTAGAGCCAGAGACTCTAGGTTCAAATCTGCTTGAATTTGGGAAAAGAAAACACATCTCTCAGTGCCTTCAATTTCTTCATCTGAAGACTGAGGGGTCATCAAGTAGCTTTTATATTAATACCAGGAATACTATTTTCCTAACCTAAATGAGTCAATCTAAGTTACAATTATGGAATAATTTAATATTGGTCAATTCATGGTTCTAAAATCTATGACCTTGACCTAATGATTATGGGAAAGGGGAAAAACCCTATGTGTTGGTTAATTAAACTATATGAAAAATGCAAGTCTTTAGGCAGAAATTTCATTTTAAGAGGATCTGCAATGATTTACCAAAGCTTAAAACTTGAGTAATTGAATGGAAATATCAAATTAAAAACAAAATGACAAAAGCTTTTTACTATGTGTCTTCTGCATTGTATACTTATTGGTGAAAATCTCAAAGAAAATTCACTTAGCTTAGCTAAACACATTTAAATATGCTCTTGATGGTAAACTATCCCACTGTAATGTGTAATCACATGAAATAGAGTCTGTCCTCCTCCATCCTCTCTTAATTATTCCTCACCAGTCCTCCTGCATGCTTTATTTATTGCTTGCTATGTACTTGGAAGATGTGATGAATACACTTTTAGAAAAAGAGTAGGGGTACAGAGTACAATAAAACTAGTAATTTTTGACAGTAGAGAAATCTCAAAGAATATAAATATTTCAGGATGGAATTAGCAAGGCAGGGAAGTCATCATCATCAAAGCACTGAGTGCCTCAATGTTCCCATTGCTATACTGAAGAAAGGAGTATCCAGAAGGTCTGGTCCCTAAAAAAATTATTCTTACAACCAATTCTCAGGTTATTGTCAATGACAAGATGGGTAGTTTGTGATCAGTGAACAGAGCAATAGATTCAAATATAAAATGCACCCTAATATGTGGAGACAAAAAATATACTTTGTTTAAACTTTCAAAAAGTATCATACCAAAGATTGTTACCAGGGATTAAAGATTTGTTTTATGCTGCATTGAAGAGTGACAAAGATGGAAAAGAGAAACAAAAGTAAAATAGACATACTTCAATTGAATACTTTTCAAGTTTAACAATCCCTTAAGAATTATTATCCCCTAAGTATCAGAGTTGCTATATATATGAATCACTTTCATAATCTATAAATCAATAAAAAGTAATGAATAATTAAAAAAGAAAAAATCTCATAAGTGATATGAACTACTTTCAGGTACAACAAAAGACTAAATATATATTGTACTTCAGGTTAGATTCAAACAATAATTGTGAGACACTTTTTTTCCAGCACTGTGATTGTACCAGAAAGAAAGAAAATCAAAATTTTTTAAATCACTTTAAATCAGTGACCAAGAAACATAAGTATAAATAAGTTTTTAAAAAGTTGTACCTGGAATTGGAAAGTAGTATATAGATTGAATAGACATAGCAAAATCTTCTTAAAATTTTTCTTTATGATAATATTTTCACATGAAATGAATGTGGTGATAAATAAAATTCCATCAGTCCAATAAACCTTTATTAAGCAACTATGTACAAGACAATGTTAAGTGCCAGATATACAAGGATAAAAACCAAAATATTCCATGCCCTTAGTTATTCATTTCTATTGACAATTACATTAAAAATCTCAGTTCTCAGGGCAAAAATTAGGTGAAATTAAGAGAGTTGAAACCAAGAAGAAGAATAACATAGGGATGCTAATAAAGAATATCTTAAATATCTCATTATTCTGATAATAACTTATATGGTGAGAAAACAATTTAAGAATATGTTGCTTCTATAGTCAATAACAAGTTTGGAAAAAGGTATCTTTAGTTAACTCTCTTGAAAGTCATGCATTCCACTTTTATTAGAAAGAGTAAAAAAATTTAATTATTTTGAAATGACATAAAAAAATTAGAACAAATACAAATTCTGAGTTAAAATTACTTTTCAAAGTTCAAAGATTTGTGTTAGAGACAGTACAAATTCAGTTGTTTGAATTCACTCAAAGTGAGGGAAACTATTAATAATGATAATCATCATTCTTTAAGAAAAAGTTTTAAAAAATTAAATTCAATATGAAATTTTCTGCTAAAACCTTAGATTCATGTCCCATCACATGAAACTCATCTTTGGCTCGCAAAAACAATGCCAATAGAGTACAAGCTCTGTCAAGTCCTACAAAATTTTCAAGGTTATAGGACCAAGTGAAGTAATATTCAGTAGAGAAATCTCAAAGATTCAGCAAAAAGAATTCAGTAAAACTCAATACTCTAAGTAGAAGATGAGGATGATGATGAGGATGATATTTTTATTATTACAGAAAGCACTAGTAATGACCTATAAGCCTGCTAATAGTTCAGAGATACTTAATACAAGGCTATTAATAGGAATACTAAATTGTTTTTGTCTGTGTCAACAGTTTATCAATATTCTATACTAAATTATAAAGTTTCTTGATTATCATCAATGTAGAGAGTGCTCATACCAGTAAATATTTAGAAATCCTGATACCTCACATTTCCATAGTACTTCATTGTTATTGTTATTATAGAAATTGTGAAAGCATAATAAAAACGTCCTTTTCAGTTTCTCTAGAAATATTAAAAGATAACATTTCTCTGCCCTAAAAATATAAACAATATTCTAGACTTCCTTATTAGAAGGTGTGCTGGGTAGATAACAATTAGTCATCTTGGGGAAATCATTTGAGTTTGGAAATCATCCTTTTACCAAAGCATTCCTTTTGTCTATAATAATAATAATAATAATAATAATAATAATAATAATAATAATAATAATAATAATAATAATAATTATTATTATTATCTTGCTCATCTCTGAGTTGATTAAACTATTGATATGTCTAAGCCCAATCTCCTTTCTGTCATTCCTTGAAGTTATTGGCAGCAACTGGAATTTACCAATATATGTTGAGAAAGAATACTTTCTAGCATTAAATTTCCTTGGCAAGTAAGAGGTTCCTTTGATTACAAAGGATGATTGATACAGAACTAAGTAGTGATTTTTAGAATGTTATCCCCAAACTATATTTTATCAAATTATGTTTTCTCCTTGCTCAATATAACTATAAATATAATCATAAACAATCATGTCCAAAGGCATAGAGGACTTTGTCAGTTTGAGCATTTTTCTCTCTAGGCTATAAATAGTTTAGTTGTTAGATTAATGATGAATTCTAAAAAACTCATTTCATTGCTATTTTTCCTTCAACTCACAGTACTTCTAAACAGTACATATTATTTACTGATTTGAACACTATTGAACAGGTGGATAAAATAACATTTTTTTAGTTGAATAAAAATATTAGGATGTAAGTTTATCTTGTATAGGCTCACTGAAATCATCCTTAGTATAAGTGCAGTAGGAGACAGGATGATAGAAATGGTGTATACCTCATCCTGCTCCCACATGACTTTTATTAGTTCTGCTTGGTCTGTTTATTGAAAGCTTTTTATTGTTGCTACATTAAGCTCACAGGTTATGAATATTTGGCACAGTGCTAGTTATTAAGACATTATTCACTTTTAAGTTTCATGCCTGGGTTATCATGAGCAATAATTTGCCATATGATAATGGTCTAGTTCAAAAGAGATTATTGTTTGAGTTTTCAAGGATATATTGAATTGTTTTATTATTATATGAAGATTAATCATTTGCCAATCAATGAAAATAGAAAGCACTTCCAATGAATGATTCTGGTCATTATGTAAGCCTATAATTTCTTTCTAGGGATTTAACAGATACTATTGATTTTAAATTTAAATTTTTTTGCAATCTGAAGAATATATCTTACTTTCTAGCATTTTCTTTCATAATTTAAATCATTCTCTATATCTCAACTCTTTAAAGAAAACTGTTTTATACAAGAGGTGACGATCTGATTCTTAGTTGTTATAAACACTTATGTTTGCATACAAATACAACTATTGGTAGCTTTTTGATTCATCTTTTGAATCTTAATCATTACATAGATTCATTCAGAAACTAAGCTACTTTCAATGTAGCAGGCACCTATAGTAAGCCATATCTATTACTTGTTGAATGATATATACTTGTTCCAAAAGTTTTGACATAGAATATAATTTGTTGAATATATCCACTAAAAAGATATTTCATTATGATGAAGATTTCAAATGAAATAAAGTTTATCAAGTGAAGGTAAAGAAACTTTGGTCTAGATACCTTCAGAAGATTCATTTAACTCTAACTATTATGATTTTATGATCTTTAAGTTTGGGACTCTGGGATAACTGTACTTTCTAGAGAGGGGAAAATATGGGTGAGTTATTATAATGTCTAGAAGAATGATTCACCAGTTGAAAGAGATAAATAAAGGAGAAAGCACTGAAGATAATATTGTTTTTTAACAATATTTTCCTCAACAAAATAATATATCAAGTTTCTTGAGGTTATTAGATCAAGACACAACTCGTATATTTTACACTGGTTAAAAAGACAGGATAAAACTGAGTAGTACCAATCAGAAAACAATACTGAAAGCATAAACATATACTATGCATAGTTTTAGTCAATATTCATCAGAAAATGCATAACAGAGCTCAAAAAGGTCAGGAGGAGGGCAACAAAAATGATCAAGGTGAAGGAGTACCTTCCTTATGAGAAATGATTTAAAAAATTAGGACTATTCAGTCTGGAAAGTAGTAATTGACAAAAATATGGCTGACGTTTATGAAAGCATATGAAAAGTATAGTCAACTTGAATGTGGAGGAATATCACCACAAAAAAGATATACCATGGTATCTTTGTCAGATTCAGGAAACTGGATATATGGTTTAATGAGATGAGTCAATTTGACATTTCTTGAATTCTTTCAAATGACTGTACGGAGAAGAGACAGACAAGATGTGAGAGAGACAAAGGCAATATGTAGTGCAGAGTGCTGAACTGATCACAGACTCATCCTCTCTAAGTTATTCAACTGAAGCAGTGGCACAAAGGCAAAATGAATACTAGTGGAATTAATGACAAGAGATTAGAGTGTTTCCCTGAACTGGAACAGTTTGTTGCTAATTTAGAGGGAAAACTGAGCCAATTCACAGTTGATATTCATAGAGCAGAAAAGCTTTCAGAGATCTGGTAGACAGCACTGCATTTTCTCATCTGGCCCAGAACACTCTCAAAGATTTAAGACTAGTTTGATGAAAATGATGGGGAAATACAGAAGCTGCTAAATGAAAAACAAGAACTCCACAGAGTTTACCAGCAGGATAGTTCATCCATTTCCAAGAAGGCAGCATTTAATTCTATCAAAAGAAAGTCCAAGTGAAGCTTAGAAAGATGCAGGACTCTTGGCTCAGTAAGAAGGCACATGAAATTCAATTTTATGCAGTCAGTAACAAATCAAAATGATTTTATGATTTCCTGAGGGCTATTGATGAGCCAAAGACATATGGTACATCTCAATTACTCAGTGATGATGGATCCACATTGATTAATGATAGAGACATCATTGACTGTTTACCTCAAGTTGAAATCAGTCATTCGCTAGCTGAAGTTTCACCTGAAGTAGAGGTTTTGAATGCCATCAGGCTCATTTCAAGTGGCAAAGCATCTGATGCTGATTCTATCCCAGCTGAGATCTACAAAGTAGGGGGTCCATTGCTTATCCAAAAACTGACAGGTTATATGTCAAGTATTCCAGGATGCTTCCATTGTCCATCTCTATAAATGTAGAGGGAATAAATTGTCTTGTGATAATCACAGGGGTATTTCTCTATTAGTCAAGAGATTCTTGCCAGAGTCTCAATAGGCTGATTCTTCTCCTGGAAGCTGGTCACCTTCCTGAGAGCCAGTGTGGCTTCAAAAAGGGTAGAGAACAGTCAATAGGGTGTTTGCTGCCTGATAACTCCAGTAAAAATGCCAGGAACAGAACATTTGCAGATCTGACAAGGCCTTTGATTGTGAGAGTTTATGGGAAATTATGTCAAAATTTGGTTGCCCAGAGAAGTACGTTAGTATTGATGATGGCACACTTGTCCGGATTCTGGATAGTGTATGATGTTCTTGAGATTTCCCAGTCACCAATGGAGTGACATAAGGCTGTGTCCTTGCTCCCATACTTTTTAGCATGATGTTTTCAGTCATGTTATCAAATATCTTCAGTGAGGACGAACATGGCCTTAAGGTCACCGCTCTGAAGACAAATTCTTCAACTTGAAAAGGCTACAAGCCAAGATCAAAGTGGAGGGATTGCTGCTACATGATCTTCTGTTTGCAGATGAATGTTTGCTCAGTGCAGTCTCTGAAGCTGAGATGTAACAAAGTATGGATCGATTCTCTGATGCTTGTGTTAATTTTGGTCTAACAATCAACACCAAGAAAACACAGATACTCCATCAACCAGTACCACACCATCCATATGTTGAACCATCAAATATAGCAAATGGAGAAATTTTGAGCACTGTGGACAAGTTCATTTACCTTTGTATTGTCCTTTCCAAGGAGGTACACATTGACAATGAGGTTGACACTCCCATTGCCAGAGCTAGCTCAGTATTTGGGAGACTTCAAATGAAAGTATGGGAGAGAAGAGGTATTAGACTGACCACCAAACTGAAGGTCCACAGTGTCATTGTGCTGACCTCTTTGCTACATGTCTATGAAACCTGGACAGTCTACCATTACCATGTCAGGAAACTGAATCACTTCCATTTAAATTGTCTTAAGAAGATTCTGAAGATCACCTGGCAGGAGAAGATATCCAACACTGAGGTCTTTTCTCAAATTAAACTGTCTAGAATTCCACAATTATTATATAAAGTGTAACCATGATGGGCTAGACACATTGTTAGAATGTCAGATGTATGCTTGCCAAAAAAATTATTTTATGGAGAACTCACACAGGGTAAGTGCTTACAAGAAGGTCAGAAGAAGTGATTACCAGGACACCCTTAAGGACTCATTGAAGAACTTTAGAATTGATTGTATAGCATGAGAAACACAAGCACGGGACAGCCAACATGGTGTGCCTTCATCAGAGGAAGGCAGAATTGAAGCAGCTCAAAGGAAACATGACATTCATCAGGGTAGAGTACCCATTCTATGTGTTTACATGGATTATTTGTGCCCAACCTGTGGTAGAGCATTCTGAGCTCATATTGGTCTGATCAGTAATAGTAGAACACACTGTAATTTATCTCAAACATAATGATGTTATTTTGATAACAAAGTACAAGAGCCAACCAATCAACAAGGGACTGTATATGCTCCCTCAGAGGAATCCACTTTTATTAGAGGGAGAACTTCAACATACTAAAATCAGCCTATCTCAACATAGCATACTTATCTCACTTAATAATTTGGATCTATATTATCTTTAAATATTTTCTATGGTATTCCTGGTGAAAATATATTTTCTTAAATAAAATAAATGGAAGAGGTTCTAAAGCAGAACATGATTGAGAAAGGGTTTCATTATTCTTTCTGCACTTTTTTTATTTAGAGTTTTGGGGGTATAGATTTTCTAGCTAATTTTTAAAATATAAGTTAATTATATTCTCATGATTGCATTTGCCTTTTTAAAAATTTTCATTTAAATTGTCATAAAGATATTTTCTAATCAGTATTGCTTTCATATGATTTGTGTGATAAAAATGTACTATACCACAGTATATGAGGATGATCTTGGAAGCATTATATTCTTTGACTTGTTTTTCCAGTTATGAGCATGGATATACTTCTAGCCATCATATCTTCATTCTTGTCTGTTTTATTGCCAACTTTGAAAGTTGATATGAGGCTTAGATGTTATAGTCAACTCACTTTAAAAATTCTAAAATGATACAAAAATGTCATTATAAGAACTATGCCTGTGGTTCAGAATCCTATAGTCCACCCCACTGCCACCTCTTTCCATAGATGATTTTTGTTGTGATTGAAGAGTTGAAGTTTTGGAAAATCTGACTTCTAAATGAATGAAGTACTACTAGATAATGCATAAAAATGGAATTTAAATTTCTCACTTTTTCCAAATCTTGCAAAAAATCTTAGAAGATTTGAACAACTGAAAAGCTTTTAAAATGAGGGAGATTTTTTTTTTCGTTTCAGATCATTTTTATCCATGCCTAGACCTGCTTGTCTCCAATTTCTCATGCTAACAATTCATCCTGAACAATGCTCTCCCTACTCCCTCCTCACTCCTCCCAGCTAGGTCCCTGCCACATTAGTCCCCCAGAATCTCTGATCCCTACCCAATTTGCTTTTGCCTATCCTTTCTTGGCTGACTCAGTTCTCCCAGTCTGGGGAAAAAGTAAGTTTCTACCTCACTTATATCTAAGCTCTTGACATGGCCTTATCATGTAATGCATCTCCTAGTTCCTTAATCATAAATTACAACTGATCTAAGTAACAGTTAAAAGTGGAGTGAAAGAACCCTTTGTTATATAATTTAATACCTATGTAACCTTAGGCAAATCAGTTATCTTCTTAGAACCTAAGTTTCTTTAGCTATATAAGATCCTTCCCTGGCCTAAATCAATGATTTTTAAGTAGTTCATTAACTAACTACTAGTTAAAATTCTTCTGTAATTACTCATAAATACTGTGCTAATCAGGCAGACTATAATACCTTACATTTGAGTGAATTCAGAGATTCAGACTAGTAAAGTTCAGGCAAACTCCTTGCATTCTCTTCCTGACTCAATATAATAGTTTGAAAATAATAATTAGAAAAAAAAATAAATGAGTACATATACACATGCAAACAGGAAGATGAATTTAGAAGAAATTTTTTTTTAGTTTTTAATTCACTTGAATCTAGGATCATAGATTCTTGAGTTAGAATATATTGGTAAATAAAGACAATTTAACAATAAAATATGTCAATTTTTTTTTAAATGAAGAATCCTCTAAGACCATCTAGTCCAAACACACATGTATGAATTCTTTTTTTAAAATTTTTTACAAGTTGCCAATCATCTTACTTCTACTTGAATACTAACAATGGAACTGAAGTTCACAGAACAGGAATGTATTGAATTTTTTTTTTAGGTTTTTTTGCAAGGCAAATGGGGTTAAGTGGCTTGCCCAAGGCCACACAGCTAGGTAATTAGTAATTGTCTGAGACCGGATTTGAACCCAGGTACTCCTGACTCCAGGGCCAGTGCTTTATCCACTGTGCCACCTAGCCACCCCTGTGTATTGAATTTTTAAATAATTCTAATACTTATGAAGACCCCACATATAATGAAATAAAATGAACTCTTAATTTCTAGGTACTTCCAAAGTTAATTTTTAAATGTATAAATATCAAATCATCTGTTTATTTTACTAAGAGGTATAGATGCTCCATCTACCCAAGTTTTTCTTTATTAATTGTTGCCTATTAGAATGGTTATCTTTTCTAATTTACTAAGAGTAAGAGGTTTATGTCTATGCATATTTTGCATTTTAAAATCTCATTTACAAATGGCAACATTTAGAAACATTTTCTAGAAGGTATTTTCCAAATATCTAGTTGAAACTTTAAAAAAGCAACAATAACCTATATTAGCTATCAGCATATTTTGTTCCCTGTGATGCTAAACATGAAAGTTGAGAAATATATAGGCAATTAAATAGTTCTTTTAGTTTTCATCTAGATGTATAGTCATGGCCACAGTACATGTTTGAATTGGAAAGTTACCAAAACAATTTTTTCTTATTCTGATGTTACAATTTAATCTCAAACATTGCTGGAAGTCTGAATAGCATATTCGGGAAGCATACAGAATAATTCAGATCAATGTCAACCTGCTCTCCACTAAGTAGAAAATGAAGTTTTGTACAAAACAAGTACACTTTTCAGTATAAATCAACAGGAAGTTTTAATATTTTGAATAAAATGATTCAGACATAGGATTTTGTTTGATCTAGTTTAGAAAAAATGGATATTTTCCCTGTATAAAAACTTCCTCTAGTCTAGGCACTAATTCACATTATTGCAGAATATTACTTGTCACTTTACAAAATAATTTATTTACCCCCTGCCTTTACCTTCATTGTTTGGTCAGAAATAGTTTGAATCTAAGTTATTAGGTAATTGACATGGGGAAGGTCATATTTAAAATTGGCGATGAATAAGTTTTTCTTGGTAAATGATCTGGTGGATATTAACCAATATCCCCAGGAAGTCTAAGTTTGTATAATCCATCCTCTGTAGAAGCCAGAAAGAAGTGACAAGTTACTAATATGAAAAATACCAGGTAAGTCACATTATTCTTAGACCGCATGCATATGTATCAGCATTTTCCATGAACCTGAAGGTCATTGCATTCATCATTTCATATGTTAACTACTCAGTTCTAAATTTCTTGTATCAAGAGTTTCAACATCTTGAGACTTCTGACAACCCTTTTTTTGTTATATTATTAATCCATGAGAAAATAAAATTAAGAAGGTCAAAGTTTTTTTCTAAAATAAATTACTCCATTAACTTTTTAGAGTTCCATAAGCCTGATGCATGCACAGAAATAGATG
The DNA here is from genome assembly GCF_037893015.1 of Macrotis lagotis. Classification (NCBI taxonomy): domain Eukaryota; kingdom Metazoa; phylum Chordata; class Mammalia; order Peramelemorphia; family Peramelidae; genus Macrotis; species Macrotis lagotis. The sequence goes on from NC_133658.1 coordinate 529,289,917, forward strand.
GGTAAAGAAATTCATTAAAGGAAACCTGATTGGCAAAGTGGATAAAATGCTAAACTTGGATTCTGGAAAACTCATCCTCCTGAGTTCAAATCTGGCCTCAAACACTTTTGAGTTGTTTGCCTCTGGGCAAGTCATGCCTCAGTTTCCTTATCTATATAATGACCTGGAGAAAGAAAAGCCAAACTACTCCTTTATTTTTCCAAGAAAACTCCAAATGGAGTCTCAAAGAAAAGGCTATAACTTAAAAGTTACTGAAAAGTAACGAAGAAAACAGATGAGGACAGAGAGAGAGAGAGAGAGAGAGAGAGAGAGAGAGAGAGAGAGAGAGAGAGAGAGAGAGAGAGATAGGTCTTGACAAGCCAGGATGGTAATAGTCACCAGAAAAAACAGAACAAAGGAGAACCATAAATCCTGCAAATTAAGAGAAGTATATGATACAGTGATTGACATCTGGTCAAGGGGAAGAGAGGAGAGTGGTATGGAAGCAAATAATTAGCATTTATTATATTCTTTCTATTTTTCTGTTTTGCTTCTTGTAAAAGGAAAGGAAGAAGTAAAGACAGGAAAAGTAAGAGATATAACTGAGATAAATATATCCATCCGTAAAAAAGAGTATATATAGTGTACATGGAATAAATGCTACAACTTTCTTATTTTAAGAAACTTTTCAAAATGTGCTGCATCTTCAGTTAGTCAGCATTAAGCACTAATTATGTGTTAACCACTGTACTATTTGTATAGTGTAATACAAATACAAAAACAAAAAAGATGTATCGAATAAAAATCCTAATTGTTCTTATTGTTTGTTGAATATATACACATATATGTGAATATGCATATCTTTGTATATGCCCCCGACCTTCATCCTACACACACACACACACACACACACACACACACACACACACACACACACACACACTATTTGATTAAGAAAAATAACATCCATTTTAGGCTCTCCTTTGGCAGGTTGTCATATGACTACATGAAAATTTTAAAAGATTCTTTGAAAGATATAACAGAAGTAACCTTTTGCAATTACTCTCTGCTTATCAACAAACAGCAAAAAATAAGTGTTTATGTTTGCTTTTACACATATATACATATATATATATATATATATATATATATATATGCCCATATGTGTCTATATATGGCAAACAGTTCTTAATGGTTTTTTCTTATTTCCTTCTTTCCTTCCCTATCTTCCTTCCTTCCTTCTTTCCTTTATTTCTTTCCTTCTTAAGAGGATCAGGGAAATTGATCCATAGGTATCATCTGAGTTGAGTCTTGAAGAAAAATATGTTTAAAAAGGAGATAAAGGGGGGGGGTAGGGATGGTTTATTTCAGTTATAGGGGCCAGTCTGTTCAAAGGCATGGAAGTGCAAGATCCGAATGATCAGATTTGAAGAATAAAAAGTAAGATGATTTTTCTGGAATATAAGAAGACATGAAAGGGAATAATATAAAAATATGACAGATGTACAATTTTAACTTTTTAAATTTTTTTAAAAAAGAGAAATATATGCTATAGCAGAAATAAAACAGATCTAGGAATTAGAAAATGTGATACCTTTATGCTGGTTCCATTCATTAACTACACAATACTGATAATATCAATTATCCTTTCATGTACAAAATAAGAGAAATGGGCTATGCCTGGCAATCTTGATTTCTTTTGTTTCATGGATACATTTAGCAACCTCGTGATTCCTATGGATCCTTTATTAGAAGAAGGTTTTAAAATACATAAAATATATAAGATTACAAAGAAATACATTCTTTTAAAATATAGTTATCAAGTTATAAAATAAAAACTAATAAATAAACAAGTTCATAGTCCTCAAGAACCTTAGCTTTTAGATAATCTCTAAGCATATTCTTTTCAGCTTTCAAATTTTGTGACTATAGTTTCTCAAACCACAAAGAGAAAAGACATCAAAGTATTAGTGGCTTTATTATTCCATTTCTTTAGTCTCACTTAACATATAGTCAATTAAATATGAGACATTTTGACTAGACACCTTCTTTCAATATGTCAGAACACATAGAATTAAAAATATATTATTTTATGAACAGTTATGAACATTTTATACACATTTCTCAAGTCATATCTTGGTCCATAGTCCACACTGGATAATTCTCTAAAGTACATCCTCTATTTTGTTTAAATATTTGAATTATAAACCTGTTAAGTATGTCCTGTATTTTGTTTAAATATTTGAATTATAAAACAGTTTAAAAATATAGGTAGTTCTGGAAAAACATTCTACATGGCAAACAGACAGTAACACTTTAATAATAAAGTTAATTGAAAACTGAAAGAATAAAACCTTTCCAGAAATGAATATCAATTTTGTTTTTATAAAATGTTAATGGAAATTCTTCTACATGTCAAGACTATGGGACTGTCTCTGTGGGATTAGTTAGCTATGGAATGGAGCATAAATGTTTAGGATTTGTTTGGGGAACCATTTTTGTTATAAAAGAAAAACAGTATTTTTAAAATTATATATTTTTAAAGTACATTTTAATTGCCTATATGAAACAAATTTTCCTCTATTTAAAATTCCTCATTTAGTTTCATGGAACAATGTATAGTATTTTTTAAATAATAGCTATCCTTTTCATTGACTATGGAGAAAGGAAAGAGCTTCCATTCTTTCATAGTTTCTTACAAATCTATGGAAAGGGGTGAAGTTTATGACCAAACAAGAGATAGAGAAATTATGAAATATAAAATCTATACTTTTGATTATATTAAATTTAAAAGTTTTTGCAGGAAAAACCCAATGTGACCAAGGTTATAAGAAATGCAGAAAGCTGGGAAACAATTATTATAGTCAATGTTTTTCATAAAGGACTGAAAAATATAGATTTGAATCAAATTTAAAGGAATCCATGTTATTCTCCAGTTGATAAATGGTCAAAGAATGTAAACAAGCAGTTTCAGAAGAAATTAAAACTTTCTATAATCATATGAAAAATACTCTAAATCATTATTGATTAGCAAAATTAAAATAATTGAAGTACCACCTCCTACCTAGCAGATTGACTGAAATGACACTGAGGGAAAATGATAAATTATTTTTTTACTGTTATAGCAGGTAATATTTTCTATTTCATGAATGATTAAATTGCTTATAAACAAGAGAGAAAAGGAGTTTTCAATTGGACACCAAAATCATAGAAAAAAGGATGTAAATAAATCACCTATATGGTATAATTACTGAATGTAAGATTATTAAAATAGTTCCCCTGTTTTTTCATGTAAGATTTCATTTATAAAATGACATTGGCTTCTTTCCTGAGATAATTCTTCATATTAATACAATAGATAATTTAATTGTTTTTAAGAAAATAATAGAAAACTACTATAGATTTAAAATACAAAAAAAGTAGAATGCAGCCATAGGTACTTTGTCTTAAAATAAACTGGAAAAATGTCAGATATAGGTTATGATGATGACAACAGCAATGATGTCTATAATGATACTAATAATAATAATAATAATAATAATCCCTTCTATACTTACTACAGCAGTTATACCAGGCAAGATTGGAGTTAAAACAAAGGAACAGATTTTCAACAAGGAATGTTGCTGCTGTGTTATCTGATTAAGCCTGACTGGAACTCTGGAATTCTGAACAATTGCATGTTACATGCTAATGCTTTTCCAGTATTGGTAGTGCATCATCGTATCTTGCTGAAATGGGTATACTAATGTATAGCTCAAAGGTGGAAGGTCCAAGAGGAAAGGCCATACTGACAATTAGTTCATCTAGAGCTAGGTTAGGATATACCAGGTTGTCTCATTTTCTTGCTAGAAATGGTTTGATAGTGATTGCCTAGCATTAATGAAGCACTATGGTGCCTCACTGATACAGAAGGAAAAAAAAACAATTCAAGGTCAAGAGACTCCAGCAGCAGTCCAACCATCTCTAATAGTCCTGTTTCTTAAAAATCAGTCCAAGAGGTGAAGTGATTATGGTAAAGGCAAATGAAAAGGATGCCTTGCACAGTATAACTTTCATTATAATAAATATAATTCAGTGCAACTTATGCTACCAATCATTTGGTTGATTGATATGATCCTCTTCAATATCAAAGAAAGAGTAGTATGATTAGTTCAGCACCCCAGCTATTATTCTTTAACCACTCTTATAGACTTAGATACACTTAGCAGTAAAAGGTAGCAGGCTGGTTCTAATCAGAATCATTGTGATGCTCACTTTGATATGTTAGACAATAGTGGGAGGGATGATCCTTTCAATTCTGATAACACACACACATATCAGACTCATTGGGTTTTTTTTATCTACTGTAACTATTTCATCAGGGATAGAATCAAAATGGCAGAATAAAAGGAAGAACTTACCTGAGCTTTCTCAAATTCCCTATCTATGTCAAAATACAACCTGAAAACAAATTTTGAAGTGATAAAAACCAACAAAAGAATGGGGGGGGGAAGAATTTTCTAGCCCATGACAACTTAAAAGGAAGATCTTTTTAACTTGATTGGAGGTAGAGAGGGAGGGGGAGTGGGAATTTGACTTGCACTGGTATTTTCCAGAGGTCTCAGCCCACTGGGAGCTATACTGAGCTATACTCTCCTATACTATCCATTTATAGCTCCAGGTAGTGATCAGGGCAAGGAGGAGGACTAGCAGAATTAGTGACCTTGGTCACAGTTCCAGGGAAGAAAAGTGTGCTTGTGGTTACTTATAGACCAGAGAATAACCCAGTGAAAGAATGACTCTATCTCTCTTTAGATCATAACACTTTCAAAAAACTGAAAATGTAGGGATCTCTAGACCCAGTTCATAAAATAGCAGCATGAAAAATCGGAATCTTGAAGCAACACAGCCTACACCCTGGAAGCAGTGCCCAACTTTAACAACATAAAGTTCTATCTCAATAAAAAGACTAGAAAAACAAGAAAATAACAACATAAGTAACATTACCATATGAGTTACAAAGAAAAAAAAAAAAACAAAGCATGTTCAAAAGAAGTAAATAATATTAAAATAACTACAAGTAAAATACTAAAAGAAATTATGAATTGGTTTCAGGCTCAAAATAAATTCTTAGAAAAGTTCAAAAAGTCTTTTTATAAAAAATCAGAAAAGAAATGAGAGTTAAATAGGAAAGTTATGAAAAAGAAAACAAATTGGTAAAGGATGCACTGAAAATACCAAACAGCACCTTAAAACAATAATGAACCAAATGGTAAAAAAACAAAAATCCAATGAAGAGAACTATTCAAAAAGCAGAGTTGGCCAAATGGAAAAGAAGGTACAAAAGCTCACTGAAGGAAATAATTCCTTAAAAATTAGAATTGGCATTTGGAAACCAACGAATCCATAAAACATCAAGAAACAATGCAACAAAACCAAAGGAATAGAAAATAGATAAGACATATTTTTTTTAAAAAAAGCATAATCAAAAAAAGAGCATGGACCTCATTTTTCAATAAATTATCAGGGAAAATTGATCTGATAACCTAGAACCAAGGGAAAAAATTAAAATAGAAAAATCTACCATTTACCTCCTGAAAGAAGTCTCAAAATGAAATCTTCCAGTATTGCAGCAAAATTCCCAGAGCTCCTATGTCAAGTACAAAATTTTGCAAGCAGCCAGATAGAAACAATCCAAATTCCTTGAATCCACAAACAGAAAAACACAAGGTTTAGCCACTGAAGGGATTGTAGGATCAGAAATTTTGGGACATGACATTCCAAAGAGCAAAAACATAAGGATTCCAATCAAGAATCAGCTACCCAGCAAAATTGAGTATAATTCTTAAGGGGAAAGTTGATATTGAATGAAGCAGAAAACTTTTAAACATTCCTTATTAAAAGACTGGAGCTGAATTGAAAATTTGACTTTCAAAGACAAGACTCAAAAGAAGCACACAAAGGTAAACTAGAAAGAGAAATCATAAGGGATTCAATATAGTTAAACTATTCATATTCCCCAAAGGGAAGATGATACTTATAACTTGTAATAAATTTATTATCACCAGGGCTATAAAAGGAAAGTAAATATATATATATATATATATATATATATATATATATATATATATACAGAGAGAGAGAGAGAGAGAGAGAGAGAGAGAGAGAGGGTATGAGTATAAGATAATTATGTGATGATATCTAAAAGAAGATAAAATTATAGAATTGTGAAAGAAGGATATCCTGGGATGAAGGGGAAGGCAGAGGCATAAAGGGGAAAAGTATCTCACATAAAATAGGCATGAAAAACATTTTTAAAATTGAAGAAGATGAAGGAGGTAGATAAATCATTAAATTGTCAATAAATTGTCATTAAAATTGACTGAAAGTCTCAATGGCATACACATTTGGATATATAAATATATTAGGCCATACAAGGAGATAGGAGAGAAGAGAAGAGGAGAGGAGAGAAATAAAGAGAAGGGGTTGACTGATATAAGGGAAGTTTAATTGTGGTATGTAGTAGCCAGGAGGGGAAAAACCTGAGGAGGTACAGGATAAGAAGAGACAGAGAGATAGATAAGCAGGGAAAAAATACAATGGAAGGAAATATAGAGTTAGTAATCATAATCTTGAACATGAATGAGATAAACTTACCAATGAAATAAAAGTGGCTAGTATAGTAGATTAAAAAACTAAAATCCTACAATTTGTTGATTATAAGAAACACACTTGAAGCAAACATATAGAGAGTAAAGATAAGGGGCTGATGTGGAATCTATTTGTTTTAATTAAATTTTAAAATAAAGTAGGGTGGTAATCATACCTCAAACAAAATAAAGGCAAAACTAGAGCTAATTAAAAGAGATAAATAGGGAAGCAACATTTTGCTAAATGGTACCATAGACAATGATTTAGTAGCAATAGGAAACCTATTATTATATCAATTGGTATAGCATCCAAAATCTTAATTGAAAAGTTGAGTTATAGGAAGAAAAAGTGAAATTATATTAGTGTAAGACTTTAAATTTCCCCTTTCAAAGCCAAAAAATCTAAATAAAGAGAATTTTAGATGTTAGATGTGACAGACCTCTGGATAAAATTGAATGGGAATAGAAAGGATTATAATTCTTTTTTATCAAAGATACATGGCACCCACATTCTGATTTATCATGATTTATTGACCTGGACCATAGACTAAATCAACCATTTTTTAAGGCATAAATACCTCACAATAAAATGCAGAAGAAAAGGAATATCAAATTCACTCTTCATATCATAATACAATAAAAATTCCATTCAATTAAGGGACATAGAAACATAGATTAAAATTAGGGTGCAGAATGTGTTCAAGAAAGACTAGCACCTCTAGTGTGAGAGCTACCAAACTCTTTTTTCCAGGCTCTTTTCCTCTTTTGTTATCCACTTGAGGCACCTAATACACACCTGTAGTTCTAAAAAGCATTAGCATACCCACTGGTCACACACCATTAAACCATTTCCTCAGAAGGGTTAAACTAGGTTGAGGGTTCAAACCCATTGATGAATTAGGTTGTATCTACCAAGCATGTGAAGTCTTGCCCTAGTTAAATGGACTTACGAGAACAATTCCTTTCAAAAGCCATGAAAGTGACTGAAGTAGGAACTGAGGGTCACTTAGAGCTTGGTTACACTTGGAGAATTCCAATGTCATCCACTGTATCTCAGACCATCACAGTTGTCTTGTTTCCAACTTTCCACTGGACTGCTATGACTTTGAAAGAGAGAGTGAGATCTACAACTTTATGCCACTATGCCTCACTTAAATCCAATTTACACACAAATCAAAAGACACCACCATATCATTTTATCATTTTTAACTATCTCAAAGACCTGTGTTGAAAATGATAAAATGATATGGTGGTGTCTTTTGATTTGTGTGTAAATTGGATGTGATGGAGCAGGTGATGAAGCAGTATATGCAGATACACTGGGAGCTGTAGCTACAATCCTGCACAAAGATTGCCCAGGCCATCACTGGAAGTAGCAGTGGGATTCTGCAACCCCTTGGGTATCTGAGAAGCCTTTTAAGCATCATACTGCTCACCTCCTAATGTGAAGAAAGGAGTGAGCTCTGCTTACTCAATCCTGATCTGATGACTGTAACAGGTGAAGATCCTACCCCACAATTGAAACACACACACATACACACACACACACACACACACACACACACACACACACACACACAACTAGAAAACCAAAACTAAATCAAAACATTTCTTCAAAGTTGATTACACTCACTACTAGTCCATGTAGTACATGGAATGTGTACACACCCCCTAGAAAACATAAAATCCAATAGAACTGAAACACAAACAGCTGCTGTTTCAAAAGAACTCAGTAGGTATCATATTCAAATAGTCGCCTGGAGGAAAACAAGCCTGACAAATGAAGGTCAGTGTAAAATTTCGGAGCTGGATACACATTTTTCTGGAGTAGCCACAGTGAAGGGGAGTTCCATGAAGCTGGGTAAGTTTTGAGATCACAATTACTCTAGTCAACAAGCTTGCATGCCTACCAAAAATAGGGAATGACAAGCTCATGACAATGTGATTGCCACTTGTAGGAAAACTCGATGGTATCATCATCATTACCTATGCTCTCAATATAACAAAGGTCAAAGAAAAATCTTATGAAGATCTGAAGAACCTCATCATAAATGTATCAAAAGAGGACAAACACAATTCCAGGTGGCTTTAATGCCAGAGTAGGGTCAGACTACCAGACATTGCAGAGAATCCTTGGGAAGAATGGAGACACATACTATTGAAGACTTGTACATCTTGTAACCTCCTCATCATGGACACTATCTTCTATTTACCCAAATTCAATAAAACTCCCTGGATGCACCCTAGCAGCAAATATTGTCATCTAATACACTATGTGATTGTAAGGAGAAGATACAGAACATGAGAATGGCAAAAGCAATGTGTGCTGCAGTGTGCTGGAATGATCACAGACTTCTCCTCTCCAAGCCATCTAATAGGCAAAATGACTACTAGAATAATTAAAGTCACTAGATTAGTGAACTTCTCTGAGCAGAAACAATATGTTGCTAACTTGGAGATAAAGTTGAGTCAAGATATAGATGACAGCAGGGGAACAGAAAAGCAGTGGGAAAGTTTTCAGAGATTTGCTGTACAGCACTGCATTTCTCATCTGGGTCAGAACACTTGCAAACATCAAGACTGCTTCAATGAAAATGATGCAGAAATACAGCAGGTGATACATGCAAAACAAGAACTCTATAGCATTTACCAGCAGGATAGTTCATCCATTTATATGAAGACAGCATTTAGGGGCAGCTAAGTGGTGCAGTGGATAGAACACCATCCCTGGAGTCAGAAGGACCTGGGTTCAAATCTATCCTCAGACATTTAATAATAATTGTTTAGCAGTGCGACCTTGGGCAAGTCGCTTAACCCCATTGCCTTAAATAACAACAAAAAAATTAAAATTGAAAAAAAAAGAAGACAGGATTTAATTCCATCAGAGCAAAGTACAAGTAAAGCTTAGAAAGAAACAGGAATCTTGACTCAATAAGAAGGTAGATGAAATTCAGTTTAAGGCAGATAGTAACTATCCAAAGTGTTTTTATGATGCCTTGGAGCCAATCTGTGGAATCCATTGATCATTTACCTCAAGTTGAAGTCAATCTGTCCCTAGCTGAAGTTCCAAATGAAGAAAAGACTTTAAATGCCATTAGGCTCCTTTCATGTGGCAAAACACCTGGTACTGATTCTGTTCCAACTGAGACTTACAAAAGCTGACTGAAATTTGACAGGTTATATGGCATGAGAAGGTTGTTGCCCAGATGTTCAAGGATGCCTCCATTGCCCATCTCTAGAAAGATAAAGGGAATAGTTTGTCCTGTGACAATTACAGGGGTATTTCTCAGTTACCATTGGCAAGATTCTTGACAGAGTTCTTAATAGGTTGATCCTTCACCTGGAAGATGGTCATCTTCCTGAGAATCAGTGTCACTTCAGAAAAGATTGAGGAACAATCAAGATGATGTTTGCTACTTGCAAGGAATGGAACAAAGGTATATACCTAATCAAGATCTTTGATACTGTCATTTGTGATAGCTTTTGGAAAATTGTCAAAGTTTGGTTGCCTGGAGAAGTTTGTCAGGATTACATGTCATGACAACATGCTTGCCCAGATTCTTGATAATAGACACTGTTCTCATGATTTCTCCTTCACTAATAGAATGAAACAAGGCTGTGTCTTTGCTCCCTTGCTTTTTACTATGTTTTCAGCCATGTTATCAAACGTTTTCACTAAGGCTAGACATTGCATCAGCTATTTAAGTTATTTCAGTGGTGGTAAATTCTTCAACTTGAAAGACTTCAAGCCAAGACCAAAATGGAGAAAGTGTTGTTGCATAATTTTCTGTTTACAGATGGCTGTGTACTCAATGCAGTTTCTGAAGCTGAGATGCAACAATGTATGGATGAGTTCTCTGCTGCTTGTGCTAATTTTGATCTAACAATTAACACCAAGAAAATACAGAGCACCGCACCATCCATATACGGACCCTTTGATTACAGCAAATGGAGAAGTTTTGAGTATTGTGAATAAATTCACTTAGCTTAGAAGTATACTTTCTAGAGAGTTATACAGTGATAATGAGGTTGCCAGAGCAAGTTCAGTATTTAGTAGGCTCCAAAAGAAAGTGTGGGAGAGAAGAGGTATTAGACTACCCACAAGTTAGGGAATGCCTGAACAAGTTGGGGTATATAATTGTGATGGAACACTTGTGCTTTTGGAAATAATGAGCAGGATGGTTTCAGAAAAACTTGCAAAGATTTATGTGATCTGTTCCAAAGTGAAATGAACAAAACCAGGGGAGCAGTGTGCACATTAAGGATGATCAACCATGAAAGACTTAGCTATTCTGATCAAGGCAATGTTCCAAGACAATTCTGAAGGACTTATGATGAAAAATGCTATTCACCTCCAACAAAACAATTGATTGCTCTAAATGCTTAACAAGCTTATATGGCTTAACAAGCCAAGATTTTTTCCTCTTCTTTTTTGGGGGGAGGGAGAGAAGGTCAGGTTATGCTTACAAGATGACGAATATGAGAATACATTTTGCATGACTGCATGAATATGGTCCATGTCAAATTGTTTGCTTTCTCAATGAGGTATTAAGGAAAGGAAAGAATTTGGAACTCAAAAGTTAAACAAAAGTTAGAAATTGTTTTTACATGTAATTAGAAAATATGAAATATATATAAAAGTACTTTAGTGCAGATGATGTTTTTCATCAAACAGGCAAAAACCACAAGAGCATATGAAATGAACTGAATCTAGGAATACTTTTATCATATGTCAGTAAAAAATAAATGCATCATTACCGTTAGGAGCAAGGGCCTAAGACTGTGTTCCACCAAGGGTATCCAAAACTCCAAGTCACAAAATAAAGTATTAAAGATCAATTCAGTGCAGTAATAAGGACTTATTCCTTTTATAAACCTAGATTAGCTGAAATGACTAGAAGTTGAGGAGTTGCATAAATTTGAAGTGTGAAAAACTGAAGAAATTGAAGGCATTGAAAACCTGTGCCTCATGCAAAGCACTATTTAATAATGAAACAGATGACAAAAATAATTCTGACATCTTAAATGATTTTTAAGAGGAAATGAACATATTTAGAATGGAATTTTTTAAAAGTTGCTTTTAAATTTGATGACATATATCTAGACTAAACACTTGCTATATCAAAATAAAATAATTTTTAAAACCTGTTATCTGGACATGTTATGTAATCCTTGTTATTGGGGCAGGGGCTGGCTCATGCTGGTGAATTACTTGAGTATGGCAGTTTTTAAATGCAGCAGGTCTGAAGATGATTACATGGCTACATTTAAATCCAGCACAAATACGGAAATCCCCAGGAGAGAAGAGAACCAACAGGCTGCCTAAAGAGTAGTAAACTGGCCCAAGTTGGAAAAACAGAGCTATTTAAAAATTTTTATGTCATTCATTACTAGGATTTAATCTGTGTGTGGACACTTCAATTACAGCCTAAATGATATTGGAATATCTAGCTTTTTAGGTTTTTTTTTTGCAAGACAAATGGGGTTAAGTGACTTGCCCAAGGCCATACAGTTAGGTAATTATTAAGTGTCTGAGACCAGATTTGAACTCAGGTACTCCTGACTGCAGGGTCAGTGCTCTATCCACTGCCACCTTGCTGCTCCAGAATACCTAGTTTTAATGATGTTGATAATGATAGGAATGCAAGTTATATTTATTATAGAATTGTTCCAAATACTATAATAAATATAGCTTGCATTCATATAGTGCTTTATTTTTTTAAGTTTTTTGCCTACTTTTATATGACCTTTAGAATAATCTTGTGAGATAGATGTTATTATCTATCTTATGAAGGAACTGAGGTTGAGAAAATAAATGACTTGCCTCTGGTCAAATGTGAAGTGTATGAGGTAGGATTCTAATTCATGATTTCCTACTTGAAGTTAAGCTCTTTATACACTATGCCACCTGCTTACCTATAATTTGAAAGAAATAGGAAACAATGTTTTTATTTCTAGATCCTACTGTACTGCTACTCTTGCCACATATGAACCATATGATTAAAAGGAAGATCTATCTAAAATTATGCTTAAGGAATAACATCCAAAACTACTATCATCAAAATGGCTTTATAAAACTCTTGAGCTGTGGAACAATGGAAGAATATATCAATATCACTATTTGCAATGAAAGAAAATCTAAATATCCCATTATTTGATTCAAAGCAACAATAACAATAACAACAACAAAACACATTGACTAGAATCTTCAATAACAAGACTATGTTAGGAATTCTTAAGCTGAGAGATACAAAGGGAACAATAAAAACAATTTGACATCAATCAAAAGCTAAAGTATGAGCTTAGAAATCCAAGAAATTTGAAAGTAGCAAAAAAAGCAGAAAAAGAGTGATATGAAAAAATTCTGGTCATCTACATAGTCATAATAATTTCTATTCAAAGAAACCACATAAAGAAATAAGCTATGACACAGAAAGATTATTTATAGTTAATATAATGAAAAACAAAATAATTATATCAAAAGTGACAAAAATTCTAGAGTCACTGAAATATTAGAAAAAGATGGATTCAGATGAGATATATAATAAATGTTAGAATTTGGAGTGAATTTTCTTTTACAAAAATGATACTATTTATGGTATTATATTCACAACCAGACATTGCTACTAGAAATTATAGAAAGATTAAACCTAAAGGAGCTTAGAGATTCTACTCCATGGAAACTGTGCAGTGAAATAGTAGAAAACACAACATATTACTTCAGTTTCTAAGAATTAGTCAAATATCTAAAAAAGATACAATCAGATGGTCAGAATTACACATCAGAAGCTACTTATCTTTCATAAACTGACAGACTACAAATGCCTGTACTATAAATAATATGGGCCAAAATGTTCTTGAATGTTAAAAAAAATAAACTGCACTGGAACTATTCCATCATTACAGATAGAAACAATATCCACAATAGCCTGGACATAACACTGTTCCATAAAAAATTTAAGAGTGTTTTATTAGATATCACCATATGGCCCTTGTAATCTCCAAACAAAACAGAATGAACAGTTTTCACAATATAGATACATAATGGAAGAAATCCAAACTATGTAGGAACTTGATGAGAAATATACATTATATCTGCTATGAGTCATTCTGATGACACTTTCAATGAGTTTACAAATAAGTATATATTAAGATACCTTATAACTACAAAAAAAAGGAATACTTTATTGTATTGTGTAGGAGTACACAGACCAATAAATTAAAAATAATAATTTGAAAGAAAGCAATTTATGTCAGGATAGTTTCTATTTGAGTCACTAAAAATGGACAAAAAGGTAATATTTTAATAAGAGCCACTTTCATTTATCTAGCACTTAAAACTTTGCAAGTAAACATGAATTTACCAAAAATATTCAAACTAAATTAAGAATATGTTTCTTACTCAATGGCATGAAGTAAATACTTCTACAACATCAAAGAAGTATGGAATTTAACTACATTAGGTCATTTTAAAGTAGTTTCAGTATGATTACCTTTGGGATTAACCTTTTATTTTCAGAAACTCTTTTAAGAAAAATTAGAGGAAAAGAGATACCGATGTCGGAACTTCCAAATTGTAAAATCCTATTATTTTGATTACCTACAAAGTAACAGCTATGTAGCAAATTGGACAAGGACCAAAGAATGTCAATTTGAATATTATTTATTGTTCATCTATCTGAGAGATTGCTAAACCATTCTGAGATAAAAATAACCTATTAAAGAACAGAAACCTGAGTTTGTTTCTTTAGGGGGGAACCCATATATATATATATATATATATATATATATATATATATATATATATATATATATCTGTGTGTGTGTGTGTGTGTGTATGTATATATACATATATATATATATATATATATTAATACTAAGTATTTCTAGATCTTAAAAAATAACAAATCCACTCAGCACCACATGGAGATCTACATTTTACCCAGAGTAGTGATGAATTTTAAGACATGAAAAAATTAAGTCACTTTAATTTTTTTATTCTTTTTCATGCTTTAAGGTAAAAACTTTATTTCTGTTTTTGTTTCTTAAATATTTTAATTATTAGGGTTTTATGAATTTAAAAAATTTATGTGAAAATCTTCCAACAGGATAGATACAATTCATCATCAGTTTTAAAATGTATTAATATCTTTATAGTTCAATTATGTTTTAAAATGGGTAAGTGTTGTCTATGAAAAAGGAGTTTTTAGTTTTATATAATCAAGATAATTGAGCTTACAGAGAGGAAGAAATAATGTGAAAATGGTTTAGATAATTCAGCACAAAAGTGTGTCATTATATTAATTTAGGGGAGAATTTTTTTATTTATCCTCTAATTAATTTGTCCCCTTCAGTTCAAAAAGGCTAAAGAAATAATGTCATGGTAAGTCTAAATCTGTTGAAATACGAAATATAATCTTGTCATCTTTGCATAAGATGATAAGCAGTTCAAAATAATTGTCATAGGGGTGGCTAGGTGGCACAGTAGATAAAGCACTGGCCCTGGAGTCAGGAGTACCTGGGTTCAAATCCAGTCTCAGACACTTAATAATTGCCTAGCTGTGTGGCCTTGGGCAAGTCACTTAACCCCATTTGCCTTGCAAAAAACAAAACAAAACAAAATAATTGTCATGCTTAAAATATTCTATAAGATGTATCTTTATTAAAAAAGTATAATATTTGAAATATCAAAGAAAGGATTGTTGGAGTAAATTTTAATCAGTAATTTTAGAGCTCTTCATTTTTTCAAAAGTGTCTGTGGAGATACTGCACATAGGAAAGTACATTTGTCTAAATTTAGGTTCAGAATAGATGTGAATAACTTAAATCAATCCCCATTTTTTCTATAAGTAACCTTTTGTCATAGTTTAAAGTCATTATAGAGAATAAAAGGTATTTCCAAGATTGAAGTTTAAGGTAAAATATTTATGATATTTTCGCTTTCTATTTTAGTGAAAGTTAAAAACTTTAAATACGGAAGATAAATTGCTAAAGTAATAGAAATTTAATTATATTTTAAGAATTTTTCTGTGATCATCTTTTTGATGGATTTGTACATATTTAATTTCATTCTTTAACTAAATTTTCATATTTGAAATTTTTTTTAATATTGGAAAGGAATACTTAATCCATACTTCAAATACTGCTTTTTATTGATGTCTCCAACTTGCATTCAATATCTATCTCATGACCTTTGCATTTATCTGTTAAACTATGGAAGATAGTGTTTTATTTTTCTTTTCAGGAATGAGAGAGGGAAAAAGGAATCCTGTAATTACATCTCTCTTCAGAAATCATATGTGGAATCTCTTCCATCAATGTTTGTAGACAACATATCTATAATTGAAAGGATTTCTTAGAAAACGAATTGGGACATTGAGGAGTTAAGTGACTTTCCCAAGTTTACATAAAGAACTAGAGGCAAAATTTGAATCCCATTCCTTCTGAATTCAAGGCTTATGCTCTATTCAGGACACTATTTTTGCCTGCATAAATGGTTGTTAAAGAAAAAAAAAACACATTTCATATAGCCCACATTGATATCTTTTTAAATGTTTTACAAAGTGACTACATCAGAGGAATTTAAATATGAGGACCATAGAAATTCCAGGACTGAATGAACTTTCAAGTGTTCCCTTATTGGATTTCTAGACAGCACTGCTAAAAAATAAAATCACATTTCAAAGCCTTAAAACGTTTCATGATCCCAGATTTAAATTAAGTATTTTCTTAAAACATAGGGCAACAATTCATCCTCTTGTAAAACAGCTACTCAGCAGCAAGAAGCAAACATCCTTTGGCAAATAAACATTGTCTGGATTGACTAAGTTTTCTGAATATCCTCACACTTCCAATAGTTAAATATTTAAAAAACTGAGTATTGGCACTTAGTAAGATTTTAAAAAGCTGATAAAATTGAGGAGGATTACTGTAAAGAACCTCACACTGACACACTGTCAGTTCTAAATGTCAGGGACTTCAAGCTAAGTTCATGAAAATGAAGATTGTGCTCAGGGACAATATTACCTTCTATGATAAATCTTTTTAAGCCTTAAAGGGGGGGGGGGAGCCTCAGACCTAATGTAATGATCTCAAAAACCAATTTCTATGTGTCTAAATTTCTCAAAATAAATAGCAATGAAGGAATTAATTGCTACAGAAGAATATATATTCTAAAGCAATTTAAGCCAGTTTTGCTTTTTTTTTAAAAAGAGAGAGGTGGGGGGAGAGAGAGAGAGAGAGAGAGAGAGAGAGAGAGAGAGAGAGAGAGAGAGAGAGAGAGAGAGAGAATGTATGTTGAAATATCTATATCTATCTTTGGATATCTTGACCAAATTTCCCATAGTTTCAAAATCTACTTTTTGTATTTCAAATTGGCACAGAATAGAAAGGAAGGTTGATATTATTTTGAACTTAATTTAAATATGGTAACATTTGTCTCATATGATTCTCATTTACTTTTAAAAAAATCTAAATCTATAATGAAAAATATTTTAGCATCTTGTTTATACTTTTAGATTTTGAAGGAAAAAGTTATAGTTCAAAGGGAAAATTGAATAAAAAGGCATGATGAAATAAACTTATGTGTGTCATTTAACATTCCCCAATTTAAAAAAAAATTCTTTACTTAAGGCAATAAGGTTAAATGACTTGCCCAAGATCACACAGCTAAGCAATTATTAAGTGTCTTTGGTCAAATTTGAACTCAGATCCCCTGACTCCAGGGCCAGTACTCTATCTACTACACCACCTAGCTGCCCCTTCAATAATGTTTTAAAGGGATAATTGCTCATTTGAAAGGCTTCAATTATCACTGATTTGGTTTAGCTTTATAGTTTAAATTTTTGTGATTATTATTTAGTTAGTTTTGTTCCCTTTTCTTTTAAAAGGGATAAGGATAGCAATATCTCAAAAAGAAGTTAGCTGCTGCAGATTCCAGAATCAACTCCCCAACAGAGAAGTAAATTGGCAAGTTGGAATCGGAGATTCCAAGTGTTTAGTTAATGGGATCTTGTAAAGTCACGATAGTGAACTGCCATGTAATGGATCTGGATTTTTGGAGAGTTGTGAGTGTGAAGAGAGGGGAGGGAGGGTTGTATGAAGGTTAAGATAGAAGATGGAAGTTAATCTGAGGAGTATAAGCCACAGATGGCCTCCTAGTGAGAGAATTAGGGAAGTTCTCCTGAATGTGATAAAGAGTTGAATCCAATAGTGAGTCTAGGGTCCAATCCAAGTCTGAGTACATATAAACTGAGGTAACAGTTTTGTGCAATACAAATATTGGAATGCTTTTTTGGTAGAGAAGTATACAAAAAGAAAAATAGTGTTAAAGACAAATAAAAACTTTATAATTTTCTTGTTCTTATCTCCCTGAAAAATTCCTACCACTTTACCATGGTATGAAAGAAAGAATATTATATTTGGACAACCATTTCTGTCCCCTTAATAACTGTGAAATCTTCAACAAGTTATTGAAGTATTCTGAAGCTCAGTTTCTTTAGCAGTATAACCAGGATTTGATATATGAACAAATCACTTAAGATGGAGGCTTCCATATGAGTGATATCAAGGATCCATTTCTAAAGGATTAGAGCACATTTGAATGCTCTGCATTGGACTATCATATCATTTGGAGCAGTCCCTTTTCATTTCCTGAATAATTAGAATGCCCTGCATGTTTAAATATTTCTAACTGAGGGACAGTTGCTCTCGTTTTCAGTAAGTGTACATGAATGAAGAACTTATTCACCCCCATAAAGGGTGGGATTCAGTAAACAGGGTGGGGGAGTGTGTGTGGGGGGGGAAGCCCTGCATCCCTGAAAGGAAGGCTTGGGGTTTAGGATTTCTTTCATTTGTCCTTTTCTGCACTAAGTTCAGGGAATAGAGTCTCAAACACAAGACAAGAGTTTCTAGAAACTAGGAGGGGACATTCCAGATCCAACCATACAATCAGCAAAGTCAGGGCATCCGATAAGGTAGGATCCTAGAATGGAAGTACAGGTGAAACATTAATCTTGGGACTTGGTGAGACTAAGGAGTTCAATTGTAAACAATCTCTTTTTTCTTTCCTAGAGATCTAAGTTGGTGCTAGAGGGGAATGATTTTACTTTGTTTATGTTATACATTTAAAGTAAATATTCCTTTCTAAAACAAAATAAACTGTTAAGTAGTAAAATGGAACTGGACTTATTGGAGGGCAGTTCTCTTGAGGGGGGCTTAAACCAATGGCAGAAATGAGAGAGACCTTTCCCCAGGCTATCCCCCCATCCTATCATCCAAAGGAAGTGGAGAATCATGAGGGGAAATGTATGGAATTTGGCAGTGTGAACTAGAGTAATTACTCTTACAACTGACAGCCAATATCCTTCCCACCTCTAAGCTTATGATCCTATTACTGCTATTCCTTTGGTTTCAGGGGATCCATTTTTTGCTTGCTATTTGCCCTGGTGGCTATATAATATAGCTTGTATAATGCATAAAACATTTAAAATGATTTTTAAGACATTGTTGTAAAGCCATGACTACCCATCAATCAGTCTGTGTATCAGCTAGCATGCTAAGGTGACTCATAGAAAAGTAGTGGACAGTCTGGTTTCAAGGAACTCATAGAAGGAGATGACCTGCAAATAACCATGTATGAACAAGCTACATAGAGGAAAAAAGAGGAAAATAATCAGCTAGAATTAAGGGGAATTAGGAAAGGTGTCTTGTAAAAGACAACACTTTTAAGGGGGTCTTGAAGGAGACAGAGGAAACCTGGAGGCAGAGAGATGAGGGATGAGTACAATATAGACTTTGGAGTCTGTAGCATAATCAATAAGACTTATTTAATCACCTACTATGTGCCAATCATTGTGACTAGTGTTAAGAAGGCAGGGACAAAAATATAAGTCTCACCCTTAGGGAACTAACAACCTTGTCTTTTTGAAACAACTTTTTCTGGTTATCCTAACCTGTTTCCTCTTTTCCTTCAGTGTCTTACAGGCAGTTGTCTTCAGAGTCACCATTCTTTTCTTTATTTTCTCTCTAAATGCTCTCTTTTTCTGTGTGTTCATCTATTCCCAAGCTAAATTATCACTTTTATGCCAAATCTACTTGCTCATCATCAGTCTCTCTATTGACCTCTAGTACCACATTTCCACCTTCTGGCTAAATGTTTCATTTTTGTATCCTTAAATTCAACATGTGCAAAATTAAAAGCAACATATCCCTTCTCACGTTTCACCTCCCAACTTCCATATTTTTGTCATTGTCATGACTATTCTTCCAGTCACTTAGGCTCAATTTCAGAATAATCCTTGACTCTTCTGTCTCATTCACCCTCTAGGCCCATTCTATTGCAACAGCTTATCAATCAGACCTTGACAATATTTCTTTCATTTGTCTTTTCCTCTTCCTTCACATGGCTCCCAGCCTAATCCAGGTCCTCATTACTTCTTCCATAGACCTTTGTAATAGCCTCTATGAATGAATCCTATGTTTCTTCTTTCCCGTTTTCAATCTGCACATTTGCCAAAATAAGTCCCTAATGCCCATATTTGATCAACTCATTCATTTAGTTCCAAATTATGTGTCTCTCCATTGCTTAAGGGATAAAATACAAACTCTATGACCTGCTATTTAAGACTCTCTGCAGTTTGGTTCTGATCTCTCTTCCTGCTCTTATCTCATATTGGTCCCCTTCAAGCATTCTTCATTTCAGCAAAAATAGGATACTAGCTACTATCTTATCTTAGTCTCTTTTGTCTCTCTACCTGTGTATTTCCTCAGGTTGTCCCTCAATGCTGCAATATTTTTCCTGTCTTTAACATTTTTCCTGCTTTAATTTAGTTGTTACCTGTGTAATTTTTTCTTCCTTCAAAGTCCTGTTAGTGTCATTTTCTAAATGAAGGCTTCCATGATTTCCAAATTGAAAATTATTTCTTTCTCTTGAAATATCTTATAGCACTTTCTCTGGTTATGTCCCTTTCATTTACCACTTTCATTCTTGTACCAAGGTTACTTGTATACATGTCTCAATCCCCTTAATATATGTAAAGCTCCTGAGGTCAGAAATTATAATTGTTGTATTTCCAATGTTGTGCAGCACTTTATTTGTAATAAGAAATCAATAAGTGCTAACTGAATATATTTTATTGAGAACCTGGAATTAAACACAAACTTCCTCTAGGGAAGCAAAAGTAAGAATGGACAAATGAAGAATTAAATAAGTAGCATTTCTTAAGTGTTTATTATGGTCAATACACTGTTTTAAATGCTATGGATTCAAAAAATATAAATGAAAACAATCCCTGACATCAAGAAGTTTAATATAGTCAATGAACAATTATTAAGCACATTCTTCATGCTAGACACTGTGTTACAAAAAAAATAAACAGATTCAGGAAGTGGTGGTCAGATGGGAATTTTGGTTCAGATTGCTCCTTTATTGATGAGTGGAACCAAAGGGAGTAGGTCACCAGAACTATTCCAGTTGAAATAGTAGCATTGATATGACTGACTCCAAAACTGAAAAAGAAGAGGGTTACAACATGGGAAGAGCACAAGTAGAAGTTAGATGAAAGCAAGGGAATCAAGTGAAGCATGACCATAAGAGATGGGCTAATGTATTGTGCTATATGTGAGGGCCTCACCAGTCTGGACCATATGGTTCCCACAATGGAAGATTCAAAGTTGAAAGGAGTAAGTACTCCAGGTAGAATCTCTGAGGTAGTGCAAGGCAGCTGATGAGAATATGGTCAAAGACAGGAAAAAAAAATATACAAAGCAGTTGTGTCCCTAAAATAACAATGAGAGCAGTTCAAGGCCATTTACCAAAGGGGCATGGTCCTGGATTATATCACATGGCTACAGCATAGTATAACTATTGATGATGATAAAAATAAAGAATTAAAATCAATAAGAAAATGTTAAAGGATGACCATTGTCCTCTTTCTGAAGAAGATAAGGAGCATGAATAGAATGTAGAAAAACTTCCATATTTAAGTGAAAATAAGTCTTGATATTTACAGTGCTACACATTGCTGAACATAGCTATCATTTTATTTACACACATGTATACACATACTCATATATATGTCTTGTGTACATATATGTAGCATAGTGGTAATTTTATGCATTATGTATTTGTATTCACACATATGTACCTCATGTATATGTGGAGAGAGACAATAACTCTCTTGTTGGTAACAAAGATATAAATTAATTTATTTGGAAAATTTAATATAATAATAATTCACTCCCCAGAAGCTAGACAAAGGAATTGTTATAATTCAATTTCAACTAAAAGGAATTACTTTCTCTCTAATAAAGGTCTCTCATTCTTCAATTTGTCTTATGTATGTTTTTCTCATTAAATATTTATTTTTTTAGTAGATCCAAGCTTCTTAAGGTCAGTAGCTATTTTTATAATCATTTTTTATTACTAGCACTTAGCATAATATCTTTGTTAAAATTTTATTTCATGTTTCCAATTGCATGCAAAGGTAGTTTTCAACATTCATCCATTTGCAAGTTTATGTGTTCCACATTTTTCTACCACCCTCCTTTCACTCCCCCCCTCCTCATGGCAGAGAGCAATCTGGTAACAGTTATACATGTACAATTGTGGTTCACATTTCTATAATAGTCATATTGTGAAAGAGTGATTAGTACTAAAAAGGAAAATATGAGAAAGAAAGAAAAAATACAAAAGAAGTTTTAAAAAATGATCATGGGATTCTTTGCTTTGCTTTCAGGTTTCATAGTTTTTTCTACAGATGTGGGTGACATTTTTTTTTATATCAGGTGCCCTTGATCACTAAAGTAGCTATAGCATGTTATCTTGTATATAATAGGAACTTATAGGAACTAGTCATGTGACATGGGCAAGTCACTTTGCTCAGTTTCCTCATCTGTAAAATAAACTAGAGAAGGAAATTGCAAACCATTCCAGTGTTTTTGCCAAGAAAACTCCAGTTGGGGTCATGAAGAGTCAAAAACGATTGAAATGACTAAATAGCAAAACAAATAAATACTTAATTTTCTTAGTGGGGGGAAGCAAGCCTTAATTTAAATTTAAATTTTGAAGAGATGGTGCTGCAGTACCTGTAAGAATAATTACCAGGAAGTGTTTCAAAAGTGTTTGCTTCCCAGAGATGAATGGTTTCAAGTTCTGGACTGTCACCAAAGTCCTTGGCACTGATAAATGATTAAACAGCAGAAACTGATATGATTGTATCAGTGGAAATGACATTAGGGATTACTTTGTTGATACAACCTAATGTTCATGAGATCTCTTTATATGTCTTGCAGCTGAAATTTCCATGTGTGTTATCTCTCTTACAATTATTGTGATCTTTGTGAGAGCAGGGACTGCCTTACATTTCTATTTGTATCCTCAGTACCCACCACAGTGTTTTGCACATAAATGCCCCAAAATGTTTTTCATTCATTCATTTATTCATTCCCAATTATCTATCTTTTCCATAAGAAGAACATGCAAGTTTGCCAATTATCTATTCTAAATTGAGTTGTCCTATATTTAAGGTATTACCTTGAGCTATAGGCTAATTATCCTGTCAAAAGAGGAAATAAGGTTAGTTTGTCATGACCTATTATTGTTGAAGTATGCAGGTTCTTAATGATTACAACTTTCCTTTATAAATTATCACAATTCATTTCTAATCTAATGATTTCTAACACACTGATGCATTAATCAATCAATAAGCATTCATTAAATATAAAATATAAACCAATCCCTAGACTGGCTCTTATGAATAAAGTTTTGGTCTGAGGTTTTTTTGTCTGTTTGTTTTGTTGTCGGTGTTGGGTTTTAGCATAAAATAAATGTATTCATATGATTTTGAAGAAATCTTTTCTTTTCAATAATTCTTACCTGAAAAGTATTTGGCAAGTAGGTACCCATCTTCTGTTTAAAACCCTCCAGTGAGTAGAAGGATCATCCAAGGCAGCATTTTGCTATTCCTGTTTCATTTTGTTTTGATACTGTGTCTCCCTAGACCTGGATCAGTCTACCTTTCCTTAAACTTTTGTCAAGTGTTCCCAAGCATTCATTATATATGCCAGAGAGTATGGGAATCCAAATTGGTTTTGGCAGCTAATAACCCCAGAGTTCAAGTGAATCACAAACCTCAACCTCTGAAGAAGTAAGAACTACAGGTATGCACCCCCTTATCCAGCTCCTTCACTTTTGAATATCTTTCATTTTAGGAAGTTTTTTCCCCTTACATTGAACTGAAAATGAATTCTCAGCACATCTATTCTAATGACCAAATATATAGTTTCAAAAAAGACTTCATTGAATATAATTTCAATTCATGAAATTTTCTCTGATATGATATGATATATTATGAGATCCTCAAAAACAGGCACTGTCTTTTGATTTTTTTTGTATCCTCCCTGATTAGCACAGTGCCTGATACACAAAAGTAGCTTAAGTTGCCCATTGATTGGAATACATATCTATATATTTCAAATGTATGTATACTTATATAAATATATATATATATACATATTGTAGATGTATGTTTATAAGCATATATTTATAAATATATATTCATATATAAATAGTTTGCTTTTATTTTTGAAGACATAATTTCATAGTTATGGGATCTCCTATTGTGAAAAATATTTCTATCAATAGATAGTGACTTATCTGTAACTAATATCCTGCAAGAGTTGTCCAGGAAACTGAAAACTTAAGTGACTTGTCTATGGTCACTCTGCTAGCAAATACCAGAGTCAGGTCATGTTTTACTGACTCCAGGATGCTTCTATTCATGAGGTAATGTTACTTCTTAGTTTTATATTGGAGTAGAAGCAAATTCAAGCCAAAAGAAAATAATTGCTGTATTTATGGTATGGATTTCATTAGTTTTTAACTAAACAATTAAATTAGGAGATAATTAAGCAACTGCAATTTGTACTAGCTACATATTAGAAGAGATATTCATGTTGTGAAAAGCTGTCTGATGAACAGTCTGAATGTATTTCATATAGTTCTCAGGGGACAAATACAAAAATAGGAAATCTCATAAACAATTCCAGTATTGCAGACAACAAATACAAAAAATTGACAATAATATAGCACTGGGAGTGTCCAAATTAATATCAAGTCCATCAAATAAACTATTTTGTATCCTTGCAAATTTAAATCTGTTTTTAATTATTTTTTGTTTTAATTAAGAAGAAAATTATCATATTTTAAGAAAGACTTGATCTCAGTCAACTGAAGCCTAAAACACCCTAGTCTACTGCCTCCTAGTAATTCTCCATTTGATCAATGAGGTTGTGAAACTGCTTTTCATGTTGTGCATTATATTGTCATTCTTAAGTCAGTGCAGTTAAATTAGGTTTTATGGTTTAAAATAGCCCTATTAGCTCTGTGCTTCCTGCATTTTCATTAACTCAAAACATATTTGATATCATGATAAGCTTCCCTGAAATGAAGCTTCCCTTCTGGAATAAGTCATCACATTATAGCAGATGCTTACTGCGGAATTTAGTTTTGATATTTCTGCTGCCTAATTGTGTGTTCTCTAGAAACTGATGCTTCAGCTGAATATATACAACATGCATTTTCATTCTTCTCACAACAAGGAGTGGGAAATGTTTTGAACCTAATTAAATACTCGTCTTGCTTCATACCTGAGAAACAAAGCCTCCCAATTCATTTTTAATTATTTAAAGGCAAATGAATAGAGAGATCTGCTAGTAATGATCTTGCATTTTTACCTTTATGGTTCTTAACCTTTTTTGTATGTGTGTGTGATAACCTTTTTTTAGGTCATGTATCCCTTTAGGAGTCTAATGAAACCCCTCCAGAATAATAATTTTTTAAAATTAAATATATATGATTTAATAAAGAAGCCAATTATATTGAAATATTTTTTCCTAATCAAGATCATGGAAAACTCTGAAAACAAATATGATCTCCAGGTTTTACTGTTCTAGAATCTTTTGGTTTGGATCCATCAGTCCAGAAAAGCAGAAAAATTTTCCTCCCTTCCCCAACATGTACAGAGGAATAAAAATACAATTGAAGTTTGCAAATTTGACTTTGAAGGTTACTTCTCTTCCCTTAGCCATATTTTTCTTTAATTTTTTAAAAATACATTACACCAGACAATGAAATAGGTAATAACTTTCTGACCTAGTCGTCTCTGCCTCTCTGCTTTGAGGAGGGAGATAAGCTCCCTAACCCTTCTCTTGGACATTAACTGGGTTTTCATTTGCTCAGAGATGAGTTTCCTTTTCTGGATTTTTCATTCAATTATTGTATTCATGCTGATTGTACTTGGTAACTTCTCTAGCAGGTCACAAATTCAGAGTTAGGTCATCAGAATACCTTTATGCATTATAATATCTGGGATTCCCTATTAAAAAATATTTGACTGGATAACATGCACCACATAAGGATCCTTTTACTCAGTTTGGATATTAGGATAGAGAGGGAGGAACACAGAATTTTGAATCAAGAGGTCTGAATTAGAGAATCAACTTTGAAACTGACTAGTTAGATGACCTTGGGCAAATTCCTTATCTCTCTGAGTAAATTAAAGGTTAGGGATTAGTCTTCTCTCCTGAAGCTTATCAAGTTTGTTTTTACCTCATTGGGTTTTTTGGTGTCCTAGACCACAGAGTCAGCTGAAATTAATTTATCTTTTGTGAATAATTTCTATTTTGGATATAATTTAGAGTTTGTGAAGATCAGAAAAATAACCATCCTGTCGATCAAGTAACCAGGAAATCTTAAGAGGGTGTGCCATAGAAAAGTGATTATACTTAGTCTATTATTTTCCCAAAGGAAGAAATGGATATAATAACTAGTAACTGCTATTTGCATAGTATTTTAAGATTTACAAAATACTCTACAAATAATATATCATTTTATTCTCACAAAACTCTAGGAAATATGTGGCATTTTTATCCACC
The DNA here is from genome assembly GCF_037893015.1 of Macrotis lagotis. NCBI lineage: Eukaryota > Metazoa > Chordata > Mammalia > Peramelemorphia > Peramelidae > Macrotis > Macrotis lagotis. The sequence continues at coordinate 529,316,460 of NC_133658.1, forward strand.
AAGTTGAAGAAAATTAAGAGAGAAAGGAATTAATTGATTTGCCTCAGTTCGAGCTAATAAGTCAATGAATTTGAGTCTTCCTGACTGCTGGTTGTATTCATTGTGTCATTTAAATGAGTTGAATTGAATCATAGTAAATAGAAGGTAAAAGGCATAAGATTTTGGCTCAATGAAAGGTAGGAAATAAAAATTTGTTAGTAATAGATTTCTAAAAATGGAGTGAAGAAGTGAATTCCCCTTCACTGAACCTCTTCAAACCAAATGACTAGAAGACTACTGAAGTGGAATTCCTTCAGGTAATGGAGGACTAAAAGCATAGATGGCAAACATGCTGCCTACAACTCTTCTGAATGCAATTGGTATCATATAAAAATTTAATTAAAAATTTCAAAAAACCCAAAATAAATAAAAGTATGATAAATTATAGCTGTCTTGGTTTTAAAATTAAATTAAAATTTTATTCCTCATAGGGATTCTTAAGTTTTAGTGACTCCATATATATTAAAGTTTGACAAAAGTGGAGTCAATAACTTCTGAATCTCCTAAGAACATTCCAAATCCATATTTAATTATTTATCCCGGAGTGCTGGGTTAGTAAGATCTGTTCTTTCTTCAATGAGCTATGTAACTTGGGATAGCCATTTCCTTTTGAGAGCCCTCAGTTTTCTTCTCTATCCAAAATGAGTTCATAGCAAACAAGGTATGGTTCTGTTTTGATAAAAAGAAAAGGAGTAAAGATGGAGAAAGCAGCCTATTTTAATGTCTAAGAACCAGGATGATTTGATTTGAATACTTACTTTGATACTTAAAATCTGTAATATCACAAAGCTTCAGTTTCCTTCTCTGAAGGTTGGGGATGATAATATCTATTGTTATTGTTCAGTTGTTCAGTTTTGTTTGATTCTTTGTAACCCCCATTTGGGGTTTTCTTGGAAAAGATAATGGTTTGTCATTTCCTTTTCTAGTTCATTTTACAGCTGAAGAAATTCAGGTAAACAGGGTTAAATGAGTTGTCCAGGTTCATATAGCAAGTAAGAATCTGAGGTCAGATTTGAACTCAGGAAGATGATTTTTTTTTCTGGATCCAGGCCTGGCTCCCTATCCACTGTGCCATTTAGCTGCCCAAGTATCTATAGCACCTCAACGTGGCCATGATGATTTTCCTTCTATATTTCAATAGATCTCATAAATTTGGCTACTTTTTCAATGATAGAGATCACTTCCACTATCATCTTATGTGATTCTTTTCCAGGTCTTTCTGCAAATCCTCCATATTCCTAGTTCTCTTGATGGTGTATGGACTCCACTAGAGTTCATTGGAATTTTTGAGCTATCCCTTGCTCTCAACCACTGAGAATGTATGATCAAGCTCTACAACTCAAGTGACATTTTTTTCTTTCCTTCTTTTGCATTAGTTTTTATTGATAATAAAGTTTAGTCTTAAATTCTTCAGTTTGTGATGCTACATTATTCCTAGCTTTTTAACATTACTATATCCCATAATGATATTTGAAAAGGAAAAGATGGACCTTCTGATTCTGTGTAAGATTAAGGGTCATTAAAACTGAATAATTTTCCAAAAGCATTCCAAATGCCTTTCTTTTATCTATTAATTATGAACCCAGTTCATTATCCAGACTCAGTTTCTCCTTAAACTCTAATGTACTGATGACCAAACTCTGTGTTTGGTCCATTCAACTGCATGCCTAGATAAAAAGGCATTTTTCATTCACAGTGACTTTCCTATATGCAAATTAGAATGCACTCTTTTGAGGGAGTATTAAACTCATTTAGGATCTATAATCATGATCTATATTTGTCTCATCTATACTTCAAAGGATCTCATGATCTTTAGGGAATTCTTGTTCCATTTGGATTCCAAGTGAAACATCTTCATGACAATGGCCAATTTTTTTCTCTACTAGACATCTCCTTGCTTTATGCCTTAATAGTAAGAATGAACAAATGATAATAACAAAACTTATCTTCAATAAATCTTGAATGATTTCATCCTGTGTCTGTACACCATATGGTTCTAAGGTCATATTTTGCTTTACTGAATGAAATATTTTTATAATCAATAGATAATAATCATGGTAGGATCTTGTATTATCTTATATCTTTTCAGTCATATATATGCTTTTAATGATATTGTCTGCTATGGAATATCATTTGTGCAAATCATTGTGATGCCCTAAATCAATATGTGAATAAGAAAAATGTGATGATGGGAAAGTTATCAAAAGAGTTAATAGTTAATGTTATTTTTGCAGGTATTTCTCTTTAACAATAATTCTAGAGATTTTTTTCCTCTGAGTTTTTAGTATATATTTTTTTAAAATGATCCTTCAGTTCTTTTATAAACCTCCAAACAGACCTCTCCTCTGACTATTCTTGGTCTATTCCAATTGTTTTCTTAAAGGCTATTCCCCAACCCCAGTCCATTCCCTATACTCCTAAAGTTTGGATGACATGATAATTTCCTATCGTTTTATTTTCAAAGATGGTTCTGAGTTTCATTCATAAATTGGATGATTTCAGTTTAATTCCTCACAACTGGAGATGAGTGTAAACAAGCATGAATTGACAATATCATAAATAATGAACAGAGGTATTATGGTGAAAATGATTATGTCCCTTGTGTTAAGCTTATAATTTATACCCATAAAAACAAAATAGTTAATCCTTATAACTTCTTTTACTGCAAGCATTTTTTAAACATCAAACACTATTTCCTCTCCCACTGTGAGATAATCCTTGCCTTGGTGATGATCATTTCAATAGAACACAGCAAATTCCTTGCAACAATGGTTATTCATTGTAGCATCATTAGAAATTAAAAATGAGCATAGAATCTCATAATAGGATGAATGTGGAATTTAATCAGTATGTTGTGTCAAGAGCCATTTAAAGTTTATGTGAAAAATAATATTTTGATGAAAATGTGAAACAAAAGTTAATTCCAATATTGTCCACATATATGCAAGTTCATGGTATTGAGTCATTTATTTTTTCACCAACTAGCTGTGAGGCTACCATATATGAGTCTTTTCAGAAGGACTGAGTATATTTGCTCAAGATCTACAAGAATATTTAAGGGCCCATCATGTACAAAACTATATTGCACTAACATAAAATTATATGTTCATTTCTATGAAATTATGATCCCTGTAATGATGTTTCATTTTACATAGTATTTTAGTGAAGCTAATTAATAACATGTATGTGAGAAGAACAATTCAATAAAAGGAAGGAAACAAGACTTAAAAAAAGAAGGAAAAGATGGAATACAGAAAGGAGAACTAGATAGGTTGTTATGTGTACATTTCAAACTTCCCTAATCTATATTCTTTTCATCAATTATCTTTCCTTTCTCCCTTAAATTCAGATACTTCCCATCTTCATATTTCTCTTCTGTTTTTCTGTATCCTCTCTAAAAAACTTAATTATAGATTCTCCCATTTTACAAAGATACTAAGGACTGATAATTTCTTAAGCCATCAAACTCTAAAGAAATATTTAAATTTTAACAAGTTTCTGTTCTGACATCAACCAACAAAGTTTTGGTAGGGGGAAGAAGGGAGGGAATGTGCCTTCCTGAATATCTGAAATGACAAAACCAAGGAAATCTCAAGACCTATTAAACATATTTTCCATTTTCACTGAGCCAAACACTTAACAGTTAACAACATTTAAATTATACACATCAGAACAGATTGGAATAGTTTGAGGGTAGAATGGCTGAGGCACTGTGAAGTGCAAGTTCACCAGATGAAAGTGTTTAAGAAGTAATGTTGCCAAATGTTAAAGTGTCCAACACCTGCCCCAAATTTTAACATATTCATGTTACCTTAAGGCAAAATTAGAATGGGCTAGTCAAGCAAAAATGCAGACTGAAATTTTATGCATTAAATCTCTGCTGACTTAATTTAAGTAATGTATAGTTAACTTTATTATTCTTTATAAGTAAATTCCAGTATTTTTTTTTATTAATTTTGGTTTTGTTTTACTTTCATAGAAATAAGATGTTGATAGATCTTACATATCCATTCTATAAATCAGGAAGTAGAAATAAATGTAGGGAAATAATAATAATGATATTTTACAATTGTAATTATATAGTTGCAATCTTTAAAACATTCATTCGTATACTTTATCACATTTGATCCTTTTAACAACTCTGTGAGGTAGAGAAGACTAAAAACCCCCAATTTATAGTGAGGAAACTGAGAGACTGCGTAATAATTCATCCATTGGTGAATATGTATTCATGAAGCACCTCTTATGTGCCAGACACTGTGTGTTAGTCAAGGGGGATACAATAATTCTTATTCTTAAGGATCTTACATGCTATGAGTAATGAGGGTTATACGTTCTTCTACAACCAAAAGACTAGAAGTCAAATCTTGTCTAGCTGATTTCAAGGTCTTTCCTCCTATATTAATGAGAGGGCCAAAATCATTAGATTTGGGACAATAAAGAAAATTAAACTATAACATTTTATTAGATTTTTCCACGTGTGCAAAATATATCTAAAAACTTGAAAGAAAATGCAATTTTAATAGGCTAATTCATCTACAGAAGAAAATCACCCCACAATGTCTTCTTAGTTTGTTTCACTGAAGTTCTGACAATTTACCCTATGGTTTTCCATTTAATTACAGACAAGGTGGTTGATTAACTTATAAGACCTCAATAGTTTTACAGAAAGGAGAATTGCATGAGCCACACATTTTAAAATTACTAATTAGAGTCAGGAAAGTGCAAGGTTTGGCTGTTGAAAACAAGAATAACAAAGTATATCAAGAAAAAAAATATTTACCTTTGCAAAGATATGGTAAAAGCTGAAAGGCTTTTTCAATTGCAGTAAACACTAGACTTAAATAATTCAGTGATAATATTTTGAGAAAAGGGTATAATTTAAGGCATCTAGGCAGAATGAGTTATTTCATCCTGGTACATTTGTTTTCCTTTTAAATTATGAGTTTTGTTGGAATCATAAAAATGCTGATGTTCATCTGATATTATAAAATCCTTATGACTCTTAGCTGATGCAACTAAACTAAGCAATGAAAGAATTGATCCACTTGGGATATTAATTTTATCCATGGTTAAGCAGATAGATAATGGAGATAATGTCAGCTGCATGAAGTCCTTGAAAATATCACTCTTTTCTAAGACAAGAAAGGAATAATACTCTTTTCTACTAAAATACTGCCTTTGATCTCAGGAGCTTTTATCCTGAAAAAGAATCTTACAAGAAACCTAATATTATGAGCTGGATAATAAATCCCTGATCTCCAGGAACACCTTGAGTATTATAAAAGTTACATAAATGAAACTGAAAAATATCTGGGAAGTCATCCTTTGAATGATATATATATATACTAACACAGGAACTAAATTTATTACTTTAGAGAAAGAATTACTCCAATTTGCTACATCTGTGGCTATTTACCAAAAGGAAGTTTAAATTTGCAGATATACTGATCTTTGAAAGGAAGATTATTTTCCTTTGTCTACCATTTGTTAGCACCATTTAGAATAATACTAGAAGTCATCAAGACAAAATAAATCTAATTAAAAAGTAATCAAATATAAAAGATATCAGTGTTACAAAAGTTGCTTTGTATGGATGAGTTTGACATTAGTAATTGGGCATATTTCCTAGTGACCTATGAGGAAGTCTACAGTTTTCTCATGCTGACATCTCTTAGAACTCTCCCTAAATGGCCTGGCATCAGGTAATTTTACTAAGCCAGCTTATATTTTTTAGAAGCCCTATAAGTGGGTAAGATAAAAATGATTTGTGTATTGACATATATATCTAGAATTCCTAAAAATTATAATTACCCAAGCACTTTATTTTTCAGAAAAAACTGAGATGCAATGCTTCATTAATTATAGTGATAAATAATAAAACACAGTTAAAATTTGTATATTTTGATTAATAGCAAAATAAATTTAATTGATCTGTTTTCCTGTTATCTTTTTTCCCCTAAATTTTCTTATGTGCATGCCAAGTTTACAATCACAAAGTAGTAAATGGCCTGGTGACAAGATATTATTATAATGTCAAAAAATATCATTTTCAATTTTCACTGCAGTCATTTGAAGTTAACAGTACTTTAATCGGGTTTATAGTAAGTCAGTTAAACAGTTATTGACAACTGTAATAAAGAAACAACTTATAAAGACTTAAGAACTCTGATCAGAATAATAGAGCCATGATGAAGCATACTATTCACTTTCCAAGAGAGCTTATGGACTCTAGTGCAATTGAAATATCATTTTTTTTAAAGACATGGCTAATACAGGGATTTGTTTTGCTTGACTATACATATTTTAATGGTTTGCTTTTCTTGCTTTCTCAATAGATGGAGACAAGAAAGGTAAGAGAGGGAGAAATTTAAACTAAAATAATATAAATTGGATTTAAATTTAAATTAGCAACAAGAATGTTCTTAGTGATCTCTACTCAAATGATGAATCAATCAACAAAGAATACCACTAATGAAGATAATATTGATTTCTGTCATTGTTTGAATTTTAATAATTTACTTTAACATGATGTTAATCAAAGCACAAGTACTGTTATTTTTAAAGATTGGGAGACAATAATTGGTGGGTTTAAGATAATTAAGATTTGTTTAATTATACCAATTGGCTATTATGTCCTATTACTGGTTTCTTTTCTATGGATCTGTAAAAATCGTCATGAAAATAGTCAAATTTGTCTAAAATCTTGTTTAAAATTTCTTTACAATTGTTATGTTCCTTCTAATTAAGATAAATTTGATAAGAAAACAATTCTACTAACTCTTTTAGAAAAGCCTTTATAAACTCAAATTCTGTTAGTAATTGTATGCAAATTTAAAGATATATAGATGAAAATAGCTAATTAACTTTGAGACTAAAGTGGAAAATTATCTTCAGATTGGAAAGAATTTTGTATTTCTCTTCTTAACTTTTTTAAATACTTGGAAGAAAAATGCAATATCTTACCACCCCCAGTCATTTTCTTTATTGTTCAGTTACTTAGGAATTTACAGGAGAGGGTACAGAAATTAGAGGATTTTTATATGTTTATTTATGTGCTTGTTTTTCTGAGCAGATTGATATGCTAGTGGGACAAATTAAACCCTTCCCTTTGATTAGCTTGGAAGAAACTGTAGGACTCTTATTTGAGTAATTGGTCTAGATCTGAGGGATAGGAATAGCAGGGGTTCTTTTTTGCTAAGGAACTTGAAGTAGGAGGAGGAAGTTTAGGCATCTGATTATAAGCTAGGGTTCATGATCTAATGATAATTAAACTATTAAAGATTAGTGATTATTTTACCATTAGCATTATGAAATATCCTTTATAGTTGCTCTAAATAGGATACACATTTTCTAGTGCTGCTTAATAAAAATTAATGGGAAAATCATGATTTAACTTTAAACAAAATACATATAATTTGACATATTCTTTAATTTTTTATTAAATATGTGTTTATGTGTTTGGAATTCAGGCAAACTTGGTTTGATTTTTGGCTCTTCCGTTTAATATCTGTTTCCATTTTTCCATCAACAGCTGGAGTCCAGTAGCAGGAAGAGAGCAATCAGATGGTGAGGGTTACTTAGGATCAATAACATATTTTAGTAGAATGTCTACTACATAGTAGGCACTTAATAAATATTTGTTGATTGATTAGGAGACCATGAAGTTAAGATATGTTAAAGGGAAAGGAAGCTAGAATAGGACAGATATTCTGAGCAAAAGGTTTGGAGAATGATAGTAAAGTTAGGTTCAGTCCTCAAAATATTAGTGATTGCAATCAAATAATGGTATTTTGAGTTCAATATTTTGAAAATAATACTGTTCCAGTTAATCCTGAGGAATAATGAATAGAAAGCTAGAATTAGAGTCAAAAAGATCTGGGTGTAACCTCTTATAGGTAAGACAAAATTGCAGAAGAGATGTCTATCTGCATTGGTAGAGAAAATTTCTTCACTGAGTATTCCTTATAAGAATATAATCAAACTTCTTGCCCTCCAAATGAAGGAATATAGTCATACTAATGAGTCATGAAGTGTAAAGGAGTGGAAGAGTTAATATCAATTTAGGATGTCAGAAGGGCCATTTGGGGAGGTTAAAGAAGGGGGGGGGTAAACCTGATCCATTAGTAGGATTAAGAGAAACTTCAAGTTGTGTAACAGAAACAAGGATGGAAGGGGTGGTACAATTTGATGTCAATGACTTTTAAAGAGAATGATTGTTCAGGAATTGCTGAATAGAAACAATCAGAAAGCAAGAGAGGAGAACATCTATTGATACTTCCACCTGCTCTTGAGCTGGAAGGATCATAGAGAAGATCAGAAGGTAGATGGCAATGCCGAGAGCCTGTTACAGTGAGAAAAAAGAGGAAATTTCTTATCCAACTTTGGAGATTAAAAATAATTTGTTTAAAACAGAACAGTAGTGGGAATGGAAAAAGAATGGTGACTAGGACTGAAACCATCTTGAGGCACTATAGGGCAAATAAGAATAGGCATAGAAAAAGGTAGCAGGGTTGTATAGCTAATATTTAAGGCCAGTTAAGGTGAATGATCAATAAATTTGAAGTACAAGAAAAGGTAGCATATTATGGGTAGGGCAGGGAGATAGATAAGAAATTCCAAAAGTCTCAGTTACATTTAGAGTGTTCAAAAGATTGAATATTGATACAGAAGAGTATAGGCTCTATCAGGTTAGCATATGTATCTTGATGGTTCAGGTCTGGGAGCTTGGAAAGAAATCTCTTTCCCCATGATTGCAGGAGGCTGTACGGTGATTTTATTATTTTGTTAGAACACAGAGAAGTTGCAGGATCAATTTTCAAGGAGTGAGTGAATACATTTCTTACAATTTGGATCTGGCAAACTAAAAAGCATCAAATAATTGTAAAAAAAAATCATAGGATGAAAAAACTCTGAACATAGGGAATGTGTCTTCCTTGATTAGTATCTATGTCTTAGTGTCTGACAAAATGTCATGAAAGGCAGCTCTCAAGGAGGATTTGACAGGGGCAGCTTCTAGTTTATGAAACTTATTTGAGTATTGGCATTGCACTGAAAAATCACATTATGTCTACACATGGCCTAAACATTTGATGATTCTGATTTTAGGCAAGTTGAACCAAAAATCATCCTATCTGACTGATAGGATGCCACTTTAGGGTCACTTTCCAACAAACTATATTGTCATTATATTAGCACATTTTTGATAAAGATTTATAATTGTTAGATCAGTAGACCAAACATCTTTATACTCACTTGATTGCTAGTTCTCAATTATTTTGCCTTAAGGCCAAAACAATATTAGCTACAACAACAACTAGAATTTATGTAGATACTTATCAGGAGTGTGCTGGTAAATGTTCAACAACAGACACTTCAAAAAATGTACACATGACATACTTTTAAATTTAATCTGCAATATTATCATTTTTTCCATTACTTTCTTAAGTTAAAACAATTTCCCAAGTATGAATGCTCACACTGAAACTATAAACAAGTGACTTTATGAGATAACTGGCTTCAACATACCAAAAGCTTTACAAGGACTATACAAGTAATATCTCATCTTTTCCTCATAATGACCTTGGGAAATAGATGATATTATTATTCTATTTTACAAATAAAGAAATAGAGAGCTTAAGTAACTTGCCCAGGCTCACCCAACTAGTTAAATGTATAAGACTGGAATTCAAATGTCTTCCTAATGTGAGGTCTAGTCCTCTATCCACTATCTCTCAGGTGAAGTAATAATAATAATAATAATAATAATAATAATAATAATATAGTTTTCCCTAAAGGTAAATCTTTTTTAAGTGTGTGGACTAAGATGAAATAAGAAGAAATTTTAGAAGGATAGAGAATGAACCTGTCTAGAGATTTTGTCTGCATAGAGACAATTAAAAAGAATGTTTTAGATTTTTTTGAACATCATATTTAGTTCTAGATATTTTATAGTGCTCAAAAGTGAAAAATAATTCAAAATTTTAAAAGTAATTTGAGGATTTACAAGGTTCTTTTTCTATTATTAATGGATAACTTCAGAATTTTTTTCATATGTACATTTTCTTTTGACCTCAGAAATAAACACACATAACACCTTGTGCCCAGACAAAAACCTATACAAAGCTTCCCAACTCTCTGTATTTTCGAATCTATTTTTAAAATTAAACTTATTGTGAGACTAGGAAAGTCACTTAAACTGTGGATTTCAGTTTCTTTATCTGTAAAATGAAGTTGTTCACCTCTATGACTTAACTATTCTCATCTTAGGTACTAGACAGAAAAGAAGTCATACAAATTTTAAGAAAATATTAAATATAGATTTGTTTCTTCCAAAGGAATTTAATGTAATTGATCACTTTTAATCTACAGGCAATCTTAAGTCAATTTTAATACCTCACCAATTTATTTGTCCATAAATGCACAGTCAAATTCTCATTCATTCCATTTTGTTAATTACCTAGGTCATATTAAGAAAACCTGCAATTTCTTCTATATCAACCTATTAGAACAGGCTTAATGAAATGTCACAGAGGGGCTAACATTAGGCAAACATTAAATATCTATTTTAATTGAGCTTGCCATCCAAGAAAAGGAATAATCAGTAGTTTGACCCTGTCTTTTAGCTAAATAAATTCCATGGAACTAAAATTCAGTCTAACTAAATATAACTTTCAAATTGTTAATCTTCTCTCTCCTCTCCCACCTCTCTAATCTTCTCCTCCTTTCTCTCACTCCTTAAGAATAAGTAATTGTCTTTTCCTTTTCTTAATATTCTCAACTCTTAGTGCAGTGCTGGCTATATAATTTCACTTAATAACTGTTTATTGACTTAATGTCTATCTCTGCTCTCTTCTATCAATGTTACTTTCTATTTCTTTGCCTCTGTCATCTCTCAGTTCTCTCTCTCTCTCTCTCTCTCTCTCTCTCTCTCTCTCTCTCTCTCTCTCCCTTTACTGTCTCTCCCCAAGCATTATAAATATACTCTTTAAAAATAAGTTCTGATTTTTAAAATAATACATATTTTAAAATGAAGCAATTAAATTAATTATGAGAAAAAAGCTGAAGCTCTCCCATTTTTAAGTGTCATAAACACTTCCACCTCTTACAATTGCTAAAAGATGTGTGAATGATATAGAAATAAATATATTTCTTTCTCCATCTGTCTAAAGCATTTTCTGAGGTAGATATTTTATTTGATTTCTATTTGTGATCTTTATGTATATAATAATTATGTAAATTTTTTGTAAATAATAAACCGTGGTGGAGAATTGCCTACATGATCTGCATTCCTTGTCACTGGCAGGTAGAAAACTCAAACTCAAAGTTCGTACAGTCAGAAACATTATAATAACTAATTAACATATCTGTGTGATGATTGCTTCATTCTGATTGACAACACATACAGCTACTGACATTTTTGGAAAAGAACAGGGGGAATTTTTTTAAGTGACTGCCTGCTTATATTTGTGTGGATGTATTAATTCATTGAAATAGAAAACTGCTTATGTAGAAACTTCCTAAGATGATGAAGATCAGCAAATCTGAAGTTCTGTACCTCAGTGGTCAAGTCTTCAACCCAAATTTTCCTATGACTACAGACTTGGGACAGCTGTGCACAATGCCTTTCTCTTTCTTAGCAACATCATACCTAACAGAATTTATCAATCACCTCTTCTTTCCTCCTGTGCCATGCTGGCTAGGGATTCAAGATGTTATGGAAATATGTGAAAAGTTTGTTACAAAGGGAATTTTTTGCATTTGGGAGTAAGAATCTGTTTTGACCCTGTTCTCTTGCCTTCAGCTGAAGATACCCACTCTACTTCCTTTCAAGTAGCTTGATGACCCACATTAATTCCACACCATTATTTTCTACCTACCACAAAAAAGGAACTCCTCCCCAATTTCAGCCCCTCTCAATAGATTGGGGAGAAGCAGGGCTGGAATTGCTTCTAGAATACTCTGGATAGCTATGAGGTGACCTAGAGTCCTATAGGATTAAATCAAATGACAACAAAGTGAAGTGTAATTGGAACCAAATTGGAAATGGAATGAGAAAACAAGTCAGGTTGCACAATTATTTCTTACATCAGTGAGATGAAGGTAGGCAGTGCCAATCTCCAGTGTTATGCTAAGTCCCTCCACAGTCTCTGTCCCCTTTGCCAAGACATATTTAGAGAGTTCCAAAAGCAGAACTGGCAGTACTTTTCATTTAAGTTGATAGGTAATGAACTCGATAGAATGCTGTAGCTTCAGTCACAAGACTTAAATTTAACTCTGACTTACTTGCTGTATAACTCACACTTACTAGCTATATAACACTAACTGTTTATCACTTAACCTATGTAAGCCTCAATTTCTTCATCTAGAAACTGGTAATATTAATAGAGTAATAGGGTTAATATGGTAATAAGGGTAATAACATTTTTAACAGGGATAATAAAATTATCATAATCTTAATTATTAATGACCTCTCATCTTACTAACTATTGGTTGCAAAGAGGTACAATGTAAAGAGGAGTTCATTAAATGGGACATCATTGAAAATTTTTTTAAAAATTTATATTATTTGGGCATATTCTAGGACATACCTCTAGATCTTTATAGAACCTCATGCCAAAGTAAGTTTCACACATATAGTCAGAGCATGAAGTCATTAGGCGGATGGTCTGAGATGAATACTATCTAGAAGTTAAAATGTGTCACATAGGTGACAACCCATTGCACTCTGTAAAATGGAGAAAACAGTGGAATGAGTGTAGTTCCTCTAAACCTAGCACCCATTTGAAGGGCAATTAGATGGCACAGTGGATAGAGCCCTGGCCTTGGAGTCAAGAGGACAGGAGTTCAAATCTGACCTCAGACACTTAACTCATACTCACTGTGTTACCTTAGGCAAGTCACTTCACCCTGATTACTTCACATCCAGGGTCATCTCCAGTTGTCCTGATTCATATTGGGTCACTGAACCCAGATGACTCTGGTGGAGAAAGTGAGGCTGGTGACAACACAGCTCCCTTCACTCAAATCTAATTCATATGCTTGCCATGGCATCACATCTCTGATATGTTCTTCTTCGAAAATTAAGGACAAATATTATTAGCATCCAGCACTCATACAATCTATCATTACATTATAGCTGTTTAGAATAGGTATAATAATAGTATAACTCTCCTATACATACTTATTCTTGAGCAGTAGGTTTTATATAATGGGTGATATATATATATATATATATATATATATACATAGTTTTTATTGTGTGTATATATGTAATACATAATAAGTTATATTCATATATAACTTTCAAGCACATAGATTCTGGGAAAATATATATTATATAAAATATTCAACATGAAATATATATTTATATTATTATATTTGATATGTAGATATTCTGTTTATATATTAAATACTATTTATATATATGAAAATATATAATATAAAAATATCCCCAAAGTCTAATGATTCATTAAGTAGCTTGTCCCTCTCTTCAGTAAGGTCATCTGTTTAATGACCAGGGTTCAGCCTGCCATAGTATCCTATTACTTGATTATTATAATGTAACATGATTAGTTTTTCTCTCTTTCCTCCTTTACTTACTCTACACATACAGAAAATTACTAACTAGAAATCTGAAAAGTTTATCAGCTATTACCCTAGAAGTGTCAGATACACAGTGGGCATACCTAAAGCCCTGTGATGATGCTTAGTAGCACCTTAGTAACCAGAAAGATTTTCAAATGGATGATTGTCCCCCCAAAACTATCTCCCCCCAAAATAATGTGGTCAGAGAGATAACTTGAATAAATGGTCCTTTCAGGTGAGGGTATATCAATTGATCTCCAAGATTTCTTCTTTCAACAGTCAATTTCCTACATATTTTGTGCATGCTTAATAAATTATTTGTGAAAATGAGGACCTCAGATTATAGAATCTAGAATTTGTAGGCATTTTAGAGCCTCTAATTGCTAATATATCTTCTTTTTTAAATTGATAACTGAAGTCAGAAATGTATAATGTCTACATAGAAAGCCTTATAGGAAAACATTTGAATGCAGGTCATCTAAATTAAAGTCCAATAACCTTTTTTTCTATTCAAAATATCTCTTCTTCCAAACTGGTTTTGTGTGGTCCTAGGAAAGTGATTATCTCAGTTTTCTAGGAAACTCTAAAGATTAGAAATTGCTGAAAAAGTAGTAACCTGCATTGATATGGGATGTATCATCATCTAGAAGTTCCCTATTTTAGTGAAATTGCAGATCTTGTTGTCTATGCTCTAACCTATATATGCATGATTTGAAATTTACTAATATATAATTTTTATCCTAATAACTTTATTTATGTCATGTTTGTCTCTCTCTCTCTCTCTCTGTGTCTCTTTATGCATATATTTTATGGAATAAATATGTGGCATGCAAATTAATGTGTATGTATGTATATACATGTGTATACTCATATATGAATCTAAGATACATATATGTATATATATATATATATATATATATAGAGAGAGAGAGAGAGAGAGAGAGAGAGAAGACAGAGACAGACAGAAAGACATACAAAGGCAGAAACAGAGGGATAAGACAGAGAGATAACTGCATTTCTATCCATTCCATAATAACAATACATGATCTTTTTGAAGTCAGAAAGGTGAAGCAGTGCATCAATACATTTCGTCATATTGCCTCAGATTAAGATTTTTCATATAATGATAAATTCCAAAATATAAACTTATTGTTGCTAATATATATATATATATATATATATATATATATATATATATATATATATATATTTTCCCTACTGAAGACACAAAGACCTGTTCTCAACTTAGTGATGCCCCCTATATTCCAATCTTTTTATTCTTTTAATTTTAAAATACAATAATGATTAGAAAATCCTTTTCTCACCAAGATACATATAATCTAAAATTGGCACAGCAAGAGTTTGCATGAAACTAGAAGAGATAGAGATGCCTCATTTGCTTTTAAAATGGATAAAATGAATATAGCACATGTAGAGAAGAATTAACTAACTGTAGCAAAATGTTTTACTCAAACATTTCTCCCTGCTGGAAATTTCACTATCATCGTTAAAAAAAAAGATAATGAGAAAATCTGTAAACTGATAAAGGCTCTGTTCTTAATCATTTAAACACCTGCGTATTTATGAAAATTCATAACAGTCTATAGACATCTATATTTTCACTCGTGATATATGAATAACAAATTTCTGTTCATCTTTGAAGAGATTAATCAATGTAAATGAATAAAAAAGGGTAATAGTTCATAAAAAAGTAAGGTAAATATGTTCAGTGAAGGAACATTTCACTCATTGCATAGATATTAGAATATAATTTCATAAACATAAGATATGAGACAAAAACCAGAATTAGTACTGGTTGAAGTCTTATTTGGATATTGTAAGATACATTTAGATGGGGTCAGGAGATAGTGGTAGATAATCACCTAGGCTTCACCACTTTTTTCCTGGAGAATAATAATTTTTAAGATTTAGTAAATATATAAGAAGAAGATAGCATCAATGTCATTTGAGAAAGAGAATATATAGAGTTTTAGATAGGTAGGATTTCAAGGCTCCATGGGACCCTAGAGAAGAGTTAGTCCAAAGCCTTTATTTAATGGGCCAAGAAATTGAGGACTAGAGAAATAAAGTCTTATATCTAAAACTGTACAGTTGAGACAGAACTGGAATTAGATCCCAAAGCAAGAATTTTGGTTAAGTAATTTTCAAATATTTATATTCAGTTTTGATTTCTTTGAGGGGAAGGAATTTTATACTAGGAACAAATTCACCAAAATAAAAATATAAAAATAAAATTGGTTAAGAGAATATTCTCAAGAGAAAGCATGACATAGTAGACACAATGGGCAGCTTAAAATCAATCAGAAGGCCTAGATGCAAAAATTTCAATGGAAGCATTTACTAGCTGTGTAATCATTTGCAAATCACTTAGTTTTTCCAGTCTTTGTACATCTTTTGCCATTACCAACACCTCCACCCTTTCCTCCCCTGGCCCTAGCCTGTGTATTGGTCGCCAGAACATTCTAATTTTGTACATTTTTACTTTCTGCCCTTCCACCCCTTTGCCTGGAGTACTTTCCCTACTCATCTATATCTCTTGGCTTCTGTAGCTTCCTTTTAGTTCCAAATAATACCTCACCTTTTATAAAAAGCCATTCTCAATCCCTTCTTAGATCTAATAATTTCCTTCTCTCAATTGTTTGTCATTTATTTTGTAGATACAGCATAATTATACAAAGTTGTTTGCAGGTTGTCTCTACCAATTAGATTGTCTTTTTGCATTTCTTTCCATTCTCAGAGCTTAGTAAAGTTTGTTACATGGGAGGTGCTCAATAAATGTTTATTTACTAATAAACTGCTTTAGTTTCATAACCTGAAAAAAGGTGAATAATAATAAACCCATTAGGAATTTTACAGGGTTGTTTTAGTAAAGTGACACACATCTTGAATTGTGATGTCATTGTGAGTTATTTTGAAACATTCATTAAAAAATAACCTATCTTTTTGGCATTTTGTTGATGTCTGGCATTTGATTTTTACATTATATTTCTGGAGTATTTCTATTTCCTGTGTTGAAAAAGATTGACAAACATGATTTATGTTATAGTAACCGAAAAGTTACATAGCATTTCAAAGTTTTAAAAATGCTTTATCTACATTATTTAATGTAAATCTCTCTCTCTCTCTCTCTCTCTCTCTCTCTCTCTCTCTCTCTCTCTCTCTCTCTCTCACACACACACACACACACACACACACACACACAAACACACCCAAAATCTAATGGATGTATGGATGTTTCATCTTTTCTTCTTTTCTCCAACTACAAATTACCAAATGTATGGTTTTGGAAAAAAGAAACATTCTCTAATTTGCCCAGAAAATCACCTCAATATTCCCTCTTTACTATTTCTGTGAGGACTTATCTTGTTTTAAAACACACACAAATACACACACATACACACACACACACAAACACATACAAACACCAAGAATACCACTAAAATATTTCATAGTTAGTCTGTTTCAAAGGAAAATTTTGTGTTAATTCTTGTTTATTTCTCTACATTCCACTTAGCTCATAGTAAAGAGGATTTCTATATTCTCCATCTGTGAGAAAATAATAACAATAATAACTATCATTTATTTTTGCTTTAATATTTGAAAATATATTACAAATATTACTTCATTTTCTTCTCACAACAAACCAGGAATGTAAATGCTACTCCTTTTTTTACAGATGTAGAAAATGAGGCAAAAAGGAGTGGTGAACTGTCCAGAGTTACACAGAAAGTATCTCAGGGATTAAAAGCATAGCCCAGAGAAGACCTAAATCATTGATGAATTAAAAATTATAGTAGACAAAAATCAACTAAAAGTAATTAATTATTTTAGTTTTTATAACTATAATAGCTTATGATATCAATGGGAAAAAGTAGCTGGGAATTTTAGTTTTAATCTCATTTAATCCTTTTGATTTTAGAATTTTCTGAATGTGCTTTTCATGTCTGTATAAAATAAATTTGCAAAAATCTTTCACAGTTTTAAGGGGAATGTCATAGACATATTCTATCTGGATTTTAGCTGCATAGTTCACAAAATTTTTGTAGAAAGAAGATGGTAAGGGGGAGGCTAGGTGGTACAGTGGATAGAGCACCAGCCCTGGAGTCAGGAGTACCTGAGTTCAAATCTGACCTCAGATACTTAATAATTACCTAGCTGTGTGGCCTTGGGCAAGCCACTTAACCCCATTGCTTTGCAAAAAAACCTAAAAAAAATAAATGAACTGGAGGGAAGTATAAATGGTATTCTCAGATTATCATATGATGCAAATTTGGGCAAAGATTAATGAGTAATACAAGATAAAATTAAGATAAAAACATCAATATGCTAAAGTGTTATTATGAATCTAATAAGATTAACAAATATGTCAAAATCTATCCTTATATTTTAAAAATCAACTGCAAAAGTATGGTAATGAATGGCTATATATTTATATGTATATTTATATATTATATATTTATATATTATAGATATTTATATATATTTATTATTATATATTATATATATTTATGGTATATGGCATTTCTTTGCATTATCAGAGCTTAGTAAAGTTTGTTACATATGAGGTGCTCAATAAATGTTTATTTACTAATAAACTGCTTTACTAATAAACTGCTGTAACTACATATATATTATATATGTAATATATATAATATATTTAAAAACTGTTGATCCTTAGGAACTGAATGCAAATCACTAGTACACCAAATGATAGCCAGAAGAGCTGTCCCAATCTTAGGGTGCATTAATAGAAGCACATTATCTAGAAAAAGAGAGGTGATAAATAATTCCATCTTGCTATTGTCTAGTTAGAGCACATATGATTTTGGAAATATTTTAATAAATAAATTTATAAAAATGAAGAGCTAGGATGATAGTATTGAGTGAAAATTAACAATAAATGGATTGGGGGTAGCTGGGTGGTACTGTGGATGGAGGATCAACCTTGAATCAAGATCGACAGAGTTCAAATCCAGTCACAGACATTTACTAGCTGTGTGATTATGGGCAAGTTATTTCAACTCAATTGCTTTCATAAAACAAAAATTAAAAAAAAGAACTATGTGAATTGGTTGAAGGAACAGAGAAAAGAAAATTTGTTGGGTTGTGATTGCAGCATGAATATATTGGAAGGACTATGATTTGATAAAAGGGTTAAACTTATTTCACTTGGCTCAAGATGGCAAAACTGGAAATAATGTATAGAAGTTACATAAGGATAGATTTCAGCTTGCAGTAAGGAAAAAAATGCTAACAATTGGAGCTGTCAAAAAGTGGAATGGCTTGCCTCAGGAAGTAATGAGTTCAATATTTCTGGATTTCTTCAAGTAGAGAATGGATAACTACATCCCAGAAATATTGCGGAGAGGTTTCTTATTCTTATGCAACTTGGACTAGATGAATGTAGTTAAACATTTTAGCTCTGAGATTCTGTGATCTTATGATTGTCCCCAAACTACTAAACTTCCAAATTGTCAGAAAATATTCAAATGACAAGACTACAAAAAGAGGTGAAAGATCACTTCAACCTGGAACATCTGAGAACAAAGAATTCATTTCTTTTTATTCCATCTTCCCTAGGGACTCACTGTTATTAAGAGACAGTGTTGTCTAGTGCTTAGAGAACTGAAGGTCACTGTAAGGACAAAGAACTAGTTTAGGAGGAGAGATGTAACAAGAAAGAAAGAGAGGACATTATAATCAAATAAGAGAATTTCAGAGTTCAATATCATGAGCAATTTGGGGTGATATTAAATACTAAAATACAAGTTGAGGTGGAAAATCAAGGGAGATGGAAATCAAGGGAATTAAAGAAGTTAATGAACTGACAGGATAAGGTTTTTGAAGGAATATTAGAATGAATGTTGAGATTTTCAAGAATGAGGGTAGAATATTAGGTGAAGGGGAAAACTAGGAATACTGATATTAATTCATTGAGAAAAGGTTGTATATTAATGGATTATAGAGCTAGAGGTATTCTTATTCCAAGAAGAAAAGTTTGTTTAATAATGATGGCAGATGGAAGATCTAGAAGTGTTAATGGGGAGTAAGAGCATAGGATTCTTTCTATACTCCAGAATGTTAAGAAACATAAAAGAAGAAGCAAGTACTGGGATGACTGCAAAGAATTGAAGAATAGTCAAGGGGAAAATTAATTTTTCTGAGTACCAGAGGATGAAAAGGACCTAAGAAGAATAAATGTAGGATAAAGAGAAGTTTGCCAACAATTGATTTAGGTTCAAGAGGGCAAGGTCGAAAAGTATGAGGATGAGAACAGTCAAATTGGATAGGGATAGGAGTATGAGGAGTATTATCAGAATAAATGAGTTTGAATCTTAGATCCAGAACTGAAAGGAACTTTTAAGGTTATCTAGTGATGCAAATGAATTGCTGAAGGTCACACTTGTAGTATCATCTCAAGTGCTACTTGAATCCAGTTCATTTTCTTAGATAGTATTATATTTAAAGTGACAAGCCCAAAAGACCTGGGTTCAATTCTTGCCTCCCTGTGTAGACAAGTTGCTTAACCTTTCAATACCATAAATAATCATAAAACGCAAAGTTGCTGCAGGGATGTAAATCTGAATTGGTCTAAGAAGCTTTCTTATCTGAGATTTCCCTTTATCTATAAAATCTCAGGTTCAGTCCCTATTTCTATATATGCTATTTTAATATTATATATATATATATATATATAATATATATTTGAAATCAACATCCAAACCCTTAGTATAGGCAATGTCTTATATTCTGTCCCATAATATCTATAGTTTTTCTTATCTATTTTTTCTTGACAAAATGTTCTTTATCAAATATCTACTTTCAGGAACATGGGTTTTCATACAAATGATTGTGTTTCTTAAATGTGATGCTATGTTTTGCATTCTAGATTGATATTTTACATGCTAGAGTATATTTACAAACAAAACAACTCTGTGCTCCCATGCTTCTTTGTTTTTTCTTTTAAGTGTCTATGTACATATATATATATATATGTATATATATATATATATATATACATATACACACAGAAACAGACATACTCATATATATATGAATGTGTGCACACATTTAGGAATATAAACATACATTTAAAATGCCATCTTTTATAATACTAAAGAACTGGAATTAAACTTGTCTGATAATTGAGAAATTGCAGAACTTATTATTTTTATAAAAATATGAGAAATGATGAATGTAAAGAATTCAAAGAAACTTGGGAAGACTTAGCTGAAGAGAATGGAAGAGAATATAAGTGAGCAAGAAGAATAATTTTTAAAATTACCACATTAATGTATAGGATAAAAGGTATTTGAAAAACTTTTAGAATTCTAATTAATACAGTACCCAATTATGTTTACTGATTCAGAGGACTGATGGAGTTGCATGCTCTCTCCTCTTAGCTAAGAGGTCATAAGATATAAGTTCAGAATTGAAGTACATATTTGAAAATATTGCTTATGTGTTAGTACGTATATTTCTGTGCATCTGGTTTCATTTGAGTTCAGTAGATGAAGACTCTCTTCCTGACTTCAAATCCAGCCTCAGACACTCACTAAAGCTTGACTTCCCTCTTCCACTTTATTACACTCAGCCATTATTAGGATGGATGGATTGGTTATATTTCAGTCTTTTACTCTAAGTTTTTGTTGTACTTGGTTACCCATTCCTTTTAAGAAAACTTTAGGGTTAGGGGGTGGTCTAGGTGGCGCAGTGGATAGATCACCAACCCTGGAGTCAGGAGTACCTGAGTTCAACTCCGACCTCAGACACTTAATAATTAACCAGCTGTGTGGCTTTGGACAAGCCACTTAACCCCATTTGCCTTGCAAAAACCTAAAAAAAAAATTTTAGTGTTGTAAATTGCTTAGCCCTCTCATGCTCCTGGTTTTTCATCAGTTAAATTCATTCTGTTTAAGAGGGAAAAGATTACAGGCTTAAAAAGTTTATGTTTTTGCTACTATTCATACACTGTCTTCTTTTTATTTTGATTCCTTTTTTCAATTCATTATTTATTTTGAAGAATAATGATAATATTTATTTTTAAACCTCTAATGTTTGTAAAAGAATATATATGTATGATTTATACCTGCAAACACACACACACACACACACATATCACTTATCCTCATAACAACTCTGAGTAAGGAGCTTGATTACTTTCATTTTGCAGGGAAAAATAAATGCAGATATAGTTCGTTAAGCAAATTGTCAAGGTCATAGGTCTAGTAAATGGATAAGGCAGAATTCAAACTCATAACTTCCTTATTCTTAATTGCATACTTTGTCCATTTTATCTCCTATCTCCTATTTTATCCTATTATTGGCATATATATATATATATATATATATATATATATATATATATATAAAGAGAGAGAGCTGATTCTGAAATGACTGCTATTAGACATAAATTATTAAATGCTTCATGATTGGTTGATAATCAATTTTATCTGCCTAAGATGATATTCAGTATTTGCCACTGTATCTTAAATACTTTTCTTGAAGAAAGTTCTCATAATGTACAGATGAGATGATTCTACATAGTCTTAGTGATTGATCTTTTCTTGATCCAGTCATATCTTTCTTAATATGAAAAAATCATTGTCCTTCCCTAACACATAAAAGATGTTGTATAAGAAAATATATATTCATTTAGTTTAGAGAATACCAGTCTATCTTAATACTGGAGTATTAAATTTCTTTAATGTTTTTAATGGATAGTGGCACATAACATTTAACTATCTTCCTTGTTATCTGAATATTCACTTGGAGGACTTCAAAGTAAGATGATCAGATGTCATGTGAAATGGATTTTTTTTTTATTATTTTCAGATATGAAATGAAAGGAACTGAAAGCCCCTTCATTCATCTCTTTGAGAACCTGAAAGGTTTTCTTCTATTTCTATACCAGTTCTTCATGATTTCCATTGTGATTAATTGTGGTTAAGTTACTTTAACAGAAGTAAGCACCTGAAATTTGGTTTGTAGACAATTTACAAATATTCAGATGTGTCAAATGATTATTAAAAATGCAGTAGAATCAATTCAATATAAATTAATGCATTTTTTTCATCTTTAAAAAGTGATTTCTAGAAACCTTTATTTTCTTTATTCTACTTTCCCATCATTACCTTAGAAAAGGCAGGGAACTACTGAGATAGCTGACTAAGGACTAGTCACAACCAAGCATTTTTCTCTATGTCCACTGCTCCATGTGTTCTTGGTCTCTTCAACATCATCTAAAAAGCTGAGCCAAGCAACTGGTTGGAAATCTAAAATTGCATTGTGAAAAATATTATCTAATAACTGTTGCTCCTGAATTTAGTATTTTTTGTACTGCCAATGAAGCAGGTAAAGCTTTAGAGGATGCACTGGATGCTAAGGGCATATATGAGTTTAAAAAAATCTTGAAATCCTTTTAAACTTATTCAAGTTTTTTGATTCTGAGAAATTTTATATGAATTGCATAATACCCCAAAACTTTGTGCTTTACTATTGAGGACACCAAAGAGGCTGACTATCAAAGACTTGTCAAGAGCCTAAGTCTTCGTTATTTTTGAAAGTTGATACATTACCATATCATATTACATTAATGAGTCCATTTTACTTTACCCATGACAAGACATGTGAAATTCACTTAGAAATCTCAGTAGTTCCCAAAAAAATTCATTTGTTGATCTTAAAGAAAATTTTACAAAACAAAATAGTACATCTTTTTACTAGGTGAAATTTTACATCTGAAACTATGGCCTTTGCTAGTGGATAAGGACTGGCTTTTCTGTGCCATTGCCATGTCCAGGCTTCACACTCTCTTTCCAGCCCTCATGTTGATTTCTTACTGCACAGAACTTTACTGAAATGCCTCATTTATACTTCTCTCTTAGATCCATGATTTACATTGCAAAATTTGTGTATTCTTTCTCCCCACCCAAGTAAGGTCCTGTTAAATTGGTTTGTTGATCTTGTTTTTCAGAGGAAAGCAAATATGATTAAATAAATTCACACTTAGAAACAGGCTGGCTTAATATATTTCCTTTCTTAGAGGTGTTTGCATTTTATAAGGAGAGTGTTAATTCAAAAGAATGAATCTCTATGTGTTGAATTTCATCAGTGTGACAATGCCAGTGGAAAAATAACTTTTTTTAGAAAAGAAGAGGTAGAGTTTTCTGACATTACTAAAATCCCATCAAATGGGAGACTTTTTAATAAAAGCATAATGAAAAACTGCTACTTTGCTTTAAAAGAACTCTGATCACCACTATGATTAATTAGAAAATTCTGATCAAACCTATTTTCTTTCCATATGCTCACAATAGATTACTTAATTTACTCTATTAAAATACCAACAGCTGTTGCCAGCTCTCAAAAGGAAATGCCATTTGTGAGTCTATAGCAATTAGTTATTTGTGCTCACTATGGAAACAAGATGGAATCACTGAAAACCCTAGATATATATGATGTAATTATCTTCTTTTGGCAGAATATTAAACAAATATTTCCAGAGTAGTGTATATCATGTATTGT
The DNA here is from genome assembly GCF_037893015.1 of Macrotis lagotis. Classification (NCBI taxonomy): domain Eukaryota; kingdom Metazoa; phylum Chordata; class Mammalia; order Peramelemorphia; family Peramelidae; genus Macrotis; species Macrotis lagotis. The sequence goes on from NC_133658.1 coordinate 529,340,634, forward strand.
TCTTTACAATGTGAGGTCAAGGACTTTATCAAATAGGGGAAGTCAAAGAACTTATGTGACTTGTCCAGGATCTCAGAGCTATTAAGGGTTAAAGGCCTGATTTTCTTTCCTCTAGAAAATTGCAGGTTTGAAAGAATGAATTCCATCTCCAAATTCTATTTATTATAAAAGATTGGCCTTAAGAAATCACATTACTGCTTTCATTTTTGTAGTCTTTTTAGCTAACAAAATAACATGAAAGAAAATGGCATAGCACCAGACAAGCATCCCATTTTGAGCCTATATTTCCCTTCATAATGACTAAAACTGACTAAAGACTTGATTACTCTTAGATCAGGCTGCAGGTGCTCCTTGTAGTCAACACTAATTATGGAATAAAATTGCTACCTACTATTAGTCACCTGAGAGGCATTCTGCTACTAACTGATTAAAGATTTAATAGTTTAAAATTTTATTGTCTCAAGGTAATAAATATATATTGTATTTTAGATTAACTTTTCCCAAATTATACATTTTTGTGGGATGTGCCATTATACTTTCCATCAATCATTCAAACTTGAAATATGAATCATCTTTGTTTAAGTTTTTTTTAAATTATCCTTCCATTTCCTTCTCAAACGTTCCATTACATGTCCTTTTGTTATGTTTTGCAGGACTGTAACCTATGACTTGAAGACATTTTATTTTTACCTTTTTAGGTTTTTTAAGCTCTGTCAGTAGATGATAGATATAGAAAAATAGATAGATAAGAGAGATAGGCAGATGAATGATAGGTAGGTAGGTAGATAGGTGGGTAGATAGTAGGTAGGTAGATAGAACATTTATTAAGGTTTTATTATGTGCCAGACACTGAATACTGGGGATACAAAGTAAGTATGCAAGGCAGTCCAATCCCTCTAGGAGCTTATTTTCTAAAGGAAGATAACAATATAAAGGGGAGCTGGAAAAAGTCAGGGGTACTGATTGGTAATCAAGAAAAAGCCCCTGCTTCTGGGTTCCAAGATAAATGTGGTGGTTATAACAGGAGGGGAAGTATGCCATGGAGTGGGAGGGGGGGCAAGAAAGTGGAGGAATTGGTTATCCATACCCTCCTGACCCTGTCTTTCCCAGTAGAGGTGGTTATTCAGAGGCAGCTACAACAGAGATGGAATACCCAACAGGGGAAACTTCAACCAAAACTATGGAGACTGAGGGAAAAAAATCATGGTTACAAAAGTCAATCTCAGGACCACAACCAGTAGCAAACAGGATCAATTCTAGGGTCAGAATCAACAACTTATTGAAAACTCAAATAAAAACAAACTGATACATATTTCTCCAAAACCTTCACAAGAAGTCAACTGTTTTCTTTAGTAGGCTTTTTAAACATTCCACAATGGGTTCCTTTTTTAGAAGCTTTGAAGGTTGATTTTTTTCTTTTCTTTTTTGTACCTTTTTAATTGCAGTTTTAAAGTGAATCATAAGAGAACCTCAGCATTGTGCATGATAAGAGAATGTTTTAGTATTTCAAGGATTTACCTTTTATCTGTACAAAGTCATGCAACTATTACCTTTTCAATGGGAGAGGGAGGATGATAAGAATGAATCTGATGTTTCATCTACTCTGTACTACTTTTATAACTGGCAAGTTATAAAATAACTAGGAAAACCTATATGGATTGATGTAGAGTGAAGTGAGCAGAACTGGCATGTTGGGTCCCCAGGAGAAATTACTAATACTTAGTGCCAGCCTGTAAATGACTACTCTTAGCTCTTGGGTCTCTACCTATGTCAGCAATCAGCCCATAGACTTGATTACCTTTCTGCAAAACAATTAATAAAGTGCTATAGCAACAGCAAGTGGCACAAGCTCTTAACCTTTCCCAAAAGCCTGGGGCATACTTTCCCACAACTACAAAAAGTGAATACGGGAGGAATGAATCCCTCTTACATTACATATGAGGCACAGACATAGTAAAGAGCATCTCACAACTAATGATACTAGAAGCAAGTCTTTTTTTCTTTTCACATTCCTCTCCTTGGTTGTAGTTAACAACTAGGTCCTAAATATAGGACATTTAACTGATCTAGAAGGATCTATATTTTGTGATTTCAAATCTTGTGATTTTACTGATTTAATCAATCAATAAACGTTTCTTAAGCATCCACTATATGCCAGACACTATGATAATAAACTTTTGATTTTTTTCATTCAATAACAAGATGTTTTTATGAGGTGCTATTGCTTTTATTTAGTTGCCAAAACCCCATACTAGTAAATTGCTTAAGACTCATTTAAATTGGGCAGTTAGGTGCAGTGGATAGAGCATGGTCCTCAAGAGGACCTCAGTTCAAATTCAGCCTCAGACATTTAATGATTGCCTAGCTATGTGACCTTGGGCAAGTCACTTAACCCCATTGCCTTAAAAAAATAAAAAAAAAACCTTAAAGTAAATTGAATGTAGTGTTCCTCAGATTCTGAAGAATTTTGTTTTGTTTTGTTTTTCTAACTCTTGATGAGGATAGTATTGTCCCTGGCTGGTCTAATACTGTTGTCCTAGCTCTCTAAACTGCTTAGTGGAGCTTCATCCCTCAGGGTTGATCATCTCACCATGTTGTTGTTAATGTGCACATTCTTCTCTTGGTTCTGCTCCCTTCTCTTAGCATCAGACCCCCTGAGTCATTCCATACTTCTCTAGAGTCTAATCACTTATGGTTTCTTTTAGAACAATGATATTCCATAGTATTCATGTACCATAACTTGTTTAGCCATTCCCTAGAAGATGGGTATCCCCTCAATTTCCAATTCTTTGACACAACAAAAAAGAGCTGTTATGAATATTTTGGAACATGTGGGACTTTTCCCATTTTTTATAGTTTCCTCTGGTCTAGTACTGGAGTTGCTGTGTCAAAGGGAATAGACAATTTTATTGCTCTTTGGCCATAGTTCCATATTGCTCTCCAGGAAAATTGGATCTGTTCACAACTCCACCAGCTATGCATCAATGTCCCAATCCTCCCACAACCTCTCCAACATTTATCAATTTCCCATTTTTCTCATCTTGGTCAATCTGATAGGTGTGGGGTGATACCTCATTGTTGTTTTAATTTGCATTTGCCTAATTAATAATGATTTGGAGCATTTTAATATGATTATATATATAGCTTTAATTTCTTAATTTCAAAATTGTCTATTCATACCCTTTAATCATTTATAAACAAGGGAATGATTTGTAACCTTGTAAATTTTGTGCAGTTCTCTATATATTTTAGAAATGTGACCTTTATCAGAACTGCTTGTTGTGAAGATTGCTTCCCAGCTTTCTGCTTTTCTAATTTTGGTAGCATTGATATTATTAATGCAAAAACTTTTTTAGTTTAATATAGTCAAAATCATTCATCTTGCAGTTTATAATGTACTCTGTTTCTTGTTTGGTCATAAATTTGTCCTCTTTTCCATAGATCAGATAGATAGAGTATTTCTTGGTTTATTAAGTTAGCTATGGTTTCATTCTTTATGTCTAAATTCTGTGACCATTTTGACTTTATTTAGGTATAGATTTTGAGATGTGGGTCTATGCCTAATTTTTGCCATACTATTTTCCAGTTTTCCCAACAATTTTTGTCAGATAGTAAGCTCTTATCCCAGAAGCTAATGTCTTTGGGTTTGCCAAACAGTGGATCAGTGTAGTTATTTACAGCTGTTTCTTTTGAACTTATTCTAATCCACTGATCTATTTCTCTATTTCTTAACTAATACCAGGGAGTTTTGATGTTTGCCACTTTATAATATAATTTTAGATCTAGTATAGTTAGGCCACCTCCCTTTATATTTTTTTCAACAGTTCCCTTGCTATTCTTGACCTTTTGCTGATGCAGATGAATTTTGTTCCTACTTTTTCTCACTTGGTAAAATAAATATTTGGTAGTTTGATTTGTATGACACTGAATAAGCAATTTACTTTAGGCAGAATTGTCATTTTTATTATATTAGCTCAACCTAACCATGAGCAATTGACATTTTCCCAATTATTTAGATCTCTCTTTGGGTGAGAAGTGCTTCATAATTGTGTTCATACAGTTTCTGGGTTTGTCTCGAGAGACCATTTCATTCTTTACTTCATTTTATAGGTGAGGAAACTGAGGCAAAAAGGGTGAAGTGAATTGTACAGGGTCATACCACTAGTAACTGTCTGAGACCAGATTTGAACTCATGAAGATGGATCTTCTTGACTTGATAGAATGAAAGCACCTCAAAGGCAAGTTATATTTCTTTTTCCATCTCCAACTCCTTGCAGGTACAAGGCACAAAATAGATAATTAATATATACATTTAACTAACAAGATAGAAAAGAAATATAATAAATACTGGAGATGAATATGAATCAATAGGTACATTAATGTTCTATGATTGGAGTTTATGAACTGTCCAAGCATTCTAAAGAACAATTTGGAACTATACTCAAAGTGCTCTACACTTGTGCATATCCTTTGACTCAGCAAAACTACTACTGGGTCCATATCCTAAAGAAATCAAGAAAAGAGAAAAAGTACATGTTTAAACAAAATATTAGTAGCTGGTCTTTTATTGTGGCAAAGAAATGCCCATCACTTGGATAATGACTGAACAAGTTCTGGTATGTCATTGTGATGTAATAATATTTTACTGTTAGAAATGACAAACAGAAAACTTTCAGAAAAAAACTGGGAAACCCGATTTGAACCGTACAGAAGTAAACAAAATCAAGAGAAAATTGCATGCAATAATAACAATATTGTAAGGATGACTAACTGAGTTATTTTGATCAATAAAATTATCTAAGCAAATTGCAAAGTATCTGTGATGAAAAATGTTATTTACCTTCAGAAAAGAGATCTAGCAGCTTCTAAGTGCAAATTGAACCCTACCTTTTTCACTCTCTTTATATTTTTTCCTTTTTTATTTTTTGCAGTATGACTAATATGGAAATATATTGCAAAACTTAAGATGTAAAAACAATATAGTACTTGCCTTTTCAATGGGAAGAAGGGAGGGAATTTAGAACATAAAATTTTAAAATTGAATGTGTGTGTGTGTTAGAGAGAGAGAGAGAGAGAGAGAGAGAGAGAGAGAGAGAGAGAGAGAGAGAGAGAGAGAGAGAGAGAAATACTTTTTGGTTGATTGAATGATTATTTTCCTCATATCACAGAGACACTTATTTGCCAAGGTCATTCAGATCCACTGTACTTCCACAATATCTCTCAAATATATTTCCCTTCTTTCAACATAGTTACCATCGTCTACTGCTAACTTTCATCAAATATTTCTTAAGCAATTTATTAGCTCCAAAAATGGTTTCCTTTCATTTTCTCTGTGCCCCTTTTCTTGCTTTTCAGTCATTTCCGTTGTGACTTCTCATGACCCAGTTTTGGAGTTTGTTTGCAAAGACACTGAAGTGGTTTTGCCATTTCTTTCTCCAAATCATTTTACAGATAAAGAACTGAGGCTAACAGGATTAAGTGACTTGCCCAGAGTTGCATAACTCATAAGTTCCTTTTTCACAGTTGTCAAAATAGTCTAAAGACAATAATGTCACTTCCTCTTAAATATTCTCATTAGAATTTTAATGCCTATAAGAGAAAATTTCAACTTGCAGGCACAGTATTTAAGACCCTTGCTACTATGGTTCCCACAAAACTTTGAAGCCAGTCTTTCTATTACATACATTACTCCCACTCATACATTTGGTATTCCAGCCAAAAGGACTGACTCATCTGCTGCTTTTTCTTTTAGCTTCTTTAAAATTATTTAACCACTCTAACTCTTCATTCATTTGTTCATTTGTTCACTCATTAATTCATTCATAAAGACTGTTCCTCTAGATTCCAAGTGTTTTCACTCTTCATCTCTTCCTCTTGAAATCCTCAAAGATCAACTCAAGGCTATATCCTGCAAGAGGAGGTTCCATCTTTTCCTGGATCTTTAGTTTAAAAGTCTTCTCTCCCTCTTAATATTTTTCTAGAGTATTTTATTCTTTGGCCCTTACATACTCCATAGTCCCTGAGATGACATTTCTTTTTAAACCAGTTGGAGACTTGATAACAGAGATTTCCATCCTCTACTCCACTATGCATATACAAGGCTATGTTTTAAATGTTTCAAAGCTTTACACATGTTATGTCATTTCATGTACATGAAAGACTGAGAGGTAAGTAGAAACAGTTCTCCTAATTTTACAGAAGAGGACACTGAATGTCAGAGAAGTCAAGTGACTTCCCCAGGTCACAAAGACAGTAAGCATCAGAGGAAACTTTCAATTCTAAGTTTCTCCTGAAGCAAAGACCAACAGATTTGTGACTCCAGTACATTAGCAAAGGATATCAGGTTGTGAAATCATCATGGCCTAAGATAATATTTTGGATATAGACCCTCTTGGCAGATGTGAAGGGGGGATGAGTTTCTGACTTCCTGGACCCTGACAAGCTGAAAAACGCTAGTATCAGGGAAAACGTAAAGGAATTTTTATAAATTTAAACATTCTAATTGCCCTAGAGGGCTTTGTAATTTTTTTTAAATCATGATAGAAGCATTTTTCAGTTTAAATGATTTTTTTAAAATCAGAATATTGTAGTATAAAGCAATCAGTCAATATGCAGCTATTAAGCTCCAACTATAATGCAAGCACTGTGTTAATATAGTGTTAGGATTGCTTAGTAAAGTGAGATATACTTTATCTATTTTCCCTTCGAAAATCACTATTCTAAATGCAACTGAAAACTATAGGCATTTAGTAAATTCTAGTTTTTGATTGAGTATGCTAGAAGCAATATAAGATTTAAAAGCTTATATGCAGCATATAACTATATTAATTTACTGAAGATGACATTTAACTTAATTTAAATAGATATAATTATATATAATATATCATGATTTTGTTGTATATATATATATATATATATATATATATATATATATATTTGCTGAAAGGCTATCTAGACTAGAGGTTCTTAACTTGGGGCTCATTTCATTGTTTGGTTAATTTTTTTGAAAACCTTATTTTAATATAATTGATTTCCTTTGTCATCCTATATAATTGTGCATTTAGAAAGATTATGTCCAAAGGCTTCATCAGACTTACAAAAGGGTTGAATACATAAAACATATTACAGACTCCTGATTAGACCAACTACCTAATTTTATATATCAGCAAACAGGAATTAAACTGCTAAATACTATGATAAAGGATAGGGAGTAAACATCAGAGATGGCATTTGATAGTAAATGCTCTGATTCTGCAGAGGCTGCTATGTGATTGTGCAAGCATGTTGTATGTAAACATATATGCATACATGCATGCATGTTTGTGGTATGCATTCCAGGATCTGTAGTCAAAAAGACCAGGGTTTAAACTTGAAATCCAACATTTACAGCTGTGTGGCCTTAGGGAAGTCACTTAAAATCTGTTTACCTCAGTTTTCTCATCTGTAAATAGATATTAGAATAGTAACTCCCTCACAGGGTTATTTGTTCATCTGTTGTGTATAAATCATGGTATCTGGTACACAGCAAGTTCTTAATAAAAACATTTCCTTCCATATTGGTGCTAAAATCCTAGTTTGAAGAAAATATATTGTCTTTTTTTCCTGATTATAAAATACTGCGATTCAGAAGGAAACACTCAGACACAGACACAGACACAGACACACATACACACACAAACACATACATTCAGATACAAAGAGGAAATATTGAAAAATTTAGCTCTACCAGTAAAATATAATGAATGGACTAAGAATTAGTAGATTATTTTGAACATGTGCTAATTTTTATACTTTGCATTTTTGTCAAGTAAATGATGATTAACATTAACTGCATAATATTAAAACATATAAAACTAATTGGGCATACTGCAGTGTATTTATTAGTAAGTAACCTCTGACAAAATTAATAGTATAGTACTTGACATTCTAAATGCCTTTGGAAATTGAATACTTCTTTCTGCTATAACTCTCATCTTCTGTGTGCTATTTAGACTTGGAGATTGCAAGGAGAAAAAGAAAACCAATAGAAGGTTCCCATTTTGACTTTGCTTTGCAATTACAATTGTCTTAGGTATGTCCTGAGCTACTTCCAGCTACAAGACGAGGTGTCTGGGAGGTTTAAGAAGGGATTTCTGAATGATTAGGTGACTGTATTGGATGACTGTTACAAGTCAAATTATTTCCATATTAGCCACAACCCTCTCCATTCACTTCGTTGAAAATAGTCTTGGACACTATTCCAGAGCTCCCCAGACCACAGGTTCTCCTTCCATGCTAATCTGTATAACTTTTCTTAAGAAAAGCAATCCCTGTAAAGAATGGATCAATCTTCCTTGGGACCACAGTACTAATCTTCCAAATGACCAGTTTCCACCAACCTGTAGCTAAACCAGTGAACCTCTGTAACGGCTCCAAACTATTGGTCCTGCTTCCAACCCAGACCTAACAGGAATCATTCAGGAAAACAATCATTGTGGATCTGAATTCCCTATCTACATGTGCATAAGCCCCCTACTATCTCATAAACCACAGCTGCAAAATGAATGATTTTGACTATATTAAATTAAAAAGGTTTTGCACTTATAAAATCAATGCTGCCAAAATTAGAAGGAAAGCAGAAAGCTGGGAAACAATCTTCACAAGAAGTAGTTATGGTGAAAATCTCATTTCTAAAATACATAGAGAATTACATAAAATTTATAAGGTTACAAGTCATTCCCCCATTGAAAAATGGTCAAAGAAATATATGAATAGACACTTTTCAAATGAAGAAATTAAAGTGCAATATAATCATGTGAGAAAAATGTTCCAAATCATTATTGATGAGAGAAATGAAAATTAAAAGAACAATGAGGTATCACCTCATACCTATCAGATTGGCCAAGATGAGAAAAAGGGAAAATGATCAATGTTGGAGAGGTTGTGAGAGGATTGGGACATTGATGCATTGCTGATGGAGTTGTGAACAGATTCAACCATTCTGGAGAACAATATGGAACTATGCCCAAAGAGTAATAAAACTGTTTATACCCTTTGCTTTGACCTAGCAATTCCTATTCTATGTCTCTATATCGAGAAGAAATTATAAAACAAATGGGAAAAATCCTACATTTTCCAAAATATTCACAGCAGCTCTTTTTGTAGTTGTAAAGAATTGGAAATTGAGGGGATGCCCATCAATTGGAAAAGAGATCACTAAGTTATAATACATGAATACTATGGAATATTATTGTTCTATAAGAAACCATAAATGATCAGACTCTAGAGAAGAATGACTTAAGGGAAATGATGCTGAGTTAAGGTAACAGAACCAAAAGAACAATGTACACATCAACAACATCATGAGATGAACAACCTTAATGGAAGCAGCTCCTCTTAGCAGTTCAGAGATCTAGGGCAACTGCATTAGACCATCTATGGACAATGTTATACCCATTCAGAGGAAGAAAAACAAAACAAAACAAACAAGCAACCAAACAAAACCCCACCCTTCAGAATCTGATGAACACTTTATAAAAATTATCTCATGTATCTCTTTCCCTTAATCCTAATTCCACATACTGAAAATGACTAAATCTTTGAACACGTTTATCAAAAATATGTATGGACAATACTAACTTGATTGCCATTGAGGGGAGGGGAGTGAGAAGGGAGGGTGGAAGGAAATGTTATAACTTAAAAATATACATGTGTATATATATGAAAAAAATAAATTAAAAAAATGTTAAAAGTCACAGATACTTAAGACCTGAAAAAGAAAGTTCTTGATACTGAAGTCCTTGACAATGACAAACAAAAAGTTCAACATTATAAATATATATGTAGGGACAGGTAGGCGGTACAGTGGATAGAACACCAGTCCTGGAATCAGGAGGATCTGAGTTCAAATTTGATCTCAGTCATTTGATACTTACTAGCCAAGTGATCTTACCTAAACCATTTAACCCTAATGTTTTGCAAAATTAAAAATAAAACAATAGCAACACCACCAGCAACAAAATATATATTTGATAAATCAGTGGAAACTATATTGAAGAAGAAGCATTACTCTCTGTTTTTCAGATGTACTCTATTGACCATGAGTCTACTTTGTCCTGACTTGCAGCTGAAACTTCCTTTTCACATTATTTCCACCCCAAGAATGTGAACTGCTTGAGAAAAGTAATCATCTCTGATTTTGTATGCCCAGCTAACCTCAGTGCTTGATACCTCATGCTTAATAAATCATTGTTTTGTTTTGTTTTGTTTTAGTTTTTACTCATTCATTTAACCTATATGAGTCTGTAAAACTTGTATAAATGGTTTCTAAAGATATTATGAATACAGAGAAAATACTCAAGTTTCCGAATTAGAATATCCATGTGTTTCACATAAAAGAAAAGAAATTCTTTTTTATTAGCTCTATTGCGTAATTTTATATGATTAGCATGTTATGTAATCACTCAGCACAAGTCACCAAGTATCACACTAACAAAGCAGGTAGGACACAAAAACATTCCCTTTACAGGAATCCTGATTTGCCCTTGTTTTGAAGGCACAGACCTTGCACAATAATTAAATTTAAATATAGTTCTGTTGTTTTAAAATAACAGATGGCTGCCATCTTGTAAGCTTCCATTTTTACAGAAATATTTGGCTGTTGTCTGAAAGCTCACAAGGATCCTCATTTGTTATTCTGCATGCATTTTCTTTTATTTTTCACAAGGGATCAACTCCAAAAGAAATCAAAACATGAATGTGAAGGTTGAGCATTTTGTCGCTAGCCCATCACCGACTCACATGCATAATTAACAAAAGAACCTGAAAAGGGTCCAACAACAGAAACTAAGGAATTTTTAGGGTTAGTTTGAGTCATGAATCATAATTAGGAACAGATTAAAAGTGAGCCAAACTGACAACATATTTTAGTATCATATAATATAAGCTCTGATGCTTCAGATTTTTGCTTTTATGATTCACAGTCTTTTAATTTCTTTAGACAAGTTTAATTTATTTACTTAATACCAAACATCTAAGTCATATGATTTAGAGTCTAAAATGTTTAGAGATCATCTGGTTCCAACCTCCTTAACTTTCAAATGAGCACAAAATAGTCTTAGAAAGATAAAAAATTTGCCCAAGTTCTCATTAAGACAGAGGTATAATTTGAACTCTGGTTCTCTACTATCAAATTACTCATCATTTCCCATCAACTCACCCTGAGCAGACCACAGAAGATTTTTTCAAGCCAAGCATTGAAGGGCAGACATCATCTAGAGAGCTTGGATTCAAGTTCTGTCTCAGACTCATAGAGGATAAGGGACCAAAGGCAAGCTATACTCTCTAAGACTATAAATAGCAGGGCTGATGAGATATCTGCATTAGTGAAGGGAATTTTTACAATCAGTATACTCCTCACCTTTGAAATCATTGGAAAAACAAACAAAATTGACTATCTGGATTCACTTGTTCTGAAAAACATAAGTGGAGAGTTAAATGTAGAGGCCACTCAAGAGAGTTTGGGGTCAAGAGGCCAATTCTGGCCAAAATAACCGGAGCTCTGTTGACCTTGAGCTAAAAGCTTCCAGTTATCTCTGATTTGATAACACAACTGCATCATTCTTGGCCTCACTATTCAGTAAGCCCTGTTTCCCATAAGCCTTGTTTCTGAACCAGAGACCTGGGTCACATCCTGCTGGGTTAATTTCTGCCCATAACAAAGTTACATCATTGTTTTTATCCTGTATGTTAATTTTGTGGTTTTCTTCTATAAGAACTGCTTAACGCCTTCAATAAACTGGCTCTGTCAGATATCCTGATGACACCCCCACCTGAGTGTAATGTATTTTCTTTTCTCTCTTGATCTCAATCCATCCCCTGGTAGACAGGGGTCAGTACAGCTAAAAACTTTTGAAAAATGGGTTATCTCCCTCAAAATCAAAAACCTTAAATACTTGATAACAATTAAATTCATCTATAGAGGGCCAAGGACAGAGTGAAGTGGATGATTAGAATCCTGAAGTGAGAGACAGGGAATGACCTAATTTACTGTCATGAATACTTGCTGAGATTAAGGCTCGAGAGATTCAAATTTTGACCTTTTTTAGGAGAGGAAATGAGGATCCCTGGTGCCCAAGATAACCTTTTGAAATCATTCTAGAATGAGGGAAGATTCCTGGAGTGAAGGGAGAAAAGAGACCCTCCTCTAGAGACTCTCAGCCTCCTTAACCATCCATTTGATTTCCTTTCTCCAACATCCTATTTGAGAAAAACATCTCTTTTTTTCAAATATTTCCAAGGTCTTAAGTCCTGAAATTTGACAAAAGAAACAAAATATAGTGAAGTATCCTGGACTTCAGGCAACTTGAGGAATTGATGTTGCCATATAAACAAGAAATTTCTGCCTCTGAAACCCTAGGAATAAGAACTACTTAGCAGCAGTTTGAGGATTTCAGGAAAATCAAGTCAGAAAAGGGAGTCATGTCCTTAGACTATATACAAGAGGCATATTTTTTTTTCTGGGAATGCTTCTGACAGTACCATTCCTTGAGTTTTTTCATTCCATCAAAAGTTTTGCCTTAATAATCTGCTTAAATTTTCCCAAGAAATGTCAACTAGACAGAGTAGGTATGATCTGGGGACAAATATGTTTCTAATAAACTGAGGACTATGCTACCTATTTAGCAGGCTTATCTTGAGTCATGAAGACTGGGCCACTGCTCTGAATAACATGGTCTTCCCATTCATACTTCCTCTCAGAGAAACTGAATTTCAGCAATATTTCTTAAAGAACTAAACTGCAAGTTGAGTTCTTACAGTATGCCAGGTTCTTTGATTTTTCCTATGTAAAGGTTGAAAAAAGTGGTTCTGCAATCACTTCCAGATCAAATGAAGCAATTCTGTAAAATTTGGTTTCCAATTGATTTTATTTTGCCTCAATCTAATTATAATGAATTGAATAAACCTCCCTTTATGACTTTGGGCAAGTCCACTCCCCTGTTTGGAACCTCATTTTCCTCTTTTGAAAGAAGACTTTGAAGAGGATGATAAGTTCTTACATTACAGAATCTTTTCTTTGTTTTGGGGAGCCATGATTGGGTTGGTTTTAAAACAGAAGTAGGCTGAAAACAATCCCTACATATCAGTGAGAGCCAACAGTTAAATTTTCAGTGTGAATGAAGAGAACAAGGTACACATTAACAGGCTTAATACAAATATTTAAGTACAATATCACCCTGACTATTTGCCATTGAGGGGAAGGGGGTTGAAAGGGAAGGTGGAAGAAAATTTTATTTAGAAATATGCATAGGCATGTGGATGAATGCTAAGAAAAACTTTCATAACATGGATAAGTAAAACATCAATAAAAAACATAAAGTAACAGTAGACAAAAAATTCATTTTGAATATTTACTCCTTGTTAATCCCTATAAATTAGGATTTGGTTTTATTATTTTGTTAGTCACCTAGAATTAAGAAAGTGATGGGTGAAAAGTTAGTAAGGCAGATTAAATTTAAAAGTGTGTTATGGTTACATTTTCCCTAACATCCAGTTATTAATATTTACCAACATAGCCTTGTTTTAAGCCCTCTCTGCTTCCCTTCCCCCAGAGCATTTATTTATCAGTTTTACATGTTATCATTTCACCCTATTTATAGTGATTAGGTTTCTTGAATATTAAATGTGAAGAAACAAATAACCTTAGGAGCCAATTAAAAAGAATTATTAAATTAAATAAAAAAAGTGATAAATGGTCTGCTTGCTCTGGGAGAGAGCACTCACTTGTAAAGAGATGGCATCCCAAAGTGAAGAGAGGGATCTCGTGGTGAAGAGCTTGTCATTATGCTTGGCTACAAGACAAAACAGACATCTCTAGCCTCATTTCCCCTACCCTTTTTCAAGGGAGACTTTTATTCTTGCCAGGTGCTTTTTTCAGTGCTAATTGTCTCTGGACTTCAATGACTCTGGAGGACAAAATAGGGATTACTTTGTACTTCTGTGCCTGAATTTAATTCAATTCACACAGAAGTCAAGATGTCACCCTAATGATATCATTAGTCCTCTTTCAAAATGAAGGAAAAACAACAACAAAAGTAACAAGCTTGCTCTAGATGATGAAGAGACTGTCTTCAGATACATTGGGATCTGTTTCTCCTTTCAAAAATGTTGTCATTCCCCCTCCCTGGCCTTGTGTGTCCTCTGTCAGGTATAATTTTTGTGGTCATTGCCCCATATATAAAAATTTCTTATTAAAATTCTATTGGTATACCCAGAGGGGAAAAAAAAATTGTTCATACCCTTTGATCCAACAATATACTACTTGGCCTGTATCCCAAAGAAATCCCCAAAAAGGGTAAAAGACCTATATGTACAAAAATATTTACAGTGACTCTTTTCATAATGGCAAAAAATTGGAATTTGAGGGAATATTCATTAATTGGGGAATGGCAGAACAAATTGTGGCATATGAATGAGATGGAACACTATTCTTTAAGAAGGCATGAGGGAAAGGACTTCAGAATAACCTGGAAAGGATAAATAACCTGGAATAACTTGATGCTGAGTGAAATGAGCAAAACAATAAGAATTGTACACACTAACACTAGCATTGGGTGATGATTAACTATGATGGACTTGTGCATTTCAGCAGTACAATAATCAAAGACAGTTCTAAAAGATTTATAGTGGAAAATGCCAACAATATCCAGAAAAGGAATACTGGAGTTTAAATGTAGAAAAAAGCTTATTTTTTCAATTTAAAAAAAAAGTTGTTACATATTATGTTGTTTTCTCTTTCTAATGTTTTTCCCTGTTTCAATTTGATTCTTCTTTCATAATATGATTAATATGAATATACATTTAATTATACATGTATAACCTATTTTTCTGTCAAGGGGAAAAGGGAAAGAAGGGAGGGAAAGAGAAAAATGAGAAACTCAAAACCTTGCAAAAAAATGACTCTTGAAAATTATTATTGCATGTACTTGGAAAAATAAATAAATTATAAAAATAAATAAAGTGGTTTTCCATATACAGGAATAAAAATTCTCTGTTATGTGTAGCATGATTGGACATGTATGATCTATATTGGATTACTTGCTATCTTAGGATAGGTGGGAAGGAAAAAACTTTACAAAAATGATGTTGAAACATATATATATATATATATATATATAGTTATATATGAGTGCAAAAATAAATTAAAAAAAGAAAAAAGAAAACACTTTTGGAAAAAATAAATTTATAATGGCATGCTTCTCAGATTGAAGAAATAAAGAACACAGGATCATATATTTCTAGATGAAAAGAATATTTAGGAATAATTTATTTCAATTGTTTAATTTTATAAAAAGAGACCCAGAGAAGCCAAATGACTTGCATAAAAGCTTTTAGTAGCCAAGGCAAGATTCAAATTCAGATTCTTTCTCCAAATTCAGGGAGCTATCTCCCAAAGTGTACCATTCTCTTAGAATGGAATGGTCCTAGATAGCCTTAACTACATGAAAGAGTCAGTGTCTTATAAAAAGCAGGGAAATAAATGGAAGATTATCTCACCTAGGTGACTTTGAAGCCTGAGTTGTTCTGTCCTAAAAAGTTAGTTGGAAAAAAATTGGCTGATTATCTCTCTGCTCATTTACTTGTATTTTTCCATTTGAATATTTCTCCAGTTTCTATGCTTTTAGGAGAACATGAACAAAATATTTCCCCTAGATAATTTTTCTGATCCTTTCATGGTATCAGTATGAACATCCTGTTTCTCTTTCTTTGAAGTAAGAAACTTGATGGTAGTGGAAGTTTCTTGGAGTAGATACCTCATAGGCTTTTTGTAAAGCTTGAAGAGATAGTATAAGTGAATCATTATATAACATTCTGCTTTTCTTCTCCAAATAGCATGTGATTTGTCCATGTACAGTAACCAAGTGGTTAATTTGAGGGAATAGTAGGTTTCTTGGCACAGATTGAATAGAGAAAAGGGAGCAATTATTTAGCATTAATCACCCCATCTCACTTCCCTTTAGCACTTTTAATTATCCCCATTCTCTCTAATGTCTCTTGGGATAAAGATCTGTGACTATAGAGAGATAGAGTTGGTTATGGGAGATAGGGTGAGATTATTTCAAAGTAGTTTCAATTTATCAAACATTTACTAAATTATAAAGCCAGAAATGACTTGTACACAATATAGTTGACTAAATCTGTTAAATATGACCTTTTAGTAAAAACATAAATTGCACCTAGTATGGACAGAGAAATAAAGACTTTTTTTTGAATGATTGAAACAGAGAAAGTGAGATTTTTGAGACTAGAAAGGCTTCATCTTAGATGTAAATTGGTTTAGACATTCTGGAAAGCAATTTGGAACTATTACAAATTTGCTATCAAACTGGGTAGTCTTTTTGACCCAGTTATACTACTGCTAGCCCTATACTCTAAGGAGATCAAAGAAATAGGGAAAGACCCAATATTTACACAAACATTCACAAATTTTTTTTAGGTAATAGTGGAAAATTGGAACTCAAGGGCATGTCCCATTGGGGGATGGGTAAACAAAAGACAGTATATGAATGTTTTATCATAAGAAATAATGAAATAAATTTCTAAGTAATACAGAAAAAAGTGGGCAGAAGTAGAAGAGTTAATAAAATGACATTATAAAAAATAAACTTGAGAAAGACTTTAGAATTCTGATCATTGAAATGATTAATCCCAAATTGAGATTACTAAACTTCCTGCTGTAGAGATGAAGAAATGCAGAGAAAGACATATATTTCTGGTCATGATCAATGTGGGAATTTGTTTCAATAGACTCTATATGTTTGTTGTGAGAATTCATTCACTCTTTATTTCTTAAAAAATATAGGAATGTTTCACCTCAAAACACTTACATTTCAAACAAAATATAAAAACAATAAAAAGTTCAAGACATTAGGGACCATTTTTGCTCACTTGCTCTCTCAAAAGCTGAATATAGTTACATAGGCAAACAAAGCATTTAATATGTCTTTTAAAATAAAGATGTAATGGATTGTCAAATTTATGCATAATAACTTCTCATCAGAATACAGATCATTTTTAAATAAAATAAATGCTTTGAAAATTATCTATGTGGGTGAACTGTGAATTAATATATTCATTTTAGAAACAATTTTGTTATACGAATAGGGTGGATAAAATGATTATACCCTTTGACTCAGGGCATTCATTGTTGGAGATATCACCCAAATGAGGCCTCTGGAAAAATAAAAGAAAACCTTTCTATACATCAAAATATTTGTAGGAGCCCTTTTGTAATAGTAAAGAATTGGGGGAAATGTTGTTGTTCATTATTGAGGAATGGCTAATTAAATTGTGATTCAGGAAGTATGCTCTTTGTAACAAGGAAAAAAGATGAATTTAATGAATCCAGACAATAATGGGATAATCTACAAATACTATGTAAAGTGGAGTAAGTAGATGCACAATATTATCACTAAGTGAATGGTTGTGCAAAATGACAAAAATTCAAATTTTAAAGAATATGATAAGCCACAGAGAAGAGAAGACATATAACCCCACTCCTTTACAAAGCTTAGTTCACAGATGTGAAATAGTGTAAATAGTTAGATTTATTTCAATGTATTTTTCTATATATTTTTTCTTTTTTAATTTTTAAAAATATTTGTTATCAGAGATTATTGTCTGGGAGACAATAAAAGAGAAATAAAGGAATAAATATAGACATATATAAACAAAAGAAAATCACTAATCTTAAAAAGAACGAAAACTATCTATTTGAACACCTCATGTTTTTCTTACAGTTTTGAAATCAATTTCATTTTGTGGAAAACTGTGTCTTGTTCATGTTTGAAAAAATGCTTCCTTAAGTTATGATTCAAAATCCTCTGGAAATCTTTTTGTCCTTTGAAGATGTGATCTGAGTTGCATATAGGAACAAAGAGGTAAATAGAGCAGACAATAAAGATCAGCTTCCTTTATTTATCTAGAAAGTTTCTTATAATTTTTACATTAAGTAACTTCTTATATTAGAGAAAGTGAGAAAATAGGCAGTTATTTTTCTTATATAGATCTTTCACCATCTTCTACCAAAAATAACAGAAATTCAGATGAGACCAAACCATAACCAAGTTCTTTTTTTTAATTTTGTAAAGAGTTGTGATCTCAGGTGGAGATATATGTATAGTAAGCAATAGAACAGGTTTTAAATCTACCACATAAAAGGCAGAAGGAAAAATTATTTTAAAAATCATTCTCATGGAACATTCTTTTCTAAATTCATTCAGAGACAGTTTCTTATGAAAGTCATTGGCCATTGTTAGGAGGAAGACAGAATGAGCAAAAAAAACTGCAATCTATGCTATACAGTCACATTCACCCATGTCAATAAGAGGTGAAAATGTTATTCGGATTCAATTTTCTCATTGAAAGGCTCACATAGTCAGGTGCTTAGAAATGTTTCAAACTCTGAGATGAAACTCACAGTGACATAAAACTCTACACAACACCAAGTCAGTATTTTGGGGGGTGAAGAAAGATTAAGTAGTATATTTAATGCTGGTCTTAAGAATAAACAAACTCCAGTAACTTGCTTTTATGAACTCTGGACCCAGGGTTTTATAAACTTAAAGCAAACAGATTCCCCCAAGGTATAATTTTTTATTTAATCATTCTGAATCTTCCTTTACTGTTCAGTAGATAGGTTTACCTTTAATCATTATAGCTCACTTGAGACATTCAAAATACTACTGTAAACGACTGCCTATCTTCCCTTGGTAGAGTACTGGATTTCATGTCAGGAAATCTGAAATGGAATTTCAGCTTGGCAGCTTCTTTCATTGTATGACCACAGTCACTCTGGGATAGAGTTTCCTCATGGATAATCAAAGAGATACTTAGGCTAGATAATTTCTAAAGTTCCTTCTAACTCTACAAACCTATGATCTCATGATCCTTTTTTCTGTGTCTGATAATCAGGATGCACTGGATGCAAAGAAATATGGGGGATCTTTTTTGACAGCCCTCAAAGAATTTCTTCCTAACATAATCTTCATTTAGGAATGGAATAAGTAATCAAATTGGATATTGAAATTTACATTTCTTTCTATGTGATATTGTAAAGAAGGAAGTTCTTTAGTCATATTCCAGTGAAGGTGTGGCAGATTTATAGAAGAATATTTGTAGACTTCATAAGACTTACTATTCTCAAAAACATTCGCAGAAACTTATCAGCATTCCCTAATATCATATAAACTAGTATACAAATTTTTGTAAGAACTTTCCAGAAAACTAAGATTTACTGTTTAAATGAAATTAATAATATTAATATATATCTTAAATAAACTTTATTTCAGAGACATAAATAAAAGTGTCCATATAATCAAAAAATCACAAGCTGATAAGAACCTCAGAGGACATTTAGCTCAACTTATCCTTAATACTAACATCATTTCCAAGAAGTGGTCATTAAGTCTATACTTGACTTGGGCTCACATGAAGACAATAAGCATTTATTAAGCACTGAAAATATGCTAGGCTTTGTACTAAAGACTGGAAACAAGCAAAAAAAAAACCAAACCAAAAAAAACCAGTTCTATCCTTAAAGAAATTTCAATCTAACATTTTTCCTTGCTATACAAATATTTAATACTTACTCATTTTGTAAAAGCTAATTAAGTTTGGTTAATTTACATCTATTGGTTAATGGATATGGAAAGGAGTATCATGAATGGGGACTCACTAGTAGTTGTGTTAAAAGCTCTGATGCCTTAAGGTTGATTATTATTCCTATAAACCACAATGGCTAGCTTTACTGTAGACAGTATTTGCAACTACACTCTTCAGAGGTTAATTCTATTAGCATTGTAAACAGGTTATACTTAAATTTGGGGGAATAGACCAAAAGGTGCAAGAGATTTCAGAGACTAGTTAAAACCTCTTACTCTACCCACATGGAAAGTGAGGCACAAAAAGTTGAATGACTTGCTCATGTTCACAAAAGTACTAAGTATCAGAACTCAAATAAGAGTACAATTCTGTTGACTCCAGAATCAGGGTCCTTTCTATTATATTATATTTCCTTATCTCTGTTTTATAACTCATTCTTCCTCATGTCTTTTTAATTTATCTGAGTAGCACTATTCAATCAGCCTCCTATGTTAGAAAACTTGTTATTATTTTTAGCTCTCATATCCCAATGATAATCAATTCTCTACTTTTTCTATTTCTATAATATCTTTCTATCCTTTCTTTTCATTCCCTACTCTTACACCTAGACTATTGGTTTAGCCTATTCAATGGGCTTCCCATCTTCCTGAACATCTATACCAGATTGACTTTCCTGCTCAAAATATTTTAAAGGTTCCCTATGGTCTACTGAATAAAAAGTTCAAACTCATTAGTGTGATATTTAAGATCTTCGACAATATTTTCTTTCCTTTTCCCCAGCAACAGGTACTTAATTTCTTAATTATAGTTTTGGAAGTAAACCAAGGTTCATTTATGACAAATTAATCCACAGGTAAAAAAATTACCTCATTTGGCACTTAAAAATATACCATACAGTAAGTAAGCATGGAGTATTTTGAAACATTGTGGAAACATCCTGAGAATTTAGAGATAAACATTCAATTTATTTTAAAGGATGACATATCCAAATAATTAATGCATATATATATAATATATATATATATATATTTCTGTTGAATTTTCATTCTTATCTTTCCACGTAGCCAAGTTTTCTGTCTCAGAATTATTCTTGACTTTTCACTTTTTCTTATCTCACTTATCTATTCACATGCCAAAACTTGCCATTTCTAGCTCAACATCTCTAACTTACATTCTCTTATGTTTACTTACATGACCACCATGCCTTTTTAGACCCTAATCATTTTTTCCTGAACTTTTATAATTGATCTCCATAACTCCAGTCTTTCCCCTTCAATTTATCATCCATATTGCTGTCAAAGTAATTTTCCTGAAGAGTCCTGACCATGTAATTCCCATACACTCTATTGTACCTCTATTGTCTCAAGGATTATATATAAATACCTCTGGAATTTAAAGATCTTCACCAACTGAACCTTTAACCTAACCTTGCAGGCTCATAACTCTTCCTCCCACATTTTATTTTCTAGCTAAATTGGTCTTCTGTTTCTTACATATAACATTTCCATCTCTGCTCATTTCCTTTTCTGATTCCATGACTGATCCCTAGGACACTCTTTTCTCCTTCTAAAATGCGCTCTTTCCTTAAAATATCCTTTTGCCTTTAATTCTCAGCTTCCCCAAAATAGATTCTTAATTCTGTGTATGTGTGTGTGTGTGGGAGGGTGACTTCCTTTCACATTTGGTATGTGAATTGATCTCTTTCAAAGACTAGAAGTCCAATTTATGTATGACATAATAGAATATCCTCAGGAAGATGTTGCCATTGCTTCTTTGTCTTGGAATCTCCAGTAGGGGTAGCAGGCTGAACCTTCTGGGAAACAAGCTATCCTCCAATCTAGCTCAAATGTCTGCAGTGTCACTGTCCCTACTGTCTACTTTGCTCAAGTTTTGTTTTTCCTTTTTTACCTCAAGTGAAACAATTCCAAATTATTTTGCCTAAATTTGTTGCACACAGATTTTGCTCAGAGGTATATTTAAAATAAAATATTTTCCTTTAGCAGTTTTACATACAGTTTAGCAATTTTATTTTTTCTTAAAATGCATTTAAAAAAACCTTTTTGAATCAGAAGTTTCTGGATGTCAGAATCAGTGAATTAAAAATAGTTCTCTATTCTAAGACTACTCATTAAAAAAGAAAAGAAGATCCCAGAACTCATGATGATAGCATACAGAATTAAAAAGTGCAATTCATAAACAATTTAAGATAAAACATGCATATTATATGGTTAGAACCATATAACTGAAAAGGCATTTATGACAAGAATTTTAAAATGTTGCTAAAAGCACATGAAGCTGGATAAATATAATCGAATGAGTTGTTTGAGTAAGAACTTTAAAATAGGACAGGCAGAATGGCAAAGTTATTAACATGATTTGTAGTGACAAGCAACTGATATTATAATTGCCTTACTAATCAAAGAGACATTATGCAAAATTTTAAAAAATAAGTAATATTATTTGCCTGTGTTATTCTGCTAATTATCTTAATGTTTTGTCCTAGCCAAATGGTAATCACTTGCCAGAAGTTTACATATCAAGGTATATATCTTAATACAAGTTGCAGCCAGTGTGGAATATTAATATTTATGAGATACTATTAACTTGTTGATTTTTGAGCCATGTTTAAAGGTACCTAACTAACTTATCATGTTGGATTTTAACCTCTACCAGGGGAAAGTCTGGTGCTATGGAGGTAATTTTGACCCCTTTAATTTCTTATATTTTTACTTTTTGGTTCCATAATTGGATGCTCTAATGACTTCTGGAGTAGGATAAGACCCAGATCAGGAGAAAATCTATTCTATTATTTTTACTGATGTAGTTATTCTTGGTCACAGAGAGAGAATCTTTTGAAGAATAACATACTAAGCAAGCTTTAAGGGAGGCAGCTTTACTTTGTTCATGGACATCAATAGTTATTTATGTTTAGTGATGTCACCACAGGCAGACAAATAATAATCATTCATCATCAGCATTTTCAATGGGGGGGTGACAAAATTTCCCAGTGTTCATACTTTGTTTCTACATTTCCATTTTTCAATAATTTCCTGTTCATGAGAACAAGAAAATTGCTTCAGATCAATTGATGCCCATAAAGCAGTTTGCAAAGTATAAAGGGATATATAAATGCTAGGTAGATAAATGAAGAGGAATGTGAATTTAAATCTTAATTCTTTAACTACTTTATCAGTGCTAACAGTATTTATTTCACTAAATGTAAGGCATAGGTAATCCATGATGTTTGCTAATCCAAAAATCCTCCCCCATTGTGGAGGGTATATAAATAGTCAGAGAAGCCTTTGCTTTAAAAGATTTAATAAGTTCCACCATGCTTTTGATGACCATGTCTTTCTAGTTCAGAATGATTATAAATATCTTGTGGGACTTTATTCTAGTGAAGAGCCTATAAGTCTGAAGGGGAAATAAAAAATGCTCCTTCCCTGAGCCATCTGTCATTATGGAATCTTAATTATATTGCAACTCCTCTAAAAGTTTTAATGGTAGAAGGCAATATATTTTAACATTAGATTTTATAATTAGTTTTTATAATGTCACAATTACCTGCATTCTAAACCGAACACAGAGAGGAAGACAAGTGGGGGAAAAGGGTCATATTCTTTAAAATTACCTTAAATTGATGCTGTTCTTTAGTTGTGTGTGCCTAACTCTTCATGACTTTTCTTGGCAAAGAGACTGGAGTGATTTGCCATTTTTTTTCTCCAGTGGATTAAGGTAAGCAAAGATTAAGTGACTTGACTACAATCACACAGCTGATATCTGAAGGAAGATTTGAATCCAGATCTTTCTTACTCCAGGTCCCATACACTGAACCATCTAGCTGCCTCAGATTGAAACTACTTTAATTTGGATCATGTTATTTTCTTTAGAGATTAATAACATTTTGACTTAGCTATTTTACATGCAAGATATGCATGCAGAGAACCCTTCATCAAAAAAGAATAATTGTTAAAAGAGATAACTAAATGTCTAAATTTTCTTCAACTGTTGAAACACATAAAAGGGAGTGTGTAATGTTCCATGTTACACAACATAATATGAAAAAACCACCAAGTTTTCTAGGAAGTCTTGTTGAGATCGGTTCTAATTTTAGGATGATTATAGGAAACCACCTGGAAGAGCTTTCTGATTGGTAGGGACTTCTGAAAATGATTATGTGCTATAGTTACTTTGAAAACTTCCTCTGCAAAAAATATGGGATTATATCAATTATCTGTATATCCAAAATCTATATAGATTTCTATTTCTGTTGGTTTTTACTTTTTTCATTTAAGTTTAGTGAATTTGTATTCAAAAAGCTGATCTTGGCCATTACCCTAATCAAAATATAAGGCACAAGATAATGAAGACCATTAAAGATAGGTAAAGCTAAGCATCTGGTTGGAAATGTGGATGGAGGATGGGATTTGATAAATTCAGAATCTATAAATTGGAAGTAATGGGTTGTGTTTGTGATTTAAGAGATAATATGTGTTTTTTAAAACTTAAAGTGCTATGTACACATTAGCTATCATTATTGCTAATATTAATAATAATATTAACAATGAAAACAATCTGTAAATACTCAAAAGAAATTGGGCAACATAACTTGCCAGTTTAAGAATTTATTCCATGTTCAATTGAGTCACTCCTGCTGAGTTTCTTTAGTGATTTCTCAATTCATCTCAATCATGTACATCCAGACACATCTAAGGATTTAGAGGATCAACAAATTCATTCTATATACTGTCCTTCCTATATCTAGTAATCACTAATATTTTAGCCTCAAAAATTATGCTGTTTACTAGACTAAAGTGATTACTGTAGCTATAATTGGGCTCTTTGAGACCATTATATAAGACTACGAATACAGAGATGTAGGGTTTCATCATATTTATCAGATATGAATATATCCCCATCAGGTTATTTGATAAGAATAGAATCATTTTAATACTAATACTACCATAGACATCTGGTTTTGCATGTTCATTTCATTTCTTAAAAACCATCTGTTTTTCTATTCATCCAAATTTGCAATCTCAGTATCATTCTTGACTCCTCAAATTCTCTTACTCCTCCCATATCTAATCAGTTTTCAAGTACAATCAATTCTATCTTCGTAACACTTCTCATATATTTTCCCATTTTCTCTTTTGACACTACCACCTTGATGCAATTTCCCATCACCCCTTGTCTGAACTATTGAAATAACCAGCTGATTAGGTTCCTTGCCTCAAGTCTCTCCCTTCTCTAGTACATCTAACATTCAACTGTCAAATGGATGACCCTAAAGCACAGGTCCAACCATATTACTCTGTTATTAAAAAGTTCAGTTGCTGGAGCCACTGCCAGCATGAACAATTATAAAATGCTGTTACTTTTTAAAGCCTCTTACATTTCTCCTTTGTACTTTTCCCAGCTTTTGCTTCTTTTTTAATGTTCTATTTATTTTTAATTTATGGAATAGAAAAAGAATTTCCAAAACATAGTACAATATAAATCCATTATGTAGAACTTGCTATTCCTTTTAAATATATAAAAATTACCAAGTTAACATGTAAATTTCTTTTTTCCCCAGTCTTCTATTTCACTCTGTCTCTCTCTCTCTCTGTCTCTCTGTCTCTGTCTCTCTCTCTCTCTCTGTGTGTATATATATATATATATATATATATATATATATATATATATATATATATATATATTCATCAATGCTGGTTCCCGAAGTGTTCCTCAGGCAAAACACTCCACCTCCAAATCTCATGCATTTTCATTGGCATTTCCTCTACTTTCTCATCTCTTCTTTCTGTTTTCCCCAGCTTCCTTCAGATTCCTATCAAAATCCCATCTTCTTCAAGAAGCTTTCCATTAAGAATTATAAGAAACCCTTCTTAATGCTAATGCCTTTCATCTGTGATTTTCCCCTAATTTAATCTCATTTATTTTCTTTGTATGTTGTCTCCTCCAGCAGAGATCCAGAGACTGCTTTTTTGTTTTATTTATATTTATTTAGTTTATTCATTTATTCATATTATTCTTTGTTCTCAGCACAGGGCCTGGCACAATAGAGAGCATTTAATAAATTTAATGAATATTTGGTGACTTAACTACTTAAAATTCTAATGGTACTTTACTGAGATCTTTGTTTTGCAAGAATCACATATTTTCCTGAAATAAAGTTTTTTGAGCTTATATTTCTTTACTTAATTAGGCTCAAATTCTTATATAGCTGGGACTGTATCAATGTTTATTTGTGTCCCCTTTGTCTAAGATAGTGTCCTGCACATAATTAGTGCAATAAAAAATAAAGCTAATATTTTCTATTTCTTTGTGATACATGTGAAGAGACTATTGAATAGGATGTTTGAATTTTAAAGATGTCTGTTATTGATATTATGTAATCAAAATTGCATTATAAATTCTATTTCTTTGAGAATGTATACACTAAAGATCAGCATTTCTAAAATTCACAATATAAAATGTTTAAAATCATAAGTTTTATAAAAGTTATCATAAAAGTTGTATCAGTTGCATCCAAGTGTAAAGCTATTCAGAAAATGATGATTCTATTTCATTAGACCACATTTGAACCATATCATATCATGATCAAAGCTGATATGGTGAATTGGTCAAAACTTGGAAACTGCTTTCAGCAACAAACACAAACAGCAATAGGTTAATACTACTAAGTAGTTTTCAAAACATCTACATATAGGTCAAAAGTGAATTAAATATGTGACGTTATTAATTCCTTAAATCCCTATATTATCAATTTCTTACATCTTTTCATTAGTATTTTCCCAACATTTAAGCTTACTTTTGCTACATTAAAGATCTCATTAATTTACCATCAAATCCCAAAAAGCAGAGAACATTATTGCAAGCATATTTATTCTAATTAGCTATCCTACAAATTATATGGGTGCCAATGCCCTGACTGCTTGGCAATGAGTAAAGTGCATTTTCTTCATTCACATGTAAGCAAATGTGGTTAACAATTAAGAAAATGTTGATAAAGAAGTATATAATTACTACTATTAACATCATACCTTCAAAACAATTGAGAACTGAGTTGTACCTGTTAACAGGAAAATAACACTTTGAAGACAAGGAACAAAAGCATCCTTTCATCTGTAACTTTATAACTGAGAATAATAAACTTACAACCAAATCAGAGCATGAAAATAATGAAACACAAAGAATCTTTCCCTCCTCCCTCTATTTCTCTATCATTTGTAGGAACTGAGAACCAGTCAATCACACTGGAAATTTTAATTATCGTACATTGGCTACAATATTCCAATTTTTCAGCAAAGGATTTTGCCCCAATTTAGTGGTTTACTCCCTTGGATCTAGGAAAGTTGGCTTCAAATCAGTTCCTATCATCTCTAGAAAGGTAATATGGACCTATTCTGGCAAAGACACAAGAGCATATGAACAATGAAATGGAATCCTTCAACATGATATATTCAACCATTTGGGAATGAATGGGAACCCAAGCAAATGGAATCCCTTAATAAGTGCATGCTAGTCTTCTAACTCCATTTACATTATATTGAGCAATTTGAAACTGGAATTGAATTTACAAATAGTAATCCTGGGGAAGAGATGGTATAATAAAGTATAACTTTTGCCAAAACATTACTTCAAAAACTTATCCCTCAGAAACATGTGATTAGTGAGTCTAGATATGTGACAATACCCTGGATGAGGACACAGATTGGTGAGGACATCACCAAAATATTATACTGGAGACTCTTCTGATTATCAATGATGCTATTATCAGGTAATTTGATTGATGTATGTCTTTCATTCTCAAGGAATCTATGACTTGAGGGAGGTGATGCCATGACAAGGATATGAACTGGATTTGAGTGAGAGGATGCTGTGCTAACTCACCAGCCTCACTTTCTCTTCCAGAGACATCTGGGTTCAGTGGCCAGATATGAATCAGGATGACTGGAGATGGTCCTGGATGCGAGGTAATCAGGATTAAGTGACTTGTCCAAGGTCACATAGTTATAAGTGTTAAATGTCTGAGGCCAGATTCTAAGTTCCATTCTCCTGATCTAAAGCCAGTAGACTTTTATCCATTGCTGTTTTAGATGCTCAATCTCCTGACTCCAAGCACTTTCACCAGCTGTCCCTTGTTGAAAGGGTCTTTGTTTTCTGGCTTCTGTTCTCCTTAGGTCCTAGCTAAAATCCCACCTTCTATAACTCCTTTTAATTCTAGAACTTTGTCTGTTGATTATTTCCTATTAATACTGTATAATAACTTGTGTATTGGCTTGCTGTCTCTCTCATTGGATTGTATACCCCTAGAAAGCAGCTTCTTTCTTTTTGAATCACAGCACTTAGCAAAGAATACTAAACAATTCCTCTGTTCTCAAGAACTTCACAGTCTAACAGACGAAATAACATGTTATATAGGATAAATTGGAAGTAATCAACACAAAGAAAACACAAGATCTTAGGGGCATCTGAAAACCTTAGGAATCCAAGAGGTAAGATGAGGAGGGAATATATTCAAGGCATGGAAGACTGTCAGTGAAAATGCTGATCAAGAAATGGAATGGGGGCAGCTAGGTGTCACAGTGGATAGAGCACCGGTCCTGGAGTCAGGAGTACCTGAGTTCACATCCGGCCTCAGACACTTAATAATTACCTAGCTGTGTGCCTTGGGCAAGCCACTTAACCCCATTGCCTTGCAAAAAAAAAAAACCTAAAAAAAAAAGAAATGGAAAGTCTTTTGTGAGGAACGGCAAGAATACCAGAGTCACTAAATCACAGGCTACATAGAGAAAGGTAAAAGGTATATAAAGACTAAAAAGTTAGAGGAAGTTATGCTTTAAAGGGCTTTGAATATCCAGCTGATGGTTTTAAATTAGATCTTGGAAATGATTCTAAGTCACTGGAGTTTACTGAATGAGAATTGGGTCTGATATAGTAAGATCTGCATTTTAGAAAGATCACTTTGGCAACTTAGCAGAAAAGTGTTAGAGTGAGAAAAGACCTATGTTAGGAAAACAATCAGAAGACTATTGCATGCCACTACTAAATCTGTATACCAAAGAGATCATAAAAAAGGGGAAGGACCCACATGAATGAAAACATTTTTAGCAGCTCTTTTTGTGGTGACAAAAAATTGGAAATTGAGAGGATATTCTTCAATTGTGGAATGACTGAGCAAGTAGTTGTATATGAATATAACGGAATTGTTCTATTAGAAATGATTAGTAAATAGATTTCAGAAAAATAAGAAAAGATTTACATGAACTGATGTTGAATGAAGTGAGCAGAACCAGGAGAACATTGGACTTACTAACAGCAACATTATGTGACTTAATTACTATGATAGACTTGGCTTTTCTCAGCAATGCAATGATCATAGTTAATTCTAAAAGACTTGTGGTGGAAAATGTCATCCACATCCAGAGAAAGAACTATGGAGTCTGAATGCAGATTAAAATATGTAATATTTTCAATTTTATTTTTTTTGCCTTTTCTTTTTGTTCTGATTCTTCTTTCACAAAAAGATTAACATGGAGATAGGTTTAATATCAATGTATATGCATAATTTATTTTAGATTGTTTACTGTTGGGGAAGGGAAAAAGAAGGGAGGAAGGGGAAAATGCTGGAACTCA
The DNA here is from genome assembly GCF_037893015.1 of Macrotis lagotis. Lineage (NCBI taxonomy): Eukaryota > Metazoa > Chordata > Mammalia > Peramelemorphia > Peramelidae > Macrotis > Macrotis lagotis. The sequence continues at coordinate 529,369,917 of NC_133658.1, forward strand.
AAATGTTCCATAAATGAATGTTGACTATTTTTACACAATTGAAAAAATACTTAGAAAAGATAAAGAAGGCTTTTGAAGTAACTGACATGGTTACAATAGGCTTTGGCAATAGACTGGATATAAGGTTAAGAGAGAGTAAAGAGGTAAGCTTGGGATAACTTAGGTTGGTATCCTGAGAGACTAGGAGGAAAGTGATACTCTTGACACTAACAGAGAAATTAGGAAAAGGAAGGGGTTTGGGGAAAAATACAGAGTCTGATTTTTACCTTGTTGAGTTTAAGATGTCTACAAGATGTCTAGTTTGTGATGTCCAGTTGCCATTGGAGATAAAGCCTGGAGGTCAACAAACAATTTAAGACTGGATAAACAGATTAGAATCATTAGCTTTGGGATACCTATTAAATCCACCTGAGCCTATAAGTTTACTCAGTGAAACAGTACAAAAGTATTGGAGAAGAGGGCTTAAGTCAGAGTCTTTGGGATAACTGCCCTCAAAGAGCATGATAAATATGAAGCCAAGAGAACTAAAAAAGTAAATCAGACAGGTAAGAAGAGAAAAAGAAAAAAAAAAACTAGAGAAAAGAGAATATTAAGGAGAAAAGTAATCAACAATGTCAAAACTTGCAAAAAGATTGAAAAGAATGATAATTTTTAGAAAAACCACTAGATTTGGCAATTAATAGAGCATTAGTAACTTTAGAAAGAGTAGTTTTGGTTGAATGATTAAGTTGGAAGGCAATCTATAGAGAGTAAAGAGAGTGAGAAGAGATCAAGTGAAGTACCTATTTTAAGTGGACTTCTCAAAGAGTTTAGGCATAAAGAGCAGGTGATGGGGCTGGTAATTTGCAGGAATGAATAGATTAAAGTGAGGGCTTTTGGGGTAACAGGAGACATGGACATGTTTGTAGGAAGTAAAGAAGCAACTAGAAGAGAGTGAGAGAATGAAAATAAGTGAGAATGAGGAAGGTAAAAAAAATTACCCAAAGGTCTAGAATTCCCCCCAAAATAGAATGAATAAAGGAGAAATCATTGTCCTTGTGAGTAATAAATATGTTTTTAAAAAGTATACAATCAGAAATAAATGCAGAAAAACATTCTTTGCTCACTTCAATGAAATAAAAGTATAAACAATAAAAAACTTTGAAAAAATAATTCAGATATACATTGAGAATAAATAACCTGATATGAAAGAATTTATGAATCAAAAACAGATCATAGAACAACGAATAATTTCATTAACAGAGATAATAGTAGAAAAGGATAAAGTAGCATTAAAAAACAAAACTTATGGTATGCAGTCTAGTAAAAAAACCAAGTAGTTTTTAAGGGAAAATGTATATTGTTAAACACTTTAATAAATCCAAATGAGAAAGAATATTTGGGTATGTAAATGAAAAAATAGAAATGTCACATATGAAAACACTCAAATGAAAAAAACAGCAATCCACAAAATTAAGTAAGAGATGAACAAAACAAATCAAAAATTGAATTGATAAAAAAGTTAAAAAGCAACTAAGCTAAAAATTTTTAAATGAAGGAAAACTAAATTATGACTATTAAAACTAAAATAATCACTAGTCAAAAATAAAAAGAAACTTTTAGAAATTTTCTTTGTTCAATTATTTGCCCATAAATTAATAAAAAAATTAGTAAAATAGTTTTAAAATATAAAATACTTATAACAGTAGTACAGCAGAGATTTGTCCAGTGCAGATAATGCTAGCTCTTGGTTTTAGGTACATTTTTCTTATTAAGAAAGCTGCACTTATGCCTTTTCTTTTAAATATTTTAATAGATTTGAGTATGCATTACATCATAACCATTTGCTGTGTCTATTGATAGAAAATTTCAACTTTTTGCTGTAAGATTTATTAGGTATATGAACACACACACACATTTGTTCTTTATGTATGTGTCAACCTGGTCAAGTCTAATTGATACATCCTGGGATAATGTCTTTAAATGAATAAAGTGAAATATATTGCATTGTCAAGGAATTCAACTATTCTGCAACAGATATCAGGAGAAATTTTTCAATTACCAGACCCTTAGGTAAAAAACAAACAAAAAACATCTCTTGAGCAATAGTTTTCTTTCTATGCTTTGTCTCTCCCAGGTTTAGTTATCTAGAAAATTATTTGCATTTTAAAAGGAACTTGGGAGGATACTCTAAGGCTCTCTGTCTCTATTTACATAATAGAGTTTCTTTAAAAAGAACATTCACAGTACTTTTTATTAGCATATAAGTGCATGAAGTGAGGGAGGTAATACCATAGAAAATCAAGATACTTAGGATCTTGCTTAACATCCCACAGATAAGCATCTGAAACAAGTTTAGAATTCAAGGGTTTGAATTCCCAATTCCATGATCTTTTCCACTTGATTCTGTTTTCACTAATCCCAGAAATCAAAATCTATAGACTAGATTAATTTGATTGCCAGTCACATTTTTTAGTTAAATGATTTGAATGAGAATATGGCATTGGCTATTAAGGACAGCTTTGAAAAATTATAAGTTCATCAGTCCATTACTGGAAAATGAAATATAAAATAAATCTTTCAATATACAGTTTGCAAGAACTTTTAAAATCCATTTATAATGTTTATATTAATCTTGGAAGATTTCATGTAATTCCTCTCCTAGTAAGATAAACACACAGGAAGCATATCCTTCAAAGTACTGACTCTCCTTACCTTTGTCTATGTGGCACATGTTAACACCTTGTTGGCTTTATCCATGAAGTAGAAGTGGTCATTGAATTATGATATTTGAGATGGAAGGGAACTTTGATATCTAGGCTACCTCTCTCATTTGAAAGAAAAAGAATCTGAAGTCCAGAGATATGAAGGGATTTTACCCATGGTCACTTAGTGGACATAACTGAACTAACCACCTTGTAATTTACCTCTCAATCCAATATTCGTTCTACTATATTATCTTGCTATTGTAGTTACAGTTGAGAAGTAAGGCTGTGCTGGCATTTCTGTTCTGAGGGCCCAGGAAAATGACAAACTATACTTACCTTTACTTTTATTATCCAAAAGATAATATTTTTGTCTTTACTGTGAAAACTCTTTTAGAATTAAATAGTACAAGCTAACATATAAGAAGGGGGAAGAAAAGAAGGAAAATGTTGTCACACATGTTAATTCAGAAAGTTACTTCAAAGAAAATAGATTTTTCTTTACATAAAATATCACCTAAAATTAAGTCTGACATCATTTGAAGTTTTCTTAGCAAAGAATGGTGTGCTATTTTTTTCCCCAATTCATTTTATAGATGAGTAAACTGAGGCAAACAGGGCTAAGTGACTGGCCCAGGATCACACAGATAGAAAGTATCTGAAGCCAGATTAGAACTCATGAAGATAAGTGTTACCATGTGTGACTTAGCTATCGATAAAGACAGATTTAGATATAAAGATATGTAAAATATTTATATATTATATATTATTTATTATGTTATATTTAGATATGTAAATAATATTGATTTTTTAATGAGTACAACTTATAAAGAAAAATCCTTTTTATAAGTATACATCACTAAATCTTTTTCACTCTTCTCAACTTGCCTCTCAATCAAGAAATATCTCCAAAATAAACTTCCTTAGTCAACATTCAAGTGCCAGAATTCAAGATATAGTTCAGATTTCTGAAATTTATAAACTATGAAATTTAATGCATTATGAAAAAAAGAAAAATGGAGAGGAAAAACTAAAGCAAAGCCAAGAAAACTGAAGAAAATTTATAAAAGAGAAAAATCATTATTTTATAATTTTAACCAATATTTAATACCTATCCTTTCCCATAATTCATTGTACTCCTGACTCCAGGGTTGGTGCTCTATCCACTGCACCACCTAGCTGCCCCTCCCATAATTCATTGTAAATAATGAAAAATGTGTTGTTATTATAAGAAATAGATGTATTTGAAAACAGTATAGATGTGAGAACAAAAACTTTTGCTATCTCTGCTTTTTTTAATTAAAATGATTATTTCGCATTAGTATAATGGACATATTTAAGCATTTTTAGAGAGAAGTGTCCTGCTAGTAAGAGAAAATTCTCATTATTTAAGGGTTTGGATTTCAGGTTCAGAGCAATGACATGGAGGTTATTTTTTTCTGTGAGATACAGTCCCTTGTGACAGTTTTTTGACAAACAATGTCAGGATAACAAGGTGTGCCAGAGTGACACTGAGGGATGGTAATGCAGTCGGGCTAGCCTTCTAAGTAATTATCTGATCCCAATTAAATTGTACTCGTGCTGAATATCCAAAAAGGCTGGAAGGAAATTGATGTTTTTGTCCATCTCTATCAGAAATTTAAACTCTTGCTCTCTATGCTGTATAATTGCAATCAAAGCAATGATCAGTCTCCTGTTTGCTGAGCTTGATATTTCTGTTTCCTGTTTCTTTCAAATCAGATTGGCTGTCCTCATACTATTCTTTACCACAAGCTGCTGAAGTTAAAAATGGTCACTAATTTTAAACCTAAATCACAGATGCCTTTTTCATAACATTTCTCAGTTTTGTCACTTTAAAGATATTTTAATCTCTTTTTTACTTACATATCCCCAAATATCCCTCTTGAATGGTATGTATTTAGTGGAAAATTAAGGACCCAATCAACCTTTTTTCCTAAAAGAATTTTGAACTTGTTTTCAAGATGCCCTTCAAAAGAAGCCCATTTCATGCAGACATTGTGTATAAAGTTTTTTATTTTTAATTTTTTTTGACCTTTTCCAAAATACCTACATCACTTGTCTTGGAGAAGAACACTTGACAGTGGACAGAAAAAGATGCTGGTACTATAGACAATAGAATTAGCATTCCCAGTATCTGGGGATCTTGAACTTTCTCTTTTGTACAACCACTGCCTTGCATTTAAATATTTGCATAACTGCTATGTGATGGATTTGACTCTTTGAAAGATTATTCATTCATATCTCTGTCAGATATAATACTTCTCCCTGGTCTGTTCTCCTCTTCCTCCTTCAAATTAGAACATTCAGACATTTGAGATTAGATACATAGCTCACTCTTCAAGCAGAAATAAAACAGAACTGGGTCTTTCCAAAAAAATGCATTTTTGGCTCAAATGTCAAAAAGTGAGATGACACCAGGCTATTTACTTGAAAAATGGACTCATTTCCCAGCAGGCTTACAGTGTCAAATTGGTCAAGAGCCACAATTAATATTTCACTAAAGTGACAACTTGCTACAATTTAAACTTGAAATATCAAAAGTTTCCAGGTGTCAGTCATTATGTTTGTAATGTAACTATGTTGACTTCTTTATAAATTATCAACTCAGAAAAAGGGACATGTGAAAAAATTATTTATATAAAATCCAATGTGGAAACAATGAAACAAAAAGATTTAACATTGCCTTGCATAAAATTGTTAGTATACTCATAGGCAATGAAATAGTATAATTTAAGAAGACCTGGAAATGTTGACTTGACCCACATCCCTCCCTCATAGCCAATCATAGGTTCTAGGAATTCTACAACTAGTAATTCAGAAATTACTCATAAGCATTGCCATCAACTAATTGTCTTTAAACACACACACACAGAGTTTAGATACACCTAGAAAAGGTAATAATAATATATTTAATTCTTAAGACCTTTATTAATAAAATATTTTTTTATTCCATTGATCCAGTGACTTAAAAAAACAGTATGTAATGAGAAATGAGATTTGTTTTGTAGGATTGGGATTCCTTAAAATGGAACTTGAGTAGAAAAAGAGAAATTTTGCCTTTTTTACTATGATTGTTGCAAATCTTAAAAATATGGGGTTAAAATAGAATGACATAAAATACAAGTAAGACATTAAGTTTTATTTTCTAGGATTTGGTATAAACCTAGGAGGAGGCTACATATCCTTGAATTATATATGGAGTCCATCTATACAGGATGACCACCGAGAGATATGAGCATTCAAATATTGAAACAAAGAAACACCATTCACTATGACCTAAGGTTCAATTGCTTTTGGTTAAGTCAAGTTAAACCTACAGCGGAAAATGGTAGAAAGCAAAAAACAAACAAAGAAAAACCTATTCATAGTAGGACTATTTACTCATCCAAAGTAAATTTCCATGTTATAAGGCAGAACTCTTCCTTTCCTCAATATTTAGAATTTGTGTCAGGCATACAGAAACCTAAAATCTTAAACTGTGTTATTGGTAAAAGAACTGGCCATTACTAAAGAGGAAATGATAATTTTCCATGTGATACTATACAAAGTGTATTGTGTTAGTCATAAAAGGCTTAGAAATAACTTTGGCAAAGTTTGTATCATAATTATCTATCAATTATTCTACCACTGAGGAGAAAATAACACTTTTCAAAAATATTTAAATGTGATCTTCTAAAACCAGGGCCTCATTCAGGGGAAGTAAGTTTTTCAATTCATCTTGTTGAATATATTTCAAACTGTGTGCATAATAAGCTACCTAGCATTTGCAATCAAGAAAATCAAGCCCTTATGCTTAAAAAAATACAATCCCTGCCATGATTTCCAGTAATTATATTATTTGCTGTGTAGAAACTCCATGAAAGCCCCCTCTAGGTATTTATTCAATATACCATTCAATGCATACTGTGTAAAGTGTAGTAGCAATACTAGTATAATTAGATAAACCTAGTTGTTGCCAGAACAAAGGTAGTTCCATGAAAAGCTTTACCATGAGTCCCATCAACAATGATTATTTCAAACAAGTTGAACAAAAGAAATTCTGAATACAATGGGAAGTATATATACTTAGACAAATCTGTGAGCTCATCAAAAAAGGATCAGGAATGCATACTAACACATCCCTATCTCCTCAAAAGGTGTGATTTTTTCCCCACATTTTGTAACTATCTTCCATGAAAGATCTTCTCCAAGAGGAGAAGACTATCCTCTTGTTCTTTGTTATTAGTCAGACAAGAAAAATAATGAGAAGGGAAACAACTCTGAAAGTCCTCAGAATTCAAATCAAAATAGTGACTAAACATGACTTCAATGTACTGATAAGAAAACACCATAAGCCTCATGGCAGAGTGGTGATGAATATATTGGTTTATTTACTTGACTATCCATATTTCTTATGAGGAAGCGATTCAATAACCAAAGAGGGGTCAACTCTACTCATTTCTACTTTTGTAGCATGCATGTTTATATGCCCTCTTTCTTGATTTTCATACTGTAACTACTCTATTACAATTCCATATCATGTTTTGCCTGGACTACTGCAAGACTTCTGTTTCAAGTCTCCAAAATCCACTCCATCTTCCAATTATCTGTCAATCTGTTCTTCCTAAAACATAGGTAATTATATCAACCCCCAAGGCAAAAAACTCTTGTGACTCATTACCTCCTAGATAAAATATCAAATACTGCGTTTGGCTTTCAAAGTCCATTAAAACCTGGAAACTTTTTAAATTTGCAGTCTTCTCCCCTCCATCTGATCTGTGAATGGTGATACTGACTTCCTTTACTGTTGTTCACAATCAACATTACTCTCCATCTCTCAATTCAGTATATTTTCACTAGCTGTCACACATACTTGGAATTCTCTCCATCCTTTTCACTATTTCATACATTTTAAACTTATTTTTGCATATGAGGAAAGTTAGTCCTAGAGATGTTCAAAAACTTATAGATAGGTGATTGTCAGGTCAAAAGTGACAAAGTTGAGATTCAAATGTTGGTCCACTCATTGCAGATGCTTCACCTTTATTGCTTCTCCTCTAATGTTTTAATTGAAAAATGTTTTTATTTAAACCTTAAATTAAAGCTTCAATGATTTTTGATAAAATGTATTTTATTTAATGTTAAATTTCAAAAATTTAAAAAGACATGTATATGTCTGTATGCATATGAATATACATATATATAGAAAAATGTTTTTCTTAGTATACAAGATTAAAACACTCATTTTACAGGTAAGGAAACAGAGGCCTTGAAAGGTTATAGTAACTTGCCTGCCACCATAGTAAGAATCAGAGACAAGATTTGACCCCAGGACTCTGATTCCAAATCCAGTACACCACTAATATAATGTTTTTAGAAAAACTTTTGAATAGGTAGTCCTTAGACTATAGGATTCAGAAAAAATAAATCTTTATATGGAGAGATTAAAGAAAATTATAATCCAAAGGGAGACATTCTGGTAAATCCTGAGAAGTAACAATAATGCTTAATTTTCATTTTTTAAATTGTGAATTTATATCTCTGAGAGATAATGTATTTTACTTAATAGCAATATGTAAAAAAATTTTAAAATGTAACCAGTGCTTTATCTCTTGACTTATTTGTGATCAAAGTAATTTGTTCCTCTATAAAATTAAGGTATTTCTAAAAGACAAAGAAATTACCTCATATTTTTAGAGATTCTTGTCCTCTTATGTTATCTGAAGATATAGTAAGTCTATGAGGTAAACAGAATAAGTATTCTTATTAAAAATTTTATTTATTTAAGACAATGGTGTTAAGTGACTTACCCAAGGTCACACAGCTAGGTAATTAATAAGTGTCTGAGGCTGAATTTGAACTCAGGTCCTCCTGACTTCAGGGCCAGTGCTTCAGTGGCCACTGTGCCACCTAGTTGCCCCCTTATTCCTATTTTTTTTAAATAAATAAGTGGCAAAAGAAAGTTCAGGGAAGTTTCATGACTGGCCTAAGGACACTTAGTAAACATTAGAGTCAGAATTAAAATTGTTTGTTGTTACTATTAATTCAGATGATTGAGAGTAAAATATAGTTGAAAAAGTAAATAGGAATTTACAATAAACTTAAGGAATGAAGTATAATATAAACAGATGATAAAACTGGGCATTCTAGAAAAAATACAGTATATTTAGCCTATTAAACTGAAGATTATTTATTTTTCATTGATTTTTCTCCTTTTTGTTTTAATTTGCCATGTTAACAAAATAAGCAAGTAAATCATCACATGCTATTCTATGATATTCTGCTAATTATTGAAAAAATAATTTAAAGGAAAATTGGTACTTTAAAAATGTAGAGTGTGCACATTCTAAAATAAAATATATTTATGAGCCATTAATGATATTTTAAGATATGAAGCAATAATGCATCTTAAATAAATGATTTTGAAATAAAATGCTTTAGAGACTGATTTGAATCCTAGCTTAAGTGACTAAGGTTAGATTGATTTTTTTTCTGATTATTAAATGTTAGAGTGACATACTCAGGGAAGTTACCAAATTGCTCTCTCTAAATGTCCTTTAAAAATGGGACAGATTCTCATTTCTTGGGGATGATTTCTGAAGCCCAACTGAAAATTTAAGAGGTGTTGCAAATTTTATTCCAATGTTAAATTTATGTTTCTCTACCTAAGCCAATTTAATAATTCTTTAATTTGGGATAATCCTTATTCTTCTCTGGAAACCAAAAGTATCCTTCTGTCTTCAAAAACTCCTCCTGTGAATATTATTGAGAAAAATGCAATGAAATTAAATACAGTAGTTTATAACATTAAACAATCAATGTTACTGTCATGTTTTGGAATAAGAGTGTTTGAATCTTTCATAAGCAATGTAATCTAGATGCTCTATACAATGATGAAGAAAAACAACCTACTTATAATTGTCTACTCTTTTGTAACTCAAATCCATGCTCTTTCATAAGTTCTTCAGAGGATTCAATTAATATCATAGAGCTTTCCCCCATATTGTGTCATCTACTAGATGTCAATGGAGCAGTCAAACTACTCCTAAAGTCATCCCTATTTGCTATGTGACCAACCTAACCTTTTTTTATTTCATCCAAACTATTTTTTGTTTATGATGCATTATCCTTTCCTCATATTCTCCATGTGATCTCAAAAATAGGGAAAATTTACCACTATCTGTGTAAAAAATGAGTTGATCTGTCTAAATGACTTGGGTTTCCTCCTTCCCTTTGATAATTGTGATGATAGAAATTATAAAAAGTACCTTAATTAACCAATAATATCAAGGAATATAATTTCAAAATTATCAATCACTACTCAGACAGGAAATTCCCAAGGGAGATCTTAATTCATTTGTGTGTGTGTGTGTGTGTGTGTGTGTGTGTGTGTGTGTGTGTGTGTGTGTGTGTTTCCATTACTCTGCTGTCTTCAAAATTTGAAAGTAATTAGAATGCCTTATATATTCATGAAAAAAATGGGGGATGATTGTTGTTATATGTTCATCCTGGAGATAATAACCAAGTCTATTTCAATGACTTCCTTTTCTTTTCAGATAACAAGGTAGGGGGTAGTAATTTACTGGTATCAACATTTATGTATAGAGAAAAGAGAGGGAAAATTTTTTTTTCCTCACAAAGGGCAGCGTGTGTGACAAGTGCTAATATTTAGCTACTGAAAGGACTAACATGCTTCTCTCCCACTGAGAACTATTTGTTATCTAATGTCACTTATGGGCTGCATGTAAATCAAATTATTATTTCTGGCCCTGCATGGTGCAGTCCTGATTAAAAACTTGTCAAGATATGGGAGGAATAAGGCCATTTCTCAGCATGGAATAATGTTATTTATGAGATGCCCAGTGATTGGTAGTGGGGACAATGCTTAATTATTATATCAATGACCAGAAAAAAGAACTTATATAGACTATCAATTCCTGTGGAATCAACATTTTTTAACAGTGTTGAATAATTATAAAAACTCTTAGGGCATTTGAAAGGTTACCAAAGTGCTAATATGAAGCCCATGGAATTTTTCAAAAATTTAATATTGTGTGATCAGAATGGAAGTCATAGAATGATTGAGATGAAAGTACCCCTGGACATCATCTGTCTCAACCCCTGCACATTTTACAGCTATATAAACAAGATATAGAAGAGTGAATAGAGGCAGGCTTGCAATCCTAAAGAACTGATTCAACTCATGCTTCTTACAAATACTAATTTAGTGATATTTAATAAGTCACTTAACTTATCAGTATGTCCAAGAAATTCTCTAAGAAGTTAAGGTATAGTTGAGTTATAGTTGAGTTATACTGTATTCACCAATATAGTACAGGGAGATTCCACACTAGGTAAGGTCTTCCACTAATTAATTCACAGCTCTGAACCAAAAGCAAAATAACAACAAACCTTGAAGTCCAGGGAGTTTAAGCAGCTTGCCAAACATCTTAAAGTTGGATCCAAAATTCATGTTTGATCTCAATTTGCTTAGGAGTTTTCTCTCTCTTTTTCTGTCTCTCTGTTTCTGACTGTCTTCTCTTTCTCTTTTTCCATCTCTATCTTTTCTTACTGGGTTCTCTCTCTCTCTCTCTCTCTCTCTCTCTCTCTCTCTCTCTCTCTCTCTCTCTCTCTCTGCCTCTTACACAATATACCCATATACACATTAATATATATTCTGTATATATGTGTGTGTGTGTGTGTTTATAGACAAATGTGTACTGTATGTATTTAATTTTGTAAATAATTTTAACTAGCAAAATAAGTGTGATATCAAGTTGTAAAATGGGCTATTCTCTATGTCAATATATTATTTACTGCTCTTTATTATTTTTGCTAATTTGTAGTGTCCAACTCTTTGTGATTACATTTGAAGTTTTATTGGCAGAGATCCTTTGCCAATTCCTTCTCCAGTTTATTTTCCAGATGAGGAAACCAAAGCAAACAAGATTAAATGGCTTGACCAGGGTCACAAAGCTAGTAAATTTCTGAACTTAGATTTGAACACAAGAAATTGAGTCTTTCTGACCCCAGATTCAAAATTCTATCCACAGCACCATCCAACTGCCCCAGTGAACAATAATAATGATTAAATTTTTATAAAATAAAGATAAGATGTAAACAGGTTTACATATTTGTACAGTTTATATACTTTCAGGCAATTTCATTTACTAGCATTTGATTCTTTGTCATAGAATTGGAATTGTTTGCTTAGTAAATCCCAATTGTATGTTTTTTATATCATTCACATACCAGAGAGATCAAGGCATATATTTTTCTACATTTATTTCCATTTTGATTACTTTGAGCTATTTCTTACATAACACCTCAGGTCATTCACTCTCAATGAAAAGAAGCTAAGAAAGGCAATTTTTTGTTGTGTATAGTAACATTTATAATTGCATATAAACAACATAACATAGAAGTTATTCCAGGTTTTTTAAACTCAGACCATATAACTTTAAATGATATTACCAAATGGATAAGTAGATACCAACCAGGTAATCTAGTATCTTGGTTTCTACTTAATCTATTAGAGTCCTATTTCATACTGGAAAAATTACCTTAATTATTTTAAAACAATGGTTGTCAAAACTGTTGTTAGACTTGTTCACATTTCTACTGTAACAGGTAGAAAATTGTAATGCTTTTTCCTCAGCTTCTCTCCCTATTGACTTTCCATTATCTACAAAGAACATATTTCCAGTGCTGAGTATTAATACCAGGGGAAAAGGTTTTAAGACAATCCTTTCAATGCTAAATTAGGCAGCTACATTGTTTGTAATACTGCCTTCCATGAGGTATATTCTACATAACTTGATATGCTGAAGAGGGTCAATTATAAAAATTATATTAAAAGCAAGAATGTAGATCATTTTTCAAATTGTTTTATTATTGTTAATTGAGTCAATTAACACTAACATTTGTAGATGTGGTAACAATTCATAGCAAGTCTTTTTAATAATGGAACTTTTTGAGTTTGATCTCATTTTCTTCTTTACTATTCTATTTTTCTACTCCCTCTAAGCATTAGCAAGAAAAATTGAAGTACAATATTCATTTTTAAACTATTTTGAGACAGGGGAACTAATGAGAAAAGGGAAGAGAATACATAATCAATGTTTGATATCTAATACAAATAGCTGGATTATAGATGGGTTGTGGTGACACTCAATAATATACATTAATCGTCAGCTACCATTCTCTCTCTCTGTCTCTGTCTCTGTCTCTGTCTCAGTCTTTTTGTCTTTGTCTCTCCGTGTCTCTCTCTCTCTCTCTCTCTCTCTCTCTCTCTGTCTCTGTCTCTGTCTCTCTCTTTCCCTTTCTCTCTTCTTTCTCATCTTTCACAATCAATATTTAAAGTTGTTAAAGGAAAGAGAGAGTAAAGGTAATTGGAAGGTAGTAGAAGCAGGAGCATCAAGAACATAAAATGCCAAGAGAGGATGAAAATAAAGGAAAGGAATGGAAGCATGAGAAGTTACCTGGGGAATCATACTCCCCAAGAGGGGGCTAGCTTCACCAGAAGACAAGCCTTCAAAGTATAAGTAGTTAGGAAGAGTAATAGGGGTGTGAGAGATTATTTGGGGTATCAAGGGGAAGGAAGATGAGATAATTCATAAGGGAGTAACTCAGATAGCATTGATGAGGAAATTAACCCCTTATTTTTGAGATTTACAAGTATAAGAAGGTAAAATTTCTCTTTTTCTCCTTATGTTACACTTTTAGGAATCCCAAACATACAAAACACATCTCATTTCTCATTACATACTGCTTTCTTAGGTACTGGAACAATGGATGACAAGTGGAAACTCAAAGACTTCATCCTTTTAGGCTAAGGCAAGGATTCATTGTTTTGTTCATAGGGGTTTGATGTGCCTGGGGGCAAGGATTTATTTGGAGTCCTTGCCAGGAACTTTATTAAAAATTCACTAACTTCATCTCATAGCTTGCACAAAGGGATGGGGGGAGGGGTCAATGTTAATAAGGTATATTGTCAGTACAGAAGTAATTAGTTATAAGACATTTTTCTGTCCAATATTTCCCTTACTTCATTGAGACACTAGAGTCCCCCCAAAATAAGGGGATGAGTTTCCTTTGCCAGCTGCCAAAGGTTTTGGGTTTTGGGGCTCACTTGGCACTTAGTTCTGTCCCCGACCTTATTTTTCTCAGGAGTGTCCCCAGAGAACCACCCTCACCAACCTACTTCCATCACACAAATTATTCCTCTGGAAAAACTGGCATTGAAAGTAAACTACAAACTTCATCTTTAAAAATGTAATTTTTATGCTTTAAGAAGCAATATTTTATTGATACTCTTTCAAAACATTTATCTCACTAAACTAACTACCTTTCACCCCAGTAGGTCAGTTAGTGGTTCTCATTTATCAAACCCTAGTATGTGTCAGGTGCTTTGGTAAACTATGGAGATTCAAAGAAAGGAGGAGGAGAGAGGGGAGAGAGAGGGGGAGAAAGAGGGGAGAGAGAGAGAGAGAGACAGAGAGACAGAGAGACAGAGAGATAGACAGAGACAGATAGAGACAGAGAGACAGAGAGATTGAGAGATTGAGAATGAGAGATTGAGAATGAGAGAGAGATTGAGAAAGAGAGAGAGAGAGAGAGAGAGAGAGAGAGAGAGAGAGAGAGAGAGAGGCAGCACTGAAAGACTTCAAAGACTAAATGAGGAGACAAAATACACACAACTACTCATAAATGAGATATTAACATGATAGAAGTCAATCTTAAAGGAAATATTTGAGATTAGGGAGTTTTGAGAAAAAATTGCAAATGACTAGATTGGGAGGGGGGGGAGGATAATTTGGAAGAAGTCAAGATTCAATAACTGCTAGAGTCTCTTCCCATTCTATATCTAGAATGTAATGATCTTAAAGCTTTATCTATCCTAGTTCTAACACAATAAATCGAGATGCTTTCCTCATTGTACTGTGAGCTCCTAGAGATCAAAGAATATATTATATGTACGTTTTTTGTATCTAAAATGCTTAGTTCAAATATTTGAAAAAGTAGACAATAAATACTAGTCGGCTGGCTTCTAGAAGTAATTCTAGCATTTGGGGGGTGTCATATAGAAAATTGCCTCAATTTCACAACTTCCCATATTTCATAGTTTGTGAACAATTGAAATGAAAACTTATTGACAAAACTTAAAATTTGAACCAGATAACTGATAAAATATTATGCAAGGGAAAATAACATTCCTTCAATCCTTTAAATATTTGACAACAAATATAAAATACTAAGCCAAGCATTGTAGGAGATTCAAAAAAGAGAATATGGCTTTCTAGCCATAAGAAAGTCAGGACAACACTAAGACTGAGTAAATACTCTGGAGAATGTATAATATTATAAGAAGAAGCAATAATATTATTCATACCAGAAAACTATATGACAGTTCTATGCTGATTATGTTATCAAAATCATTAAGAATTATCCTACCAGTGCATGGCAGTAATAGAAAAATGGGGGAGGTGCAAAGACAACAATTATCAGTCATTAGCAATCATGTCTTGATTTGTTAAATTATAAAAATATGGTGCTAAAATATTTGTGAATTCTCTCAAGATTGGGGAAAAAAATAAACTTTGCAGTACTAAAATCTGAAGTGACCTAATTTCCTTTGTATGGTTCCATAGTTTGCCAGTAAAATCAAATGTGGAGGATGCATGTTTATGACAAGATAATTAGACATGTTTACTCTTTGAATGTCTTCTAAATCACACAAAATAGCTTGCAAATTAATTATAACTAATTGCAAAATCCATTTCACTTAAAAAAAGTGAGTATGTTTCCAGCCCTTGTTTTTAAATTTATACATGGAAAAAATTCCTTAAGGGGTGATTAAGGAACTATTTAGTAATCTGAAAAGGTTTCTTCATCAACCTTCCAGTTACTTCAGAGTCCTAAAAGACAACAGTGAACACCTGGGAACAGATGGCACAACATAAATCTGTTTGTGAAGTATTTGAATTGAAATGAAGTCATTTCAGAAAGACTTTATTGTTACTTTATGAAATCTTTGTTATGAGTTGCAAACTATAACATTAAGATAACATAATAAATGTCTACATGTAAAATAAGTTTAAAAAAGAATTCGATATGAATTATTCATGCCCTCATGGGCAATCTATTACTAGCATGACATAAAATTGCATTGTCAGAATTGGAGCTGTAATGTTAATTAGTACAAAGTATTAGTGTGGTAACAAAACTCTTCATATAAATGAATTTGTAATACTCTAACCATGAAAAACAAATAGTACAATCCTAAAAGGTGTCAATCATCTTTAAATATGAATGCATTAATATGCAATTAACATGATAGTGATTTTCAGGATTCAGGACTGCCCCTGAGTTTTCATTCTATTTGCCTTCAAGAAGAAAATGTACCTTCTCTGCTCTAAAACTCCTATAAATGAGGATGGTGGTACCTACACCCCAAGATTAGGGAAGGGAATGTTGGAGTATAGGATTCTGTTTAATGTCTTTTTCAGAAAAATTATATAGGAGGATATATAGGAGAGCTTTGTATTACTTAGCTCTTTGAGTAAAGATTTATTTTCAGAGTATGTTATTTAATAAGTAGGAAGATGCCTCCCCATCTCCATAATTATCTACCTGTCTAACTTTTATAGTAATTAGTTTTATCTTGTAATTTTGTATAATTACCTTCTAGTGAGAATATATATGAATATTCATTTATATATAAACTATATAATATTATTATTTTAAGTACCTTTTCTAAGACTGTTTCCCAAGCTGCCAAATGAGATAAATGACTTTTGCTATGTCCATCTATAGATAAAATTAAACATGTAAAAGTACTTTGTAAAATACAAAATACTGAAAATATGATGCATATTATTATCCAAGGATATAGAAATATCTTATGAAAATTGAAAATACACAGATATACACACTGACAAATATATATACACATCCAACTATGGATATCTATATCTATCTATCTATCTATCTATCTATCTATCTATCTATCTATCTATCTATCTATATAATATACATGTATATACAAATATATACCTGTGTGTGTATATCTATATCATAGATACACAATCAGAAGAAAAATATATAAATATAATACTACCCCCTTCACTCAACATCACAGGGAAGAAGGTAGTAAAATATCTACATATTTGACTTTCTTTCTTCTATGTGTCTATGATCTCACAAGGTTATTTCCCTCACTTGTGTAGACCACAATTAATCTATATATTAATCTGTGTGATTCCAGTTCCTGTATTTCTACCATCTTCCAAGAAAGCCCCCCTCTAGTTCTTTCACTATTTTATAAATTTAATTTTAGCAATTATATTGTTAAATGGCTATCTCTGCTCCATATGTAAGTTATATTACTTCTTAGGTAACACTTGTCCTTAATTATTCTTTCTATGCTACCTATAAATTATATTTTATAATGTGCAATTGTCATCTTACATTAATCATGAAACATTTCTTCGCTGTTTGAGTCACTGACAATATTTATTTGTTTGTTTATTTATTTATGTATTTATTTATTTTGATATCATGGTGCTGTATCATTGACAGCACATGGCTTTACCAAAATAATTATTGTTATTACCATGATAACATGATAGAGTTTTGAGATAACAACCAGTTTGGATCATAGAAAGTACTGAATAAAATGATAAAAATGATAAAATCATCTTTCTGCAACCATTTCAATTCTCTACATTGTACAGTAGATTAAATCCAAATATTTAATTTATAAATTCATGGAAATATTTTACTTTTTAATTTTTATTGATATTTTATTTTTGAAACAGACATTATGAAAGGTTTTTCTTCATTCATTCATAATGCATATGCATATTTTTAAGTTCCAAAATTTTCTTCCACCCTCCCTTCCCATCCCTATCCCCTCAGCTGCGAACAGTCAGATTCACATTGTACATATATATTTTTGATAAACATGTTTACAGATTAGTTATTTTTGCTATGAGGAATTAGGATAAAGGAAAGAGATACATAAGAGATAAATTTTATAGAGTTCATCAGACTAGGAAGGGTTTTTTCTTTTGTTTTGTTTTTCTCCCTCTGGATGAGAGTAACATTGTCCAAAGCCAGACTAATATGGTTGTCCTAGCTCTCTGAACTGTTGAGAGGATCTGCTTCCATTAAGGTTGATCATCCCACAATCTTGTTAATGTGTACATTGTTCTCTTGGTTTCACTGAAATATTTTAGTATTCGAAGAGAAACTGCAGCCCTCTTCCAATTTTTAAGAAAATTTATCAACTACATGATATTTAGAAAAGAAATGGTAGTAATTAGGACTGGTAGTCTGGAAGTATCAACAATTTGGGGAAAAGATTATATATATATATATGTATATATATACATATATATGACATAGGTATATACATATAGATATATAAATACATATACCACATATGTATATGCATAAATACTATAGATATATGAATATGTGCATGTTATATCCCATTATACCAATCAGAGTTAATTATTGCTTCCTTCCTTCATTGATTTAAATTTCACCGTCTCTCAAACCTTATAGTATATGAGTAAGTGAATAGGACCATTGCAGAGAATCTAATGGGCCACTTAATGTTGAAAAAAAGAAGTGAATTATTCTATGATATATTTTAATTATGATTTCCAAATGATGTTATTCTCTCTCTCTCTCTCTCTCTCTCTCTCTCTCTCTCTCTCTCTCTCTCTCTCTCTCTCTCTTTCTCTCTCTCTCTGTCCTCTTTCCCTTCTTTTGTGTTTTTTGTATTTCTGCAAGAGATTAGAGAAGACAGGGTATTCAGAATTGAATGTGATATAAAAGTAAAGTATATAATGCAAGAATTAAATTTTGAAATAGTGAATTTAGTTGCTTAAGTTATGAAATTAGTGTTTTCCTAAAATAGTGTATAGAATATCCCTCATACTATGCATATGAACATTAAAACTGAAATGTTTTATTGAAAAAAAAACAAGGATAATAGAACTAGAGGATCATGTCAGACAAAATTATTATTAACTATTACCTGGATACAACCTTCATCCATAAATAATTTGAAAACCATCCTTTCAAAAGATATGATCTCCAAATACTCATAAACTCTAAACTACAGGGAATGGAAGCTTTAGAAATATAAATACCTAGAAGAAGATATAAAAACCATAAAGGATGTAACACTTTTCATCTCTATTATCCAGTCTGCTAGAGTTGACCCAAAGTTATTTTTATTGAGTATATTGAAGATGAGCTTACATCCTTATATTTTTACTCAGTTATGAAAACAAGTATGTTATTCCCTATGCAGCAATTCATAGAACATAAAATATAAAGAATATTCATAGGATACTATGATAGTAACTTGTTTCGGAACCATTTCTATTTGGACTCTAAGCATTATTCCTGACAAATAGATATGGCTCTTAATGCACATTATCTCATTTACTTCTCACTACAAAACTGAAGTAATACAAGTATTATTATTCAAATATTGTAGATGGAGATAGCCAAGGTTCAGAGAGGTTAATTTGCTTGCTTTTATCTATACAATTAGTAAGTGTATGAGCTGGGAACCCACCCCTGCTCTCTCCTGAATCTACATATGCCATTTCCCCCCCATTAAACATTAAATAAATTGAAGATAATATTATTTTATTCTTCATTCAGTTTACTCAAAAGCTACCTATTATTCTACTTCAAGAGCATTGTTTCAATTCTGAATGTTTAAGAATATTGAGTGATTTTTAATCATCTTAGAAAGAAAATAGATCATTGGGAATATGCTGAGGCAAAGAAGCCTATGCACTTAACATTATAAATTAAAATTATTCATATGATTAAGCTTTGCTGACTTAGAGATAATCTGCATGGCTTTAATCAATCTGCATAACCAAGATCTTAGAGAAATAAATAGCTTGACATGCAATTAAATATATTTCTTCTAGCCCCAGATTTCAAGATATTTTAAAAGTGATTGTTGCCAGGGAACAACCAATACTAAGAAGATAGCAGAAGCAGAAATTCAGGAAATCCAAATATGCCAGGTGTCAAATTATACTTAAAATCATTAATAAATTTAAAATTATCTTTAAAAAATAGTAGCTCTAACCCAAAGAACAATGTACACATTAACAACAACATTGTGAGATAATCAATCCTGATGGATGCAGCTACTCTCAGCAGTTTAGAGAATTAGGACAGCCCTATTAGATCGGTTATGGACAATGCCATCCCCATCCAAAGGAAGAAAAACAAAACAAAATAAAATATTTCAGAATCTGAGGAACACTAAGATCACCTTTTAAAAAATTTTCTTTTATGTATTTCTTTCCCTTAATCCTAATCCCTCATACCAAAAATGTTTAACCTCTAAACATGCTTTATACAAATATGTAAGCACAATATTAACCTGAGTATTCCCAGCTGAGTGGAGAGAGATGAGATGGGATGGGAGGGTGGAAAGAAATTTTGTAAATTAGAAATATGCATAGGCATATGGATGAATGTTAAAAATAAAACTTTCATAACATGTATTTGGAAAAGTAAAACACCAAAAAAATTTTAAAAAGAAATTAAGATTAGAGTGGGGAAAAAAAAGAAGTAGCAGCTCTTAGAGATATAATATAAAGAATTGATTTGATTCCTTATCCTGACAAAGAAAGCACTTTAGACCCCATTCTATTTTGACCTTTATGGAACTGTTTTTTCCCTACAATTGGCCTCTATTAAAATGTGTTCAGGTTTGTTCTCATCAAGTTTAAACTATTATTCTAGGATCCAAATTTAAAATCAAATAAATCACTTTTATTGACTTTGGATTCCCCAAGGCAAAATAGGCATTTTTTAAATTAAAGGAACTTTTATTTTTGATTGTTTGTAACAAACAACCTCAATGGTAGGGGGGAAAACAGTGATCCTGAACTTATCAAAGAATTAAGATAATGATGAGTCTTTATGGAGAGAGAGAGAGAGAGAGAGAGAGAGAGAGAGAGAGAGAGAGAGAGAATCATATTTCTTATTAATTAGTTTTCAGTAATAAGAGAAGCTCAAGTACATTTCATAGTCATAACATACATGTTGTTTTCCTCTCCCTTCAAAAACTATTTTCAAGTGCTGTATTTATAGACAAACAGATGAAAATGGAAGATGGATGTTATGTGGTTTTCAAAATACAGGGATTTCCATAATTCTTTGTGCAGTTATAAGCTATTGAAACTTAAAATATTTAAGCAATCTATGCAATGTATGAAATAAATGGAGGATAATGTTAAATTCTTAATATTATTTTTCATGGTTATTAAAAGGCATCTACTTTATCACTCCTCTACTTAAAAATCTGAAGTGGTTCCTATTTCAAACCCAAATATAGTTTAAATTATTTTTCTACTGTTGAAGATTCTCCAAAAATTGGAACCACTATGCTTATTCAGGTCTTATCTCCTATTCTGTTTACCTCCTCTATGGTCTAGATAAATGAGACTACTTTCAATAACCTGAATGATTTTTTATTCTGAACCTCTTTAAGTCATCCTCCAAACTCCATTCTCTCTCTCTCTCTCTCTCTCTCTCTCTCTCTCTCTCTCTCTCTCTCTCTCTCTCTCTCTCTCTCTCTCTCTCCTATCGCATAATTATATATTCCTATCTCCCTCCTCTCCCCCCCCCCCACTGAAGTTCCAACTAAAGTACACTCACTCCATCTACTGTGACCTCTAGAATGCCTGTTCTTTAGGTCAAAACAAGCAAACAAATAAAAATAAAAATAAAAACACCTTCCTTTCCTCTCCTGCTCTTTCCATCTTCTAGTTGTTGCTGAATGCAGGATCCCCAAAATGACACAGCTTCCACTCCTCCTCTTTCCATTACTGTTTGTATTTTCTCTCATTCAGTCATTCAGTTCAGGTCATCGGTCAAGGTAGGTGATTGGGAATACTCCATGCTCCCCAATGCCAATTCCAGTTTCTTCACCTATCACTCAGCCACCTTTCCACCTTTGAGGCTCATGTTATTCCTCTCTACTACCCAAATAAAAATCCTCATAACTCTTATTTATAGGCCTCCAGATCATTTCCCTTCTTTCTTTGATGAGTTTGTTACGTAGCTCACAATTGTTCTTTCCTCCCTAACTCCTTCCCTTATGTGCTAGGGGACTTCAACATAATTTCTCATACTATCAAACATCCTAATATTCAGTTTCTCAACTTATTTAGTTCCTATAGCTAACTTCTCCACCATACCTCAGTCACACATAGAGAGATCACCTTGATCTTGCCATTGTCCACAAATGAAATAATTTTAAAAATGTTTAAGAAATGTTCATATTTAAAATTCGAAAATTCTCTTTTCCTCTGACTTCCCTTGCCAAATTATTCTTTTTTTCACACCATGTTATTAAATCACTCAAACTCAGTTCTCTCTCAGACCATCTCTAGCCTATATTAGCTACCCTCTTCTCTTTACCCCAGCTCGACATTCTAGGTGAATCATTTCAACTTTTTACTTAATATTTTATTTATTTGTATTTCCAACCACACGTCAATCATTTTTTGTAAAAATGTATTTTTCTCCCTCCTTTCCTTTCCTTCCCCTTCCCCCGACAGAAAACAATCTGATATAGGCAATACGTTTACAACAATGTTAAGCATAGATTCATATTGACTATATTATGAGAGAAGAATCAGATCCAAATGGAAGAAAAGAAACATTAGACAGGGGAAATGAAAAAATACATAAGACAACTTTTAAAAATTGAAGATAATAAGCTTTGATCTTCATTTAAACACCATGGTTCCTTCTCTAGATATTGATGGTATTTTCTATCACAAATCTTTTTATTATTGTATTATTGTATTGCTGAAATGAATGGTCCATGATGGCTGATCTTTACCCCATGTTGCTGTTAGTGTGTATAATGTTCTTCTGGTCCTGCTCATTTCACTCAACATCAATTCATATAAGTCTTTCCAGGCTTTTATGAAATCTTGTCCCTGAACTATTTAAGCTTTACATTGTTCTCTTTTCGAGTTCCTTGCCAAGTTTAACTTATCACCAGTATTGATTTACCAAGCTTTGGCTTACTCCTAGGATCCTACATATGTTCTGCACAATGAAGGTAGGAAAAATCTGACAACTCTTCTGAATCAGCTTACAATTTAAGTTACATTACCACAATTGGGCCCTCACTGCTGTCAGACAATTCTATTATACTTCCTTTATCAACTCACTATCCCTCACTTCACATGGCATTTCTGAACCTTTTCATTCCTGCTTGAAACTCTCTGGCTTCATCTACCCCATAATCTCAGCTGAGAATTTTTCCCCATCTAATGCCATTCTCCATAAGTTCTTTATTTTCCTTACACTCAGATGCCTTCTGTTAACTAAGCAATGAACAGGATTTGTTCCTAGTTTTCCCATATATCATGCAATTTATTACATCTAGAATGCTTTCTCTCACTTTTTGTCTCTTCAAATTCTACTCACCCAACAGCCTTTACATTCATATAGCACTCTATTCTCTACCTTTTGGATTTACTTTTATATTATTGAATTATCCACACTTTTATATTATACCTTCTACTGTATGGTTAGCTTCTTTAAGGGAACTATTTCTTATCTAAACATTTTTCTCCCAAAACATACTCTATTTGCTCTAACCCTTTGATAATTTTTGAATGAATATTAAATTTGCCTACACAAAGTCAAAATTTTTGCATTTGTAAGTGCTACTTATCATAATTTATTGTGATGGTTTGGAGGATAAAGGCTTTTTAACCCTGAGTGAATGGATTTGAATTAAATAGACAACAATAATTTTCAGAATCAATTTTAAACTTGGCTTCTACATAACATGTTTGATTATAAGTGCCTTCAGTAGTCAATTTATCAGTAAATATGATTTCTATTTTCCAATATCAGAAAGAAATGTAGGTTGATCTTATGTATTAGTTTGACAAACTGCTTAAAATAGGATGTCATAATACTCAAATTTCACTTAAACATATCAATTTAAATTAAATTCAATGAGTATTTATCAAGTTTAATGCGTGGAACTATATACATATTAGAAATTCAAATAATGATATGGTATAGAACCAGTTTTTATAGAATCTATAATCTAGTGAGATTGGGAAAAAGACATATCCAGTGGCTTGTTCTCACATAGCTCTAATATCTAGAATTTTAGTCTATTGATTTGGTTGTAGGATTTTTTATTTTTATTAATTTATGTTTCTTGCCAAAAATATCTTCTAGGAATATTTCTTCATTTCTCCCCAATTGCTGATAAGACCAAGTTGGAAGACAAAAAACAACATACAAATACCTATGCAACCCACTAGTTCCATACTAGCTACAACATCATTTCCATTTCACTATTAAGCAAAACTTCTCCATGCTCTCTCATGGACCTTAACCAAATCTTTCTGTGATGAAATTTTACTTGCTAAAAAAATGCATCATCATAGTTTCATTTTATTTTCCTTTTATCACTTTTCAATTTTGTGTGACCCTTTATGACCCTATTTGGGGTTCTCATAGCAAATATCCTGAAGTGGTTTGCCATTTCCTTTTTGGCTCATTCTATAAATGAGGAAAAGAATTATGTGACTTGTCCAGGGTCACACAACTAACAAGTAATTGAGGCTAGTTTCTTGACACTATACTAAGCCCTCTATCCACCTAACTGCTCATTCTGGGAAACAAGTCTTATCAACATCACAATGCTCTTTAAATAGCATTGGTATTTGTGCAGCTTTTTCACTGGCATGGCACAGTGCCCCCAATACTTAGCATAGTGTTTGCCACATAAGTAGGCACTTAATAAATTCCATTTGACTGCTAAATGCTAGTTGTACAAACAGCCAAACATCTTTGAGCAGTGACTTGCCTCCACTTTTTTTTTGGCAAGACAAGGTCACACAACTAGGTAATTATTAAGTGTCTGGGGTCAGATTTAAACTCAGTTCCTCCTGACTCTAGGGTCAGTGCTCTGTCCACTGCACCACCTGGCTGCCCTCACCTGTTGCTTTTCATGTATCCATCCAAATGTCTTTTGCCCTTGACATTACATATAGTACAAAAATAAATGTAATTTAAAGCACAAAAACAAACATAATTTAAAGAAGGGTATAATAAATACTAAAGAAAGATCTAACAAAAATCCTTTGAGAAATCTGAAGGAAAGGCCACATTAAACTTGGAAGTGTAAAGAAGGAGAATGAAAGAGATGGCACTAAAATTAAACATGACAGGATTAGAGAGATTTCATTAAGTAAAACTGGGGTGAGTCTAGAGTATAGAGCATGGTGGGGGTCAGAGACTTGGAGGATTTGGGGCAATTCCCTTCCAGAGATGGACATAGTACTACCAAAAATGGATTCAGAAATGACTGTAGAAGAGTATGTATGTGTTTGTGTGTTTGTATGTGTATCTGTGGTTTAATGCTGATACCTTCAATTGAATTCAATTTGACTAGATTATAGAGTATATAAAAAGAAATGGATATGAGAAAAGGTTGGAAAGGTAGGTGGGTTCACTTTATAGAAGACACCTAATGACAGCAGTAAGAATGTATACTTAAATTGATACATATTATTGTGTAGAGTAACAGATCCTAGTGGTACATTAAAGTCCCTCCACAATCTGGCATCTAACTACTTCTTCAGTTTTATTTCATATTATTTTGCTTTTATACAATGTATGTTGCAGCCAAACTGAACTGAATCCTATTTCCAAACTTACTTCATTGTTCCTCATTGCGGAAATGCATTCCCTCTTCATTTAAGCCTCTTACAATCCTTATTCTTTCAACCTAAACTCAAGATCTAATACATGTGGGAAGTCTCTGTTCTTCCTACCTACAAATGTTTAAGTTCTCTTCCATATCAGGTTATATTCTTTTTCTTTTAGGGTTCTTTTGTTTTGTTTTGTTTTTTTGCAAGGCAATAGGGTTAAGTGGCTTGCCCAAGGTCACACAGCTAGGTAATTATTACATGTCTGAGGCCGGAATTGAACTCAGGTACTCCTGACTCCAGGGCCGGTGCTCTATCCACTGCGCCACCTAGTTGTCTCCAGATTATATTTTTAATCCTAATTTTAAGAAAAAATATTTTCTTAGTTTTGTCTTTGCATCCAAAATTTTATGCATTTGGCTTGTTATATTATTCTATCACCTTCCCTCTAGACACTCTTCTCTGTCCTCTATTTCTGTTAAAAGACCATCATTCCTTTAGACTATGAACTCTCATCTTAAAACTTCCAGATTTTAGTTGATTTTTCCCTCTTTTGTATATGTAATAAATTGCAAGGCTCATTTAGTCTGGGGAAAGCTGGGTGGCACAGAGATAGAGCAATGGCCCTGGAATCAGTAGGACCTGAATTCAAATTTTCCTCAGACACAATAATTTCCCAGCTGTGTGACCTTGGGCAAGTCACTTAACCCCATTGCCTTGCTAAAAATAAAAGTCATTAAGTCCAACTTCTTCAATTTATAGATGAAACAAATTAGACAAACCAAAGTTTAGAGGCTTATTCAGTCAGAGTTAGAATTTAACTTGTATTTGAACCCAGGTCTTCTAGCATTATATCTGCTCCTCTTTCTACCATGCCAATGTAATTATGTAATTATTGTAATGTAACTACATGAAACTATTTGTTCAGTTATTTTTACAATCGATTTACTGCTACGTACTTTAACTAGCTTTCTTTTAGGTATAGAATATTTCCCTCTCACCTCTACCCCATGACCTCCTTCATGAATAAAGTCAAATCCCAATTTCTGTAGGAGACCTTTTCTATAAACATACTCCTCAGCCTTGCCTCCAAGATTACTTCTATTTATATTGGAGACATCCTAATTGCCCCCATTAGACCATTAATTCCTGCAGGTCAGAGACTGTGTTTTTGCTTAGACCTTTATTTGTATACTCAGCACTTAGCATTGTACCTGCCAATATAGGAGGAACTTAAATTCAGAGTGTCTCACAAAGTGACATTCAGAAAGACATATATCACCTTTGCTTTTGCATTTTGCTCCAGAAGATAGTGAGGACATAAATGACAAAAATAGTCATTTCCAGGTGGAAATTTTTCATTGGCAGCAAATTTAACCTGCATATCATTTAAAACTGCCTTGCACATGGTCAAATATGGAATATCATGACGTTTAAAGAACATGATGAATATATGAAATGTAGATCTTTTTATTTTTAGTACATAATAAATCTCTCTCCAAACACTTTTGTGGGGTCCATTATCAGTCCCCTGGTCAACATCATTATACAGTTTTGAAAATGTCATTTTTAAAAAAATTTCATAACTAATGTGATCTCCCAGAAACAAGTATATGTATATGTATATGTATATGTATATGTATATGTATATGTATATGTATATGTATATGTATATGTATATGTATATGTATATGTATATATTTAAATTTGAAAACTAGGAAAATAATCAAAGAACAGCCAAGGTGACTATAAGTTGACAGGTTTTCATTCTAGTGTAAGGTTTTAAATTTCAAATTTAAGTTATAGTATTTAAGTAAAATATGTACCTATCTATCAAGTCAACACATTAAGGTTATTTGCTTCAATTGCACTTTCAGCATAACATCTTGTTTTAATATTTTTAAAAGTTATGCTATTTGTAAACATGACATGAGCAAATAAAAATCACATGAATATGTAACCATATAGGAAAACATATTTTTGTAATGTGTAAAACAGTCTGAATATAACATTTATGTGAATAAGTGCAATAGATCTAATTGACCCTACTCCTCTCACTTGAGAAACTGGACTAATTCATTCTTATAATCATCAGCAATAACAAATGTTTATTGAACAACTTTTATGTAAAAGTTATTGAAGGTGGAAATACAAAATAGATGTCCCAAAAAATCCAGAGGCTTGGAGCCCACATAATTGTAGAGAACACCTATATAAAATCTTTAAATATGTTATTTTGTGAGTGGGCAGCTTCATCTAGCTTCAGACACTTATTATCCATGTGACCCTGGCAATTTCGTTAACCCTGTTTGCCTCAGGTTTGCCTCATCTGTATAATGATCTAGAGAAGGAAATTGAAAATCACTGTCATGTCTTTTCCAAACAAAACCCCAAATGGGGACATTTAGAGTCAGACATGGATGAAATGACAGAACAATAACAAATTTGGTAGTAGTAGCACGCTCATCTATACAGAGAGTAAACTTTCCAAAGCAGCTAGAAAATGCAATGGATATTATTGGACCTGGAGTCAGAAAGACTTAAATTCAAATTTGACCTCAGATCCTTGTTTTCTGAGATACCTTGAGCAAGACTCTTTACTTTTGTTTATTCCAGTTTTGTCTTCTGAAAAATGAAGATAATAGTAACACATACCACATAGGGTTCTTATATGGATACAAAGAGATAATATTTGAAAAATCACTTTGCAAACTTTAAAATTCTATATGTGTTACCTATTATTGTTGTTATTGTTGTTGTTGTTGTTATTATTATCATCACTCCATAGTAGTCAGTGTTTGTAATTGAAAACTTGAGATTTAAAGTAAAAAAAAACCTGTTTTAGCTGGTATATTTAAAAATAGAAAGGAAAAGATTGCTTTGGGTAAGAACTGTAGTGTCACTGTCAAAATTAAGGTGGTCTAGAGAACACTCTGAGGTAAAGTCATTTTTTGGTTTAAGGTTTGTTGAGTTTAAGGCATTCAAATACAAATAAAAAGCAGACAATTGAGGGTAAGGGTCATGAAAACTAGTAGGTCAAGAGATTCAGATATGTGTGTCCATCAGTAGTATAGATGGTTTTGATCTTGAAAGTGCATAAGATAAGGCAGAAGTCCTGGGAGTCTGAAACTTTATTTTGTAAGCTGATGTTTGAACTTTACTATATGAAATATTGGCTTTTAATGTATTTTATTATGTTTTGGAGTTCATGATTTTACTTATGTATTCAAACTTTTAATATAATAATAATAATAATAATAATAACTGTCATTTATATGCTACCTACCATGTGATGCCAGGCACTTTGTTGAGCACTTTTGTTATTCACAACAAACTAGAGAGGTAGATGTTACTATAACCCCTATTTTACTGTGGACACAAACAGGTTAAGTGACTTGACCAGAGTCACACACCTAGTATGTTTTAAGGCCAGATTTGAATTTACACCTTCCTGAGTCCAGAGACCTACCACTTTATCTACTGTGCCATCTATTCTCCCCTTATATACCATAAGGAAGTTCTGGCATTATTTTTATATTGTAATTAACACAAAATAAATATATAGAATATAAATTATATCACTTTCTTATTTATTCTCATGGAGTCAGTTAACTGCTGACCTTTATGTGTCTTTTTTGCCTTACCCTAACCCTTTATGTATCTTTTAACAAGTATATGATCACATGCTTAAAAACAAACATCTATGTAATTTAATTTAAAAAACCTATAGATTCAAATAAATGCATTCTGTGCTTTCAGTTCTAAGTGAATAAAAAATTAAAGAATAATTGTTAATTTTCTTAGTAGGGAAAATTGATCATCAGAATGGAGTGCTGTGGTGGGGAAGAGAGAAGGGTAAACTTTTAATAGAAGAAAATAAAAGCACTAAAAAGGGATGTAGCTATATCAAATCCCTAGGAAGTTTGCCAATTTCCTTTACCAGAATTTCAACACATTGTCAGTTACAGATGAAAACAAAAGAGATACACCCCATCAACATTATTTTTGTACTGTTTTTTACTTATTTTCTCAATTAAATCCTATTCCTTGTCTTATGAAGTAGAGGTGACTATGGGCTTTCAAAGACAGTGCCAGCCTTGAAAAAGCCCCAGTAGGTCCACACAAACAAGAGGATTTGTACTCTAGACTCATCAGTGGAATCATATTCCTGTTTTTGAAGAAGCAGCCTAGTGAAGGACTGAGTAGCTCATTGACAAAGGGATGGTCAAAGGGTGTTATATTGTGGCTGTAAGACTTGTGACCTCTTGTTGGTGAAGATAATGTTCACTCTGAAAAAGTATTCATGTATATTTACCATTTGTATAGAAAGAACATGCACATTCTTTGTCAAGTAAATAATTCAGAAGTCTGTGATTTTGAGCTTCATTGCTTTATGCAAAACACTCTACCGCATAGTACAGTCATTAAAAAAAAATAACCTACAAGTATCTTATTCGAATACTTATTGAGGCCAAAATTCTGACTTCAGCCTTATATTTCTTAAATGTGAAGGGAATCGATTCATTAGTTTTTGTTAAGGGCAGCAAGTAGAAGGGAGTATTCATTTCTCTTTCTCCAAGTAAAGGAACTGATAAAATTAGAGTAGGGACAGAAATATTTCTATCCCTTATATGACAGGGAAATGATTCTAAGGATCAAATGGAAGGATATAAACTATTAATCAGGGAAGGGAAAATGGGGTTCTCAAAGAAACAAATTAAAACTAGTGGGAAAAAAATTAAAATATCTTGAATTACAAATATCAACTTCTTCTATAAAGGAAATAACCAGATAATCACCAGATCTCCATGTTTATTTCTTGTAAAAATTTTGGTATTTTCAAAACTTATCAATTAGCTAGTTTTATGAAATGTGATCATTGGTGGCTGTCTCCAGTTCAATGTCATAGTAAAACATATATACATATATATATATATATATATATATATATATATATATATTGAAGTGATATAAATTATATGAATATATATCAAGAAGCATTTATTAAGCACTTTGTGATAGGTACTGTGTGAGGCTCTAAAATAAATTATGAATAATCCTTGTTCTCAAGAAGAGCACTCTATGGAGATCTTGAAATGTCTATTCATGTTTAATCAAAACAATATAAATGCAAGTTCATTAAGAGGATCATAGGGGCAGCTAGGTGGTGCAGTGGATAAAGCACCAGCCCTGGAGTCAGGAATACCTGAGTCCAAATCTGGCCTCAGACACTTAATAATTTCCTAGCTGTGTGGCCTTGGGCAAGCCGCTTAACCCAATTGCCTTGCAAATAAACTAAAAAAAAAAGGGGGGGATCATGAAAATTCTTGTAGAAGGGTGTTGGGAGGAAAAGATGGAAATGAAGGATTCTGTGAGGAAGTGGTAAAGCAGGAATGAATTCTAAACATGGGAAAACAGTGAAAATGCTTAGAAAAGAGAAAGTGTATTATGTGTGAGGAACAATGAGCAAATTAGTTTGGTTAGGGCTAAACCATAGAGAATAAGATAGCAGTATTTAATATACATTATATGCACAAATACATCTACATGGAATCTCATACCTTGATAAACAAAAATAATCTCAAACTAGCTAAAAATATAATTCAATATTTATTTTTAATTAATGAGAGCATGTTGGTTTAGAAACACCTTGGAAGCAACATATGAGCTTTTGTTAAATGAAGTGAGCAGTACCAGGAGAATGTTGAACACATTAACAGCAATATTATAACAATAATTAATTGTGAAAGATTTGACTACATTTCTTAAGACATTTATCCAAAACAATTCCAAAAAGTCTATACTTAAAAATGCTATCTGTCAATTCCCAGAGAGAGAATGATGAAATCTGAATGGAAATTAAAGTATAGTATTTTGCCTTTTTTCTATTTTTCTTTTATTTGTGTTTTCTTTTGTAATATGGCTAATATGGAAATATTTGGCTGCATCAACTCACATGTATAATCAATATAAAATTGCTTGCGTCATCAAGGGAGGAGCCGTGAAGAGGTAGGAAAGGAACTCAATATTTTTTTTAAAAAGATGTTAAATATTTTTATATTTAATGAAATAAAATACATTTAAAAAGACATATTAAAAGACTTTTTTGAGAAATAAGTGCAATTTATATCTGAATTAAATTTTATGTGGTCCCACCAAGATACATGGATGTTGCAATAAAGACATGTATCCTGTACAATAGTTTCACTAATTCTATGTCCTCTTCCCTACTGAAACTTTCATCTCCCAATTTTCTGTTTTACTTGTGCATTCTTTTCAAGTCAGTCACCACTTTGTATTGCAATCCCATGTATCCAACCAACAAGAATTTATTAAATGTATTCTGTGCCCAGCATTTACTAATCATTATCTAGGTTTAAGATAGTAAATTAAAACATTTGGTGAACAATGCAAGCTAATAAATGATGGTACTATATACATTCCATAAACCAAAATAGAAAAAATATATTTTTATAAAATGAATTAAATTTTTCAAATATTTCATTGTCAAGCAGTAGTTGAGCTATTCCAAGTGGGGTATTATTTTTACATCAACAGATTTAAGGACTAGTAGCATTTTATTTTATATTGCTCCAATTTTAGCTATGAAATCAGTTATAAGGGGGAATGAACATGCTATCATAATTGGGAATTTCATTTTAAAATTCTTTATTAAGAGAATTTTACCTCACTTATTTTCCTTCATTAATATCACTAAATTGGAGAATTTTTTTCAATAGTTTATATAAAAAATGTTCTAAACTTGGGAAGTAAATAAATATTTTGAGAACAGGAAATATTCATTTAAAGAGTGATTTGAGGGCAGCTAGGTGGCGCAGTGGATAAAGCACAGGCCTTGGAGTCAGGAGTACCTGGGTTCAAATCTGGTCTCAGACATTTAATAATTACCTAGCTGTGTGGCCTTGGGCAAGCCACTTAACCCCATTTGCCTAGCAAAAACATTAAAAAAAAAGAGTGATTTGAGATATTTCCAACAACTGTCAAATTCACCTTCTATGGGGACTTGAAAAGTTTAGAACAACTCTTCGGTATTAGGAAAAGAGAGGTGTAGAACAAAGTAAAAATAAATAAATAAAGCAAAGCAAAACAACAACAGCAAACTTCAACTGTGAAAAAAAGGGTCATAATTTATTGGGGACCCAATAAGTGATAAACTTTTCTATACTCATAATTTGGAGTTGTGAGTTTCAGTAATCTATTTCCTTATTCTAAATTTCCATATTTTTCTCTTGGAAAACATTCATAGTCATCTCAATCTAAAGTCAGAGGTAGTTGAAATTAAGGACATAAATTAAGGTCTAGAACTTTGTGATTTCAAAATTGCTATCTCTTGGTAAAGTTCTACTTTTCCCCAAAATAAAGCATATATACCTTGTTTGAAATTATAATTAATCCCCAATGTTATCTCTATACTCATATTCAAGATTGTCTCAGCCTTGTTTCTCATTTATTCTAGTCAAAAGTACTCTTTCCTCTTTCTAGTTAATATAAAAGTCCAACTAAAATTTAGCCTGTCAAAAGTAGACCTAATGATTAGGAATCACCAAAAACTGGAATTATGATATCCTTAAGACATTTAAATTATTTTTCACCTCTGTGATTTTATTGCTATTCTGTTTCTCAAGCCATTTCCCCATTGACAAATGGTCAAAGGATATGCAAAGGCAATTTACAGATGAGGAAATCAAAGCAATGCATAGTCATATGAAAAATTGCTCTAAATCACTACTTAGAGAAATGCAAATTAAAGCATCTCTGAGGTACCACTTCACCCCTTTCAGACTGGCCAATATGACCAGAAAGAACAATGATCAATGTTGGAACAGATGTGGGAAATCTGGGACACTAATATGTTGCTGGAGCTGTGGACTTATCCAGACTTTCTGGAGGGCAATCTGGAATTACACCCAAAGGGCAAAAAAAAAATCTGCCTACCCTTTGATCCAGCAATACCACTACTGGGTCTATACCATGAAGAGATTGTGAAAAAGGACAAAAACATCACTTGAACAAAAATATTCATAGCAGCCCTGTTTGTGGTGGCAAAGAAATGGAAACTGAGGGAATGTCCATTAATTGGGGAAAGGCTTAATAAATTGTGGTACATGTATGTGATGGAACACTATTGTTCTGTTAAAAACCAGGAGGGTTGGGAATTCAGGAAAACCTGGAAAGATTTGCATGGGCAAGATGAGCAGAACTAGAAGAACATTGTACACCCTAACAGCAACATGGGGGTGATGATCAAACTTAATGGACTTGTTCATTCCATCAGTGCAACAATCAGGCACAATTTTGGGGTTTCTGAGATGGAGAATACCATCTGTATTCAGAGAAAGAATTATGGATTTTGAACAAAAAACAAAGACTATTACCTTTAATTTTTTTAAAAAGTTATCTTATTATGTAATTTTGCTATCTCTTATACTTTATTTTTCTTCCTTAAGGATATGATTTCTTTCTCATTACATTCAACTTAGATCAGTGTATACCATGGAAACAATGTAAAGACTAACAAACTGCCTTCTGTGGGGGTGGGGACAGCGAAGCAAGATTGGGGGAAAATTGTCATATTCAAAAATAAATGAAATCTTTCTTTAAAAAATACTATTCTGTTTCTGAGAGGGCAAAAATGCTTCTAAATGAATTCCATTCTCTCTTTCCTCATCCTTATTCCATTGTTTCTCATCTCTTTATTCTTTTAAATTCTCTCACACAAGGAAGGGTGAAAATATAGGTCATTGAGTCAATAGATAGGCGAACTGGTTTTGGTTGGGGGAAAAAAACCCAACATTCCTCTGCATGACCTCCAATGCCCTCAACAGTTGCGAAGACCCTTATTTCCATATCTTAAGCCATAAAATGCCCAATAAAGAGAAGGTTGCTTGGTGGTGTGAATTTTAAAGAGAGCAAATGATATTTTCACCCCTCAATGTTCCTGTAAGGATCAGCCTTTTTTTTTAATCTTCCATGAGTAAATGAGGAGAGTAATAGAGCTAAATATCTTAGTCAAAGCTGCCAGAGCTATTCAAAATTTGAATTAGAATTGGAATCCCAATTTCTTAATTGTTTATAAAGAGAACTTTCCACCAATTACTCTGTCACCTAGGCAAAGAAGATTGAGGAAAATGCATCCTCTGCTTCTGCAGCCACGGTTCCCTTGCCAGCCATCTGCTTTCTCAGATGTTTGTCTTAGGATGTGCATGAGAGAGAGAAATAAAAGAGAAGGAGATGTGCAGAGATGTAGGAAGGGAGGAATGTATGTACAGAATCAGAGATATTGAATGGGGAAGAAGAAAAATAGTAGAGTGGGGTGTGTATGGGTGATGTGTATGTGTGTGTGTGTGTGTGTGTGTGTGTGTGTGTGTGTATGTGAGAGAGAGAGAGAGAGAGAGAGGAGAGAGAGAGAGGAAAGAGAGAGAGAGAGAGAGAGAGAGAGAGGAGAGAGAGAGAGAGAGAGAGAGAGAGAGAGAGAGAGAGAGAGAGAGAGAGAGAGAGAGAGAGATGTAAGGAAGGTGAACTTTCTATTCAATTACAGATTCATTAGGTATTTTTACTTAAAAGAGGCCATTTCAACTCTTAATGAATACCATGTCATACCTATGCAGGCTCAGAATCCTGGTAACCAGGAATAAGACTTGCAAGATCATCAAATGAATTTGTTAAGGGACTGTGTCATAGTTAATTCACTTTAGCTAAATCCTCCTTGTGCTAATTTACCCAAAGGGTTTCTCTCCTCCCAGCTTCTGCATTTAAATGAAACACAGTGGGAAGAAGCTTACTCTTCCATATCCTTCATAATTATGAACATTTGAAGCATCTGGCACTGTCTATTTCATATACAGAATATGTTGAAGGTAACATTATCCTCTGATAGAGTTAGAATAGAATTGTTGTTAGGGAGGAGGGAAAAGAGAAGGGACTTTATTAAAATTTATTTTTCCTCTTTCATCTTTTTGTTTCTGATGTGAATAGAAATAATTTCCTAAATATCCCTCCCTTTGCAGTAAGAATAAAATCATACAGCAGCCACCATTAAGAAACATTTTATTTTGTTTGAAAGCAACCAGTTCTCACATGGACAAACTATAATATTGTGATAAAAGTCATTTAATTTTGAATAACACAGTCTTGCAAGCTATTATGAACCCTAAGCAGGAGGGAATGTCATTATTGTCATGAATAGCATCTTCAGCAGACATTAAATGTGTTCATTGCATTGAGGGCTTCTTTTCACTTTAACCTCAAAATGTCAAGCTGCCTCTATGTTCCTTAGGTTTCAATATACCCCCTTCTCAATGTAGTCTTTTTTTCCTCACTGAATTAAGTGTGCGCGCACACACACACACACACACACACACACACACACACACACACAAACACACACATCTATGAACCACTTTCATGTAAATTGTTGAAGTCAGGGACCAATACCTTCTCTTGTCCTTGGCAAAAACAACCATTTCTATCTATGTTAAGTATTCTATAAATTTAATAAATGATAATACAAGGAAAAAGAATGGAGACAGTATTATAGTATAGGGCCCATTTTTCAAAGCTGGTTCTTCATGGAAAGTGTTCCTTTGACTTCACAAGAATTGTGAATAATTGTGAATAATTTGAATAATATTAATCTAACATGATCATTTTAATACAAATCCCTATTTCAAATTCATAGGATTATGGGATTTTAAGTTAGAAAAGATTTTAGAGAATAACAACTTGGAACTGAAGAGTCTTAAGCATCTAATTTAATTCTTTTATTTTTAGATGAGGAAAATAAGGAACAGAGAGGGTAAGATCATTCAGGGTAAAAAGGAATTTGAACTCTAGTTTCCTGATCTTAAAGCTAATTTTTTTTCCTACTATAGCATGCTGGTTCTCTAAAATCCCTCATTAATTCATTAATAAATTATACTTTTCTTTCATATCATACCAAACATTCACTTAAACCTATTTGTCTGAAAACTAATTCATTTTTTAAAATAAAAAAAAATTCACACACACACACATGCACATACAGAGTCAACATAAGGAACATTTTATTTCAAAGTAAAATTTGTTTTATAATTAAAATTGATTTTTTGATTAAAAGTAAAGCAAAAGTTAATTGGGAAGCAAACTGAAATCTTCTGTGGTTCCCTTGAGTTGCCATTCTGTGAGCCTGATAACTTTTTTTTAATGGGCAAGTTTCTTAATGTCAGTTTTTTTATCTATAAAATGTAATTGATAATACTTTCGCTGTCTATCTTGGTAGATCTCAATGAGTTCAGTGTTTTATAAACCTTTATGTTGCTATTTAAATATGAAATGTTATTATGCTTTTCTAAGACTTAGCTTTAGCCTTTGCATTGATAAGATCACATTATTTAAAGAATAGTTCTCAGAGAAAGATTGCATTGTTTACATATATGATCTTGATAATTCTCAGAATTTGGAAATAATTTTAAAATATTTCATAAAATGTGCATTTTTGAGATATAAAAGAGGATATTATTTATGTGCCATTTTTTCTTTAAAAGATACCAATAGTTTATGTATTATTTCTAGTTGATGGTAAGTAAATTCAAATTAAAGCTACCAATGTCATGCTTCATTATGTAATTGAAAGATTCATTTCCAAAAGAATAGAGGATAGATATTATGGTTCCTTTAGCTTGTTTTTTAGGGGAACTTTTTAACAAGGGCAATTTCCCTTATCTAGGAATATTAGGGGCCATCAAGACAGGCATCCTCATTTTATAGATGAGAAAACCCAGGTCCAGAGATGTTACATGTCTTGGTCAGCGTCACAGTGCTGAAAAACATCTGAGTTGGCTTGATTTTGAAGTTACAGAAAAGTTATCAAATAAATTCCCTATTTAGTGTACCTCAATAAAGAAACCAAGATATTCATAAGGAAGTGTCAATTCTTTCCAAGAACCCAGAATTAAAGTTTATTTCTTATCAACTCGAAACATTTCTAAATGTCCTATTTCTTGTTACATCTGTTAAAACTCCTCAGCCTGATATTCAATGACCTCAACCACAGTCATCCTTTTTTTATTGTCTCTCATGTGTCCCCAAAATTATTACTTACCATTTTAGGGGGAGGTACCTCAAAATCTGTTATTTCAATAATGGAGAGAAATCTATCTGTCACTGTTGACCAACACCTATTCTGTACTGTGTCAGCTTAATCTTGGAGGGGGGGGAAACATTCACAGAACAGAGTCTAAACAATGTATTTATTGTTTAATTGAAAATAACTAAAAGAAAGAAGCACTGGCATTAGGTGGGACTGAAAAAGTCTTCTTTTAGATGGTGGAATTTTAATCAGGACTTGAAGGGATTTGGGGAAGCCCAAAGGTAGAGATGAAAAAGTGAAGGAAGAATTCCAGGAATAAGAGATAATCAGTAAACATGCTTGTAGATGGAGATGGAATAGGCCTTATGTGAGGAAGAACAATTAGACAAGTGTGATCAATTCACTGATTATGTGATGGGAAGTGGAGGAGTTGAGGACAAGAGTAAAAGAAGATTTTAAAAAAAAGAGATGGTCCCATTTATGAAAGACATTAATGCCAAACCAAGGATTCTGGACGTGATAGAAAGCCACTGGCTTTTAATGAATGGAGGGGGAGGGATGAGTTTAGATTTTAGCAATATTATTTTTGTCACTTGAATAAAGGATGGACTAGAATTAGGAGTGATTTGAGTCTGAGAGACCAACTGAGTCCTATAGTTCAAGCAGGAGAAAATTGGAGCCTACATCATATAATTCATACTGGCACATGGTGGGCATTTGACAAATGATTATTGATTGATTATGCTAGGGTTGTGGCAGTGTGAGAGGAGAAAAGGGAAGATGTATTACAAAGGAAAAATCGCCAGGTTTTGGAAACAGATTGTCAATTGTTGGGGGGTGGTGCTGTAAGAGAGTGTGAAGAAATCAGGATGACAAATAAGTTGGGAACCTGGGTAACTGGACAGATGATGCAATGATTGATAGTAAGAGCAATATTATTAAGAAGG
Source organism: Macrotis lagotis (assembly GCF_037893015.1). Classification (NCBI taxonomy): domain Eukaryota; kingdom Metazoa; phylum Chordata; class Mammalia; order Peramelemorphia; family Peramelidae; genus Macrotis; species Macrotis lagotis. The sequence goes on from NC_133658.1 coordinate 529,408,384, forward strand.
AGGATTTTGAAATGAAGACAATGAATTCAGTTTTGGACATGTTAAATTTAAGAAATCTATGAAACATTTAGTTTAAGATGTCTAAAAGGCAGTTGGAGATTTGAGACTGGAAAACAGGAGAGAAGTTAGCCTTGGATGAGCAGATTTGAAGATCATCAGCATAGAGATGATTATTGAATCTATGGGAGCTAACAATGTTACTAAGCAAGAGAGAATATAGTGAGAATAGTGAAGGACTCAGAACACAGATGTGGAGGACATTTACTATTAGTGGCCATGGCCTTGATGAAGATCCAATAAAAGGCAGTAAGGAGTAAATAGTAGGAGAACTGGGATAGAATAGTGTCCCAGAAACCTAGAGAAAAGAGATTATCAAGAAAAGGATAATCTATAGTATCAAAGGATGCAGGGAAGTCCAGAAGGATGAAAATAATGAAAAGTCATTAGATTTGGCAATTAAGAGGCCAGCGTAACTTTGGTGAGAAGAATTTTGATCCAATGATAACTGTAACCAGACAATAGAGTTAATGATTGAGAGAGGCATTAATTGGAGAGAATCTTCTCAAGGTGTTTAGTCACAAATTCAGAATGTTCCAAAATTCTCAGTGGAGATTTCAGCTCTGAAAGCTTAAAACTTCTTTATGACTTTTGGGACACGCCAATATATGTAAAAATAAATCAATACATGCTGGTTTGGGAGGGAGAGAGCTAGGTAACAAGTTGCGACTATGTTAAGCTTGTTTGTTTGAATATATGTTATGTGATTTTTGTGCTAAGGGGAGCACAGTATTTCACTTTGGTACAGATCTTAGTGGTAGCAAAAACTTTGTACATTTTGGCAATCTATGAGCAAAATCCTGTTGTTCAATGTTAAACAAAAAGATTTTCACCCAACCCATCCATAAAACTGACTAGACTGGTTTTGCATTATACCTATTAGTGAGATTTACAAATTACTCATTTAAAAGGAAGTCAGATTGAAGTCAGAGAGAATTGAAAAATATTTTCAAAAATGTTCATTTTCTTTATTTTATTCTATTTATATTTTGTAAAACTAAAACTATATAAAATCTCTAGACTTTCACACAAAGATGATCAGTCTTTAAACCTCCATTTGTAATTAAAAAACATGATATTCAGCTTTTGTGGTACAAATTCATGTACAAAGATATGAAATTTTTTCATGTAAATGACTAAGAGAGAGAGAGAGAGACTAAGAAATTTTTTCATGTGTTTCAATTTTTAAAGCATCCCAAAAGAAGGAAACTTATTCTTGGGACTCATGATTTTAGCTTTTATTATTGTCTCTTAAGAACTTTGAAGATAGTTGCTAAATCATATAGCAATAAATACAGAAAAAGTGCCTAAGTTAGGGAAAAAAAGCACTTGGGGCAAAAGTTTAATTTGGTTTCCCAATTTTATCATAACATCCATCAAAAAAGGCAATTGTTGCTATTCAGCTCACCATCCTTTTAATTCATTCTGAATGGGAAATGTAACTGCATGTCAGTTTTATTGAGTGTGTACTAAAAGGGTTTCTTAAGATGAATAGACTAGAAAGGTAATCAGCAAGAATTTAAATAAATGATGAGTCTGATTTTCATCATCATTTTCATCAACAAGCATTTATCTAGTGCCCACAGGGTGTAGTGCACCATACTTGCACAGAATTTACTGTGTTTTGATTAATGAAATCCCTGTCCTTAAGCAGCTTATAATCAAGTGGGTCTACGCTTAGATAGCTATTTGCCCTCCCTGGGGATGTGGAGGTTATTAGGCAGAGTTCTGCATGCCTGGAAATCTTCTTTCTCCATGTGTATCTGACTTAAGGGGAGAAACACTGAATGGAAGGAATCAGTAGTCAAGTCTCTTCTATTGAAGATGTAAGTGTGATGAAGATTTGGTACCAGGATCTCCTGTTTATGGAAAAAAATTCCAGTGCAGTTTCTTCAAGCATTGTCAACTGTGCCTCTAAAATGATATTGCTGATGATAATGATGATGATGATGATGATGATGATGATGGCAAATAGTTAATATACATAGTGCCTAAGGCAGCTAGATGGTGCAGTGGTTAGAGTGCTTGCCCAGTAGTCAGGAAGACTCATCTTCCTGAATTCAACTCTGACTTCAGACACTTACCAGCTATTTAACCCTGGTCAAATCACTTATCCCTGTTTATCTCAGTTTCCTCATCTATATAATGAGCTGGAGAAGAAAATGGCAAAGCACTCCAGGATCTTTGTCAAAAAATACCCAAATGGAATCATTAAGAGTTTGAACAAGACTGATCAATATAGAGCTTGTGGGGCAGCTAGGTGGCATAGTGAATAGAGCACTAGCCCTGGAGTCAGGAGTACCTGAGTTCAAATTTCAGCCTCAGATACTTAATAATTACCTAGCTGTGTGACCTTGGGCAAATCACTTAACCCCATTTGCCTGGAAAAAACCCCAAACCAAAACAAACAATTTAGAGCTTGCTGGGTCCCAAGTAGTGTTCTAAGTGCTTTACATTTATTATTTAATTTGATCCTCAAACAACTCTGGGATGTTGGTACTATTATTATTATTATTATTATTATTATTCCCATTTGATAGATGAGGAAAGTGAGAAAAACAGAAATTAAATTTTCCCACACAGCTAGAATACAGAGTCTGAAGCTAGAATTGAACACAACTTCTTGAATCCAGACACTTAGCTGTCCCATACTTTAGTTATGGTGAAACCTTGCTTGGCAATAATCTAATGCTCCTAGCTTTCACTGACTTTTATTTGGGATGTCAGTAATTCAGTCTTACTGCATTCAGTGTCATCAAATTCAGAAATAATTTCTTAAATTCTTTTATAAAGTTTCATGTTAGGTGATGGAAAAAGAAAGGACTTATAGTTTGAATCATCTTACTTCATTTTTAAGTCTACTACTGATTTTGCTTTCTTAATTGTTCACTTAGCTATACCTGTCTTTTTTTGCCTTGAACTCCAGTTTATGAATACTCCTCTGCTTCTGATAACTTCCTTTTTTTTTTTAGGTTTTTTTTTCAAGGAAAATGGGGTTAAGTGGCTTGCCCAAGGCCACACAGCTAGGTAATTATTAAGTGTCTGAGACCAGATTTGAACCCAGGTACTCCTGACTCCAGGGCCAGTGCTCTCTCCACTGCGCCACCTAGCTGCCCCTTCTGATAACTCTCCAAGGATTTGGTTTCATTTTAATTCCTAGCTTGAATCTACTTTTTGAATCTTGAATATCTTCTCACTATCTTTCTACCTTATGGTTCTAGCCTCTCCTGTGGTTAACTAACTCAATCCTTATCAAATCCACTAATGCCTGTGCCCTGGTAACAACTCCCTCACCTCTTCCACTGTAGAATTTCAAAAGCAAATTGTTGCCTTCACAGGGGGAAACATCAGGTGTTTTCTGTTTCCATCCAAGTCCACTTCTTATGGCTAACATTCCAGTATTATAAATTCCCAGAATTTGGATAATGCACCAGCCCTGGAGTCAGGAGGACCTGAATGAAGAAGATGAAACTTTCCTCTTTTTTTTTTGAAACAAAGACTTCAAACAGCATTTCTGCTCTAATCCTCTGTGAATGTGTTTTTGTAGACATAGTGAAGTCATATTGGATTAAATGTATCCATGTTCAAAATCTGGCCCACAGTATTTATCAAACACTACTCTTTAATTAGTGAAAGCCTAATAACAGGCAATGGAGTAAAATTTTTATAAAATAGGTTGGTCCCACATAACTCATTTTTTAACTGGAGATTTTTATTTCCTATCACATAACAGATTTGAGGGGAAAAATAAAAGTGAAGGTATAGTTCTTACCTACAAAGAGTTACAATCTACTAGGGGGAAAATAGGTGCATATAAAATAAATAAAATCCAAAGTAATAGGTATCAAGAGCTACACAGAATTTCCATTGAATCCTTGCTAGGACTCAAACTCATGAATATTGTGATGTCATAGTCTTCTTTGAGAATGAAGGACAAAATATCATCTTTTATCTGGACTATCACAAAAAGTTTTTAACTTCCTGCTTCCATGTTTTTTTAGGTTTTTGCAAGGCAAACGGGGTTAAGTGTTTTGCCCAAGGCCACACAGCTAGGTAATTATTAAGTGTCTGAGACCGGATTTAAACCCAGGTACTCCTGACTCCAGGGCTGGTGCTTTATCCACTATGCCACCTAGCTGCCCCTCTGCTTCCATTTCTTGCCCCTCTCATCCATTTTACATAGAATTCTTAGATTATACTTTCTAAAGCATAAATTTCATTAGTAGTTTTTAGAATGAACCTTGACTAGTAATAAAAAAAAAAACATTTCAAGCTTAGAAGCTTGGTGACTGTGAGAAGGTTAATTAACCCTTTTGAGTGCAATTTTTCTTACCTGTAAAAAGTAATAATACTTGAACAAACTCATGTACCTCCCAGGACTGTTCCTGGGAATGTGCTTTTAAAACCATAAATATATATGTAATGGTTAATTATTATTGTTGTTGATAATAGCAAAAAAAAATTACATTTCTTCATTGACTATTAATGCCATTTCCCTCTCCTACTCATTTTATGAGATAAACAAGGTTAAGTGACTTGTCCAGTAGTATCTGAGTTCAGATTTGAACTTAGGGCCTTCTGACTCCAGGGCCAACACTCTATCAACTGTGCCATATAGCTGGCCCTTATTAGCATATCTCATATTCCAAGTTACGTGTATTCTCTTGTTTTTAAAAACATACTTTCCACCTTTCTTTGACTAGTCTTTTCACTTGAATGCTCCATCTCTACCTGCCATACTTTCATTTCAAATTCCACATTTACCATGATACTTTTTGAATGATATTATCTCCTTTCAATCCTTTAAGTACTTTTCACCATTCTCCTAGAAAATAATTATTTTCTTCTTTTGTGTTTATTTTTTGTTGTCTTACTACAAGTTTTTAAAGCATGGCTTATTCATCATTTTATCTTCTCCAATGCTGAGCAACACCTTTTATTCAAAAACAAAACATATGATTAATTAAGCAATTAATACAATAGCAAATGCATAATGCCAAAACAAATTTAGTGATGATTTATAAAAGGAAGGGTTGAAGAATATTTTGAAAGATTACAGAGAGATGTTATATAAGATGACAGAATTCTGAATCTGAGAGTGCAATGACTGGACAGTGAGTATAGAAAAGGAATGTTTAATTTTTTAAATGACCATTTGACTCTGTAAGATCACTTGCTACTATTCCTTTAGTAAAGTATTTATATAAAGCATCTCAGAAAATACAAAAACAAAAAAAAATCTTTCTCCTATATGAAGAAACATTTCCATTCTACTCCCAGAGTGTCTTTGGCCCTATCTCCTTTGAGGAGAAGATCCTGGAGAGGAAGTTTGCTACTAGTTTTTCATGCCTCTGAAATATTTCCTGAATCCATTCTATCAATTCTAGTTTCAAAGGCATTGAGGAAATGCAGATCTATTAGAATCTTTTCCTGTGTTGATGATTCTTTAATATTACCATGAAAGTAAAACCTGGAATTATTATCATATTCTAAACCTAGCAAAGTTTGCATTGTTTGTTTATGGTATTACCTGAGTAAATGCTACCTTTACACTATGTAATTAACTTTTTGAAGGCTTATCAATGCCCTGTACTTTATTAATTAACTTCCTTGTGCTTCACAATCCATAGGAGGTTATTTTCTAAATGGTAAATCTCAATGTTTGACATGGATGTGCTACAAAACAAACAACTGTGCATTCAGAACAGTTATCTCTAATTAAGCTCTTTAGCTTTTACTGGCTAAACAAAGAACTTAAAGCATTCAAGAAATACTGGAAAGAATTTTGTTCAATAACATTTACTCAGATCCATCTTTCAGCAAATACTGCCTACAAAAAACAAAACAAAGCAAAAGCAAATTCTTAACTCTATGCTCAGTTTTTTGACTTTCTCTTAGAATATGTAGAAAGAAAGTGGGGGGGGGGGAGATAGTGATAATATTTTCAACAGACAATCCTGAGCTTTGGTACCTATGGATTTAGGCACATTTTGTACATCTTTACTATACTTTGCTGCTTCTTGCTATCTCAGAATCACTTGAAAAATATTTTCAGAAATATTTTATGTTGTTCCTTCATAAATGTATTCTTCCTATCCAATCTAGTCCTATCTTACAGGCAGACCAAGCTTGGAAATCTGGCCACTCTTTATGTTCATCTCCAACTTCTTGTGTTTGAGGAAGTAATGTCTGATGACAATGTGAGATTTCAAGAGCAAAATTTTATCAGTACATGGAAGTCAGAGGTTAAAAGAGTTTATGATAAACCAATGATCCAAAGGTCAAGGTGTGCCTTAACTATTAGAATTTGGATAAATTAATTATGAGACTATATGACATGAAAGTCTCAAAAACTAAAATTATAAGTCATCAAGCAGTACCTATGTGTACAATATCTAAGGCTAGGATTACCACATTTGGATATTCATAGACAATTTATGCTATTCAAGTTTATTGTATATGCTGTTATAGTTGTTTTTAAATGGAGGACTGTGCCATTAACCATATATTACCAGTAAGCAAGCACTGATACTATAATGGTGAATAGTTCTTGAAATGGAAAAAAAAATTGTATATTTATGACTTTTACCAAATCCTAAGAATCACACTTATATTTTTATTGCAGATGGGGAGGTATTGTCAACAAATAACATTCAACCATTATCCCCTTCCTTAAGGAATCTTCCTAAATAGAACCATTTCATTTCATTTTATTCAAAATCCATCAATTGTTTTAATAAAAGATGTTACTATTCTGAATATATGAAAAGAAAGTGGAGTTGAATTTCATTTATAAACCCCAAGATTCTTCCATAATCTCTAGTGGCTCAGTCACAGACAGAGAGAATGATCTATTAATCTGAAAATGAAAGTCAAAGTAATATACATAGATATACAAATATAGTGAGGAAAACTGAGATGAAAGCAGTGGGGGCAGATTGCTTAATCGCTGGGATACAGATTCTGTCTCTAATGGAGTCTCTATCCAATATTGTCAAGCAATTGGTCTGTGCCTTAGCTGATTAATCAGCAGTGGCAAACATACATCTGTTCCTATCTGGCACATTCAAGTCTCAGTATATATTTACTAACTAGCCTGTAATTACTTTTTTGGAACATTACCCAATAATGTTTTAGAGCAAAAAAAATCCATTCCTTATGAAAAAATTCATGGGTTTCACTTCTGGCAGACAATCATATTCATATATAATTTGAAAGGTTAGACATATCATTGAGGAAAAGTATTCATATAAATGCTTTTTAAATATGAGTCTTATTACTCATTTAAGAAAGCATCTTTATGTTAGCCAGTGGGTCACATTATTTCTAGGAGTAATGATTTCACTACTTTCTAAATCGCTATAGGTCTAGAGTAGCTCTCTCTTTTTTGCCTTCTTATCATATCTAAATTCATCCATCCTGCATTCTAGGCCTTTTACCATCTGCTGCTCACCAGCCTCAGTTCCCATCACTCCTCTGCATGGACCCTCAGCTTCAGATGAGCCAATCTATTTGCTGTCCACTGCACACAATCTGCTCATTCCCCTCTCTGCATATGCCATTTTCTCTGTGCATTCCTACCCCACTTCTTTCAAAAGCTCATCTCCTTCTATAGATCATGGATAATTTCACTCTATCTTGGCCACTCCTCCACAGCTTCTTCACTATTTCAATAGTTAATTTCCACTGTGCTAATTTGTACCTGGAAACTCAATTGATATTTTCTTCATATATTTAATGCTGTTTTATGCAATGAACTATAATTCTATCCCCATAGACTAACCCTGCAGTAACTACATTCTCCATATTCATTCTTTTATTTGAAACTACTAGTACATGTGTACTAACATAATTTTTATATTATATTTTATATTATGTTAACATTATATATTTCACATATATTACATTATATATTATAATGCACTATATTTAAACCTTATATTTAAAAAAATATTATTTGGTTCCCACTTTACTCTTTTTGATTTGACAATAGGTCTTAGTAGAGTCAAAAACTTAAAGTATGATTTGTCATATGTAAGCTAAAGATATAAATAGATAATTATGTTTATTTATGAAAAGCAATAAACTTTGTACTTGTCTACATCAAGGTAAATGAAGACAGAGACATGGTTTTTATCATTGTAGATTTACTTATATAAATATGCATGCATATATTGCAGGCAGAATTGACTTTCAATCATACAACTTCTTTCTTAAAAAATATAGTCAAATGATCAAAGGACATATATTTGTTTTGGGAAAAACAAACAAATACTGAGATGGGATATGAAGAAAATGAGCTTATGAATAAACAAGTTTTTGAGACTAAATTCTGAGGAATGTTCAATAATGTTGTTATCACAATTTAAATTGCATTGCCACAATGTTGCCAAAAGATCTTCAGCAAATTCCTTGGAAAATAAATTAGCAAGTTCTTCTAGCACATTCTTCATTGAGCCAGGAGTTCTTGACCTTATTTTTGTGTCATGGTTCCCTTTGGCAGTCTTTTGATGTCTATGGGTCATTTCTCAGAATATTTCACTACTAATATTCATCATTGCAAGAAATGTTAAATTTCAGTTACAGGTTATATAAAAAGACATTAGGACTTTTTTTCCTGCTAGATAAGTTAAAAAATATCCTTAAAATCTGTCCAGGGGCTCATTGGGGACCTAATAGATCCCATGTTCAGGACCTGGAATTTGACAAATTCTTGAATATAATGTTCCTCTAAGAAATACTGGAATAATTTTATTTTACAAGAATATACATTTTATAATATTGAAAATTTTATGTGGGATAGGACTTAAGTTATATCTGGAAAAAAAATCTCATCCACAAAAATCTCTGGTGATCATTTAGTATTGTCTAGAATTCTTTTAGTAGGGATATTCTACCTTAATGGGTACTTACCTGAGTAACTCATTGTACTTTGGGACAGTTTTAATTGCTAGAAGACTTTCCTTGAAATAATGCTAATTTTTTTTGTTTTAAATTGTACCAGTTGCTCCTACCTTTTCTGCCCTCTGGCACCAGGCAGAAGATATCTATTTCCTCTGCCACAAAATGCCTTTCAAATACTTGAAGATTGCTATTGTCTTTACAAATTGTGCTCTGTAAAAATGCTGCATTAATATCACATCATGAGGTTGTTGTTATTTGTCTTTCATTCTGGAAGAAGACCATGACATCAGGGAGGTTATTCCATGACATGAAATTGAACTGGATTTGAGTGAGGGGGGTCTGTGCTAAGTCACCAGCTACACTTTCTCCTCTGGAACCATCTGGAACCCAGTGTCCAGATATCAATCAGGACATCTGGGGATGACCTTAAATGCAGTGGGACACCTTGACTTTTTTTACAGCTAACTCTTTCCCAGAGAGAGAGAGAGAGAGAGAGAGAGAGAGAGAGAGAGAGAGAGAGAGAGAGAGAAAGGAAGGAAGGAAGGAAGGAAGGAAGGAAGGAAGGAAGGAAGGAAGGAAGGAAGGAAGGAAGGAAGGAAGGAAGAAATATGTAGATCGTAGATCTACAGTGGGGCTGCTTCTATTACTAATGGAGGGTGTTATTTGTCCTTTCATTTTGAATAACATCATGATATCAGGGAAGTGATGTCATAACAACCAAGTGACTTGAAGTTAGGGGGTGCTGTATGAAGTCACTAGCTGCCTTTTCTCTTCTGGAGCCATTTGGATTCAGTGGCCAGATATTGATCAGGACAACTGTGGAGCTAGCCCTGGATATAGTGAAAGACCTTGACTTACCAGGTCACAGTTTGACTGAGACAATACCTATTCAATCATTAAGGTTAGGTAAGAGAGAGATAAGGCACAGAGGCAAAGAATGATGACTTCATCAAAAAAAGGAAAAAAGTTAGAGCCTCCAGGTATTTCATTGATTAAGTCAGGTTGAGAAAGAAAAGAAGTAAGGAGCCTCTTCTTGCCTATCTTAAAAAATATAAATCTGGAAGGGGAAGACCCTCAGAGTTTGCAACATGGACAACTTAAAGGAAAGAACTATCCTGCAGATTAAAAGAGTATATACAAATTCCTAAAAGAAACAAATGCCTAGATTCATTATGATAAATCCAAAGTCTTTTTTTGTATGCTTAACATATTTGTTAAACTTTCAATAGGACTAGAGCAAAATATTGCAATTTCCATATGCTATTTATTACATACAGCTTTACATTACACTTGTTTTATCTGTCTTCTCTCCCCCTATTTATCTAAAAACTAGGAAAGGAGAAACATAACATCATATTCAGTATTATATTTTTCACAGTACCATGCTGAGTGCTCTGCCCATAATAAGTAGGTATTTAATAAATACTTTTAGTATTAGGTTATTTATATAAAATATTTATAGTATATGAAAATGATCCTTTGACTAGTGGGATCAAACACTAATCATAGAACCAGAACACCTGAGTTCATCTCCTGGCTCATTTCTTATTAGTTGTGTGACCTTAAATTAAGTCCATTTCTCAGAAACTTCGTTTTCTTGGGTATAAAGAGAGGCCATATTTGAACTCAGGTCCTCCTGAGTCCAGGGCTGATGCTCTATCCCCTACCCCACCTAGCTGCCTCCAAGCTGTCTTTTTTTAACTTCTATGCCTTATTTTTTTTTCTAGAGCTATACAGAATGTCTTATCCATTTTCTAATACAAGACCTATAAAACCTTGAAGCAATGTATCATAATATCCAAAATTCTTTTATTTTTGACCATTCATTTTCTTGGTTTATTTCTTTTAGACTCTAATTTGAATTTAACAACTCAGATGTGGTATTATCACCAAACAAGACAAAAGCCCTATTAATTCTCTTAAGAGCTGAATCACCAAAGGATTTTTAAAAGCATCTAGATCAACCACCACCCCTCCTATGTTTTAGATAAGGAAAAACTGAGACCTAGGTTGGGATAAATTGCTCTACTTCACATAGATTGGGATGTGAACTTTTTTTTTTTCTGATTCTTTTTTTTTAGTTTTTTTTTGCAAGGCAATGGGGTTAAGTGACTTACTCAAGGCCACACAGCTAGGTAATTTATTAAATGTCTGAGGCCAGATCTGAACTCAAGTACTCCTGATTCCAGGGCCAGGGCTCTATCCACTGCACCACCTAGCCGCCCCAGGTTCTCTGATTCTTAATACAATTAATTTTCTGCAATACCATACTTGATTTTGCCTGAAGATTTATTGATTAATTAATGCATCTTAATATGTTGTATTACCTTTTTTGCATCAGTATCATATCTATGGCTTATGCAGAAGTTTTAACTAACAAAAACTTCTAGATCTTTAACATAGAAATAATCTAATGGTGAATGAAATATTCTTCATTCTATATTTGTAATAGAGATCATATTGGGAGAGGATAGCAGATGGGAGGAAGTCTGGATCTATGATCCAGAGGCATGAAAGGCAGTGGCATGAAACACAAATTGAAATGTAATTTCACACTGCTAGTCTGATATTAATTTAGAAAACCACAAATTAATATTATGTAGGTTTGTTTATATTTTATCTTGGTTTTTATTTTATTTGTATTTATCTTTATTTATCTTCCTCAATTACAATTTCTTGTTTATTAATATTTTATTTTTCCAAATACATGTTATGAAGGTTTTTCAACATTCATTCATATGTCTATGTATATTTTTAAGTTACACGGTTTCCTTCCACCCTCCTTTCACCCACCCTCACCTCAGTGGCAAATTGGTTAATATTGTACATATACATTTGTGTTAAACATGTTAATAGAATAGTCATTTTTGGTAGGAGGAATTAGGATTAAGAAATAGAAATAGATAAGAGATAGTTTGCTTTTTAAAATGAATGTTGTGTTTATCAGATTCCAAAGGATTTTGTTTTGTTTTTTTTTCCTTCTTCTGGATGGCGATAGCATTTCCCATAGCCAGTCTAATAGGGTTGTCCCCAATTACATTTTCATCTTTTTTAGAATATGCTTGGAAGTATTGGGGGGAGGGGTCTTGAATTTAATAACTGTTTTAAGAAGCTCCTAGTTTGTAATATTTGTATATTGATTTTTCTGTTATTGGTTTAATTTCTTTGTAATTAATAATCTTAGAAAATTCCCAGGGAGCACTTGGACATTAAGCACCGTGCCCATGTTCATACGTGTGTTATAAGAAAGAGATAGTACTTGCAACCAGATATTCCCAGCTAAAAGACCTCCCCATTCCTTTAACCTATTTGATCACTGTTATTTCTTCATCTTAATCTAAGTAGGTCATTTGGTGTAATTTTGAAAAGCAGAGATTAATAGGTTATCATTTGACATCTCTTTTATTGTTGATCCATTAATCAAGACTTGAGGGGTGGCTAGGTGCCGCAGTGGATAGAGCACCGGCCCTGGAGTCAGGAGTATCTGAGTTCAGATCTGGCCTCAGACCCTTGATAATTACCTAGCTGTGTGGCCTTGGGCGAGCCACTTAACCCCATTGCCTTGCAAAAACCTAAAAAAAAAAAAAAAAAAAAAAAGACGAGTATAATTATTCAAATGGTTATGAATTTACCCTAAATTTTTAGTTATTCACATTTATCTATCTTGTTACAAGGCTAATATTGTTTATATCATACTACTATACTGTAAAATGCATGAAGGCAGAAAAAATGTCTCATCGTAATTTCATGTCTTACCTAAAGTCTAAATACAGTGTTCTAACCATAGTAATTACTTAATAAATATTAAATTGGGTTTATGACAGTGGAGGATATAGGTTTTGTTTTGTTTTGTTTTTTTGCAAGGCAAATGGGGTTAAGTGGCTCGCCCAAGGCCACACAGCTAGGTAATTATCAAGGGTCTGAGACCGGATTTGAAACCAGGGACTCCTGACTCCAGGGCCGGTGCTCTATCCACTACGCCACCTAGCACCCCTTGACAGTGGAGGATATATCTAGATAATTTATCAAGTGTTTTCCTTAAATATAAATGCATCCTAACTATGAAATTCATGTGATCTCTCAGTCTCCTAGTTTCACAGAACAAAAAATATGTAGCTATTAGTGCATTATTTATTCTTAGTAATGCTGAATTTAATACTCATCTATTTTGTTTGAAACCCTCACAAGCCATCTGTTTAAAATTTTGTTCTACAGATTTGCCAGGAATTGACATCATTTACCAAACTATAGCTTTTAAACCCAATCATTTTCTTTTTCTAATTTGTGACAATTTTGCCTATCTTTAGCCATAGAATCATAGCATATGGAAGGGATTGGAAGGGATATGGGCAGTCATCTCCTTCCACTCTTTTCTGCAGGTATTACCTACACCTTACAGTATTATATCATCTGCAAATTTGATAAGTATGACATCTATAACTATCTCAGGTATGATGAAATGTTAAATATAATAGAACCCTGTAGATGTCTCTGTGGTATTTCCTGCCATCCTGACCTTGCTTCATTAAAAATTATTCTTTGAGTTTGGCTATGTGAATATTCTAGAATCCTTTTGATGCTACTGTTGTCTAATTCAGATCATCTCCACAATAGTTATGAGATATTTTATCAAGTTTTCCTATAACCTATGTAAATAGCACTTGTAACATTCCCTTCCTCTACTTGTTTAGCAATCTTGTTTAAAAAAGGAAATGAGATTAGTCTGTCATGAACTATTTCTAGTAAAACATGTTAGCTTTTTGTAGTCACTGCTGACTTCTGATAACTTTCTGATATATTATAATTTTTTCCTTTATAAAATCAAGTTGTGATTTTACAAAATCACTTCTCTTCTAGTTGCAGTGGTCTAGTGGTTCTTATCTTGTTCTTGACAAATTTGAGCATTCTAGTCTGGGGTCCCATGATTTTACTTGCATAAGTTAGCTTCTTTACATTTGAATATTGTACCCAAGGTTTTCATTTTTAATATTTTATAAACTTCCTAAATTGATGCATCCCTAACTGTGAGTCTCATTCTCTTTAACTTTCCTCAGTTTCTGAACCTGCTTGTATTCTTTATGATTTTAAGTCATATTTGTTTCCCACTCTTCTTACCATCATTATTTCTCCAAGCTGCTTTTTTAAGAATCATTGAGCATCACCTGTTAATTCATTCTATACTGCTGACATAGTCACTGAACATCAGAAATGGGAATATTTGGGACATTTAGTTCTGCTTGTAAAACTCATATAGGCAGGTTTTTAATGCCTCATTGAAATAGGACTGTTTAGAAACACTCCCTTGATTTTTATACATTTTATTTGAAATGATAGGCAGACAACTTTGTACTAAGATTTTTTTGACTTTAAATAATGAAATGTCAAGTCTAAATTAAAAAATGTCATTTATAAAATCTTTGTCCATTTTGCCTATCATCCTTTTCTTTTGAAAGTTTCTTAAACTTTGCTTAGTTTGAAAGTTATTCAGTGAGCATGAATGGTAATGATATTTCAAGACACAATTCACTTTAAGTGCTCAATTTGAAGATGTAATAAAATATTTTTTTATTTAAAATGTAGGTTTTTCCAAAGTATCATTAATTTAATTTAATCATAAAGTTATAATGAACATAAGGTCAAATCTCACATAAAATTCAAAACTTAAATTTGTTATATTGCAATAATTTGAATTACGAATTTTAACCAAACTCCACTCTGAGAGTACCCTCCCTTCAACTCCATCAACACTTACCCCACCCTGAATATCTTCCAGTTAATCACAGAGTCATAGGCCTAATTCAGTCTTGGAGCTTATTTTAACTCTTTATTATTTGCTTATGTTGTTAAATGTTACAGAGGGATGCCTTGGATTATTTCCCTTAAAATGACCTTGCCTTATGAGTAGGAGCTGAATTCACAAACAACATCAAACTCCTTTACAAAGTTATTTTTACTAAATAGAGGGAAAAAGAAAAGAAAAAAAGATTTTAAGCTATTATCCCAACCTTATAAATCTCTACATTGTTAATTTTTCTTTCCTTAATAAAGAAATATTAAAAGTCTACTATATTCTAGTCATTGTACTAGTTACTGAGAAAACAAAAATGAAAATGAAAATTCCCTGTTCTAAAAGAGCTTATTATCTAAAGTATATATGTATATGTGTGTATATATACATATATATATGAAATGTATAAATGAGTGTGCCCAGAATGAAAAATAAATACAAGTCCATTTAGAGAGGAAGACATTAAGTGTTGTTCTAGAGTACCAACAAAGAATTTGTAGGGAAGGTAGAATGTTTGAATTGAGTTTTGGAAAATAAAAAGATTCTATGTGGCAAAAGTGATTAAGTAACATGTTCTCCGCATGGTGGACATCCAATACAAAGAGATGGAAAATGTAGATTGAATACTTGCTTGAGAAATGCAAGATTAGTTTTACTAGATTATAGAATGGAGGAAGGGGGTTAATGGATAATGAGGTAGCAAAGTTATGCTGCAATGAGATTGTGAAAGGCTTTAAAAATCAAAAGAGAAGCTTCTATTTGAGCCTAGAGTCAATAGGAAACCACAGGTTAATGGCTAATTTAGACTAATAATGTGATCAGACCTGTGTTTGAGGATAATTACTTTGTCTGCTCTAGCTGGTGGAGGATAGATTCAGGCAAGTAGAGACTTGGAGAATGGTGAATCTAGACACTGTAGTGATGAGGAAAATTTAGAAATGAGACTTCTTGGATGATGACTACAATAAATGTAATAAGGAGGCAGAATAATGGATCATAGGTCAATAGGTATGGAACTTAAAGAGACCTTTGAGGTCATCCATTTAAACTCTATCATTTTACACATGTAGAAACTTATACCTGAGGAGGTTAAATAAATTGTCCAAGGTCACATAATTTGCAAAAATCAAGTATCACTTGAATTCAGAGCCTTTGATTACAGAATGAGTATTTTCTTCAACTTTACCACACTGCCTCCTTATATGAACAGTATGGAAATAATTTCTATAAAAGAAATTGTTAAGGGACAAAGAAAAAGCTTGGGTCTGGAAAGTGGCAATGAGGAGAAAAGAACATGTCTATTCTTTATCCTTATTAAATTTGTTCAAGAGTTTAAAAGTAGGAACACCTATTATTGGAGAGGAAAGATAAGGATGCAGTATTATGGAGGAAACCACATTTCTGGGAGAACAAGAAGAAGAGCAAAAGGTCTAGGTTTAAGGGGAGTTTGTTATCAATAAAATAACATTTCAGAAGGCACAATGGAAGAAGAAAGGAGACAAGGAAGACTATGGAGGAGAAAGACAGAACTGAATGAGAATGAAAGATTGGAGAGTGAAAGAAAGGTATTGTTTTTGAATACTTCATCTCATTTAATTTGTGTCATCCATTAAAATCTTATTCTAATGCTTTATCATGTCATGGGGGTATAAGGATATGGACTTTGCCAAGTTTTATCAAACGAGAAAGGGGAAATTGACTTCAGGTCCAGTATGTCTGAATGAATTTAGAGAGATGCCCATGAGTAATTTATTATCCCCATTAATGCAATAAGAAACTATCTACTAAAATTATTAGTATTGGTATAGGAACAGTCATAATGATATGATGTGCTGTTTTTTTGGACTAAGATATGTTCAATCTTATTCTGTCCTTAATGAACAGATGATTTATCAAGAGATTTTCAAATGCTGTACTTTTGATCATTAAGTTTATCATTTAATTTATTATTTAATTTATCTTGTATCTTTTAACCATATCCTATATGTAAGTCTTTCCTCCCTCCCCCAAATCACTGTAGACTCATTGGCTGAAAGGACTGTGTCATACATTATTTATATTATTTTCAGTGCTTGGGAAATGGTAGTAGGAGTTTAATCAATAGGTTTCTATTTTTATTGCCTCTTTCTTCCAGTGATATTTTTTAAGCTAGATTTGTAAAGGGGAATCTGATATTCCCTACTGGGTTTAGAGAGGATGGACAAGGTGGGAATAGACGTATAATTTTCTTTAGGATATCTGAATTCAATTTCTTATTTTACCTCATAGTACAAATTGAACAGTGTATAACTTTGGTGAAGCCATTATCTATAAAATAAGTGAGGTGAATTAAATGGTGACTGCTTCCTTCTATTTTTAACATTCTCTAAATAGATTAGTGGCAAAAGGAAATAATATTATTAGTAAAAATCTGAGTTAGAATTTAAAATTTCAAGTATTATAGTCTTTGAAAAAGCATGTGAATAGTAGGTTTACATTGTAAGTAAGCAAATATGGAGGAGAATGCATCCTAAGATAATCATTAGAACACATATTAGTCTCTTTTTTAAGTTTTCCAAAAAAAATCACAGAAAATGAAATGTTTGTGTGCTATTGATTTATATTTGTCTATAGAATCAAATCCTCTTGTTCACTGTCAATATTTAAGTGAATACAAGAAAAATACTTATAAAATTTCACTTGTCACTGAAAAACTTGTATGCAAATTAAACCCCAGTTTTGGTAAGAAGATAGCAAAGATAAATAGGTAGTTAAGTATACAAGGAAAAAAAGAATATTAAGAAGTCTTACAATTGCTCTGGACATAAAACTAGTTAGATAATTGGAGTTATTTTCTGCTGTCTGCTTCTGATATTGAGTTACTACATTGTATACATCATAATGAGCCATTGCTCTAATATTTAAGAAACTGAATACTTCATTTAGCTTACATTTATGATTGAATGTGAAAAAAAACTTGTTATAATTGCAATTCTAAGCAAAGTTGGAACATATCAACATTCCACAAAGATTAAAATATGTTGTTTTGTGACAGTTAAAATCTTAATGAAAGAGGATTCAGGATTTATTTTAGACAATAAATCCCTAGCATAGCTTAATAATAAAAAATTATTTCATAACTTAGTAAAATCTTTATTGATATTAAAAGGATAAGACTCAAGAAAAAACTTTAAGGCTATTTTCAGTTTGAATCCTTGAAAATTCATGATATAATATATGATATATGATATTTTATTAATATTTCTCATTTAATTTTTGTAAATATTAAGACTGCTATACTTTCCCTCATATAAGGTACCTATAAAGCACTAATTAATGAAAATTCAAAAATTTTTAAAATATACTTTATAAAACATGAATAAGTAAGTCAATATTGTATATGCTTAAAAGTAGTGATAATAATACAGAAAAGTTGACAAAATTATTTATTAATATTTAATTTCTTTCAAAGTAAGATATTCTTTTCTCTTGTCATTAAGGGGAAAGAATAAATATTTAAGCTGCTTATTTTCTAGGAAGTTAGGTGCTGTAATAAATAAAGTGAGGGGCTTAGAGACAGGAAGACCCGAGTTCTCATATGGACTTATAACACCTGGGGCAAATCATTAAGCCTCTAAGTACCTGTTTCCTCATCTGTAAAATGAAGATTAAAAAAAAAAAGAATCTATTTCACAGAGTTGTGAAGATCAAATGAGTTAATATTTTTAAAGTGCTTAGCACAAACTGGTACACATTAGGTACTATATAAGTGTGTTATTATTGCATGTCACAAATATTCATGTGCATATATATATATACACATAAGTACATATAAGTATACAAGTGGCTTGCTTACTTTTACTTCCTACTTTGCTGTTATAAGGTTAATACAATGCCCAAACCTCCCAAGATCTTTAACTTCTTTTCCAGTTCAAGAATACTGTCATTTTGGGTTTCTGAGTGGACTCCAGGACCACTAGTTAATATAACTGCTGTCCAAATATTAAATGGAAGTATATAATCAAGGAGCAGCATGGACCTAAATGAACCTGCAGCTGGAGAGTTCATCAAAATAGGTTTTGTGGTCAGAGGATAAAAGCATAGGGTGAATTTTTGTTCTGTTTTGTTTTGGTTTTTGCAAGCAATGGGGCTAAGTGAATTGCCTAAGGTCACACAACTAGGTAATTATTAAGTGTCTGAGGCCAAATTTGAACTCAGGTCCTTCTGACTCCAGGGCCAGTGCTCTATCCACTGTACCACCTAGCTCCTCCTGAGTTTTTTTTAATAAAATTCTTTTTTATTCTCTTACTTCTCAGAGAAAGTTATTTTACTCAGTTTCCCCACTAGAAATTGGCGTTAATTATTCTGACCTACTTAGTAATGAGGTTAAGACATGTCTGGAATCATTAAAAGAGTTAATACTATCAACAGAGTATGTTCCTTTCTCTCCCCACCTCCCTACACATGATATGAACCATGTCAAAGTACTCCAATATTTTGGACTCTAAGACAGGTAAGGAGAATTAAAATGAGGGTATTTATTAGAGTGGTACTTCAGTAGATCTACGATCAAATAAATTAAAGTACCTTTATTACAAAATAGTTTATATCATAATCATTTTGTGACTATTGTCCAAGTTGTCCTAAAATGTTTGTCCCAGGAATCTCTTACTAAAGTTTTCTTGAGATAATGAGGACACCAAAAAATCATGCCCACTACTTATGGTAACTCATTACTCTTTCCATGTTTCCAAACCATTTTCTTTTTTTTTTTTTTGATAGATTTCTTCGATAAGGTTCTGTATTGTTTCTCCTACACAATTTCTTGTTTTCATTATAGTTGTCATTATATGTACCCCAACTTCAAGTATTTAGAGACTATACTGATCAGCTATGCAGCATATCAGTATTAAAGTGGGAAGGGAAAATTTCCAAAACTGAAATTTTCCAGAACTTAAATTTCCAAAAGACAATTCCCTCTACTTTCCTACTCTTGATCATTTCTAGACCTTATTAATGGTCCGTATGCAATAAATATCTGTTATACAGACACATACATTTTTATGCTTGTAGACATGTTTGTATCTTGTACACATAATGCAATGGGACTGTTGATTAGTTATAAGATTAAATAGAAGAGAGAAGGCTAAATTCCTTTTAGGAGCTCTCTTCCTTTTCTCTCTCTATTTCTGTCTGTCTAGCTGTCTATCTGTCTGTCTGTCTTTATCTCTCTCCATTTCTTTTTCCCCCTGTCTCTTTTCTCCCCTCTCTGTCTCTGTCCATCTTCTGTCTTCTGTCTCTGTCTCTCTGTCTCTCTGTCCCTGTCTCTCTGTCTCTTTCTGTTTCTAATCAAATATTCTTTATCTATTTGATCTTTTCTTATATGGATAATTGGGGGAAACTACACTGTGCAATTGACAAAGTGTCAGGTCTGAAATCAGGAAGACTCATTATCATGTGTTTAAATATGACCCCAAATATTTATTAACTATGTGACCTTGAGCAATTCACTTAACTTTGTTTACCTCATTTTCCTCACCTATAAAATGAACTGAAGAAGAAGGAAATGGCAAACCATTCCAGTATCTTTGTAAAGAAAACCATAGATGGGGGTCAACTGAACAAGAAAACAATAATGTGGATAATCAGAAAAAAACTCTTTTGAGTCATTGTAGATCTCATTTAGGAACATCACCACTATTCTATGGCTTAATGTAATTCAAACAACGCCAAAAACAAACAGGAATCTTTGGGTGGTGTGTCATTTTTAGGAAATTTCTCTTTGACTTGTGTGCTATTCTGTCTTCTGTATGACAATGGTAAATACTTTTGGTGAGCATATGGCCTCTTGTTTCATGCCTTATATTAGTTCAGTGACCAAAAGAAACAACTGAGGAGCACTATCACCAATCACCTTGTGGAAGTTGATGGACAGGATACTTACTCTGTAGTCAGGAAGATCTGAACTCCCTGGGCAAGTCACCTAACTTTTCTCTACCTGTTTATTCATCTGTGAAATAAGATAATAATAACATCTGCCTTTGAAGGTTGTTGTGAGGAACAAATCAAATATCTGTAAATACCTAGCACATAGTAGACAATACATAAGTGTTTTTATACTTCCTTTCAGCAAAGGAGCGTTGACCAAATTTATATTTATTTATTTTTGTTTTTTGCAATGCAATGGGATTAGGTGACTTGCCTCTGCTCACACAGCTAGGCACTTATTAAGTGTCTGAGACCAGATTTCAACCCAGGTTCTCTTGACTCTAGGACTACTGCTCTATCCACTGTGCCACCTAGCTGCCCCACAGATGTTCTTATAATTTAAATTATTTCTTTTACCCAGGCAGTAGACAGTGAAGGACTGATAAGTGTATAAAGAATTAATGACTTAGAGTTCATTCATAGGTCTTATTTTTGTAGAGATTGAATGAGGATGTGCTAAATGCCTTTTGGGAGAATTTTCTTTAAAATAGCATTTTGAAGGGAGAGAAATTCTTTAGATTTGTTTGCCTCTTTATTGCCACATGAACTTTGCTATTGATTTAATACATCCTCCATAATTGTGTGGGGAGGAAGAGAGATTTGGCTGTATATTCTTGCTAGTTGTCTATTTATATATGCTTACTGAGTGATTGTAATTAGAAAGAGAGTTTTTTGTGATCATCACTGTTGTTATTATCCTTCTCATTACCTTGTTCTTTCCAAATTGCGAAATTGCATTTGAGGTCAGTGTTTTCTTGGTCTAAGATACAAGCTGCCTAAAAACACAATTTTCTTAGTTCATCAAAGTTCATAAAACACTTAAGATTCTATTTGTTCAATAAAATATTTTGTGTCATGGTACGTTCATAATAAAATTAAAAATTGATGCAAATAAAGATATTTTTCTCTCCTGCTGAATGAATATCATGTGACTTTTGAGACTAAAATGAAGCATTCCAATATGAAGCTGAAAACTAATTTTCTTTTATGTTCAGAACTTTGCTTTATTTTGATGAAAATCTCTTTAATGACATTATTATTGAAGTCAACCTTCAACTACCTATAATTCTACTCCCTCCATTGCTAGAGGTGTACCAAAAAGAAAGAAAGGGCAATGTATTGGTTTTTAAATGGGCTGTTAAGGTAGAATTGATCAGATTTGCCTCTCAGATCCCTTGGAGCACTATTTTTGTGACTTTATGAAAAAAGCAAACAAATACTGATTCAAAAGAAAATATCTGTAAAAGTCACCCAAGAAATAATCTTCCCATTCCTGTGAATCTTGGGAAGATAGAGAATTTATTCAGACCTTGACATTCCATGACTTCATTAGTCTCACTCTTCATGTAGTTCAGTGATTATATAAGCAGGGAGAGGAGAAAACAAGATTGAGGATGGCTACATCTGCCACTAGTCTTTTAGCATCTTCAGGAAGAAACAAAGTAAGCAAGTCTTTTAAAGACCTGCTTTAAACTCCATTCATATTTCATACATATTTCATCATGTTTTTAACTCCATGTTTTAAACTCCATTCATATTTCATCATGCCCTTTAGGGGCAGCTAAGGTGGCACAGTGGATAAAGCACTGCCCCTGGAGTCAGGAGTACCTGGGTTCAAATCTGGTCTCAGACACTTAATAATTACCTAGCTGTGTGGCCTTGGGCAAGCCACTTAACCCCATTTGCCTGGCAAAAATCTAAAAAAAAATATAGATCCTTTATCCCCAAATAGTGTATTTTATCAAAACAAAATATTCCATAATAATTGAATTTGTATGGAACCAAGTCTTTTATATGTTTGGCAAGTTGTTATACTGTGATACTTAATATGCTTTAGTAGTAGTGTTACCAATAAGTAATGAATATTTGTTTTGAATGTTGGTGACATCTGATAAAAGAACAAACTCAATTTCTTTTATACAGACACACACATACATACATACATATATATATATATATATATACATATAATGAGCAAATGAAAGTTGACTTGATGTAATTTATATGTTATTTGAAAAAATGATTTTCTGACTAATTCAAGAGAATTTTAGAGTTACAAAGAACTTTAGAAAATATCTGATCCTCATTTCTCATTTTCAAGGAGAGGAAATTGAAACAGTTTACTTAAGAGATTTTTCCAAGGCAGCAAAGAGAAAGAGAGCAAAGCTAGCAACAGGGCTGAAACTAGAATACAGATGCAATGGCTACAAGAGAAGTCTACTACAGTATTCAGATTTTGATCAATCATCAAAAAATGTTCATGTAATTAGTGTGTGTGGAGTAATGAGTATACAAAGACAAAAGCCAAAATGTCATTAAACTCAAGGAGATTGACTTCTGTGAGGGGATTTAATTAGCTGAAGTAATATTATACACATATTATATCACACCATCTCTTGCAATAACCAAACTCTGCAGAGAAGGCAATACATGTCTTATTTAGTCAAACAGTAAACCAGGGCCTAAGTGAGTATCCTCCCATCAGCCCTAATGCAGACCCTTTTCTCCCCATCTGGAGCAACCATGCAACTTTCCATGCCTCCAAAAACTATCTCCATCAGTAAGTTCAGTAAACTTTGGAACTCTCTTCTGAATCTGAGCTATTTTGATAGGTGAATAAGAGTAAAAAATCACCTCACACAATACCTATAGTTGAAACGGAGATCTTATTTCACATCATATTAGGGTTCTTACTATAAACTTGGGATCAACTAGTGTACCTTTAATTTCTCCTACACTTTGGTGTATTACAACTTCCCTTCTCCCCCACATACATGCATATATATATATATATATATATATATATATACATATATATATATATACATAAAATATCAATTTTTCTTTTCCTGTTATAAGAAGAGTGATCTAATTAATAATATTATTGCTAGTAAAAAAGACATGACAAACAATATCCTTATAGCTATATTTGTGACCCTTGTAATTGACTTTTTTCTGGTCACATCTCATGCATATTTGAGTTCACATATGTTTGTATGTATGTATAAATGCATGTGGATGTATTTAAATGCTTAAGAAAATATAGATTTCTCTCAATTAGAATGAAATCTATTTGAGGGCAGAGGTTGAACTAGAACATATTAATAAATGTTTTTTCCTTTACTCTTTCTTTAATAATATCGAATTTCTCACATAGCTTTAATACTTCTAAGGACAAAAATAATTTATTCATTTACCATTTTCAATTGTGAAATTATTTCACCTTTTTTCTTTTTTTTGTTCAGTTTTTTCCAATTATGAGAAAATGGCACACTATCATTTTTAAATCAATAGTATTCAGTCAAGTTTAAAAAGTTCAGGACAAACCAAACATAAGAATAAACCAAGATTAGAAATAGATATCTACTTTTCCAAGACAGAAATTTATTCTCTCAGAAGTCATGACTTAACTGTGCTATGACAGACGCAATAGTTTCCACATGGAGTTTTTAAAAGGAAAGTGCCTTGTTGGAAGTGCTGTTCGCAAGTCTTTTTAAAAATTGTACAGTCATTTTTGAAGAAAATAGAAACTCTCTCCCACATAAGCCATGAAAAAGGTTACATATTTTATTTCAAAATGATAAAATTTATGATTGAATTAATTATGTTGGAAAATCTAAATGATTCTTGAATCCATGAAAATCATACCTGTACTGGCAAGAGGGGGCATAACTGTCAAATTGTAGTAATCACTGAAAACTCAAAGACTTAATTTCTGAAAAAGACCTCAAACACCAAACCAAAAACCAACAAGAATAATCAGAAAAAAATTTTTTGGTAATACTGTCTACTTCTGTTTACTCATTCTTAGCATTTACTTTAAATGAATAAAATAGAAATCATCAGATAATCTGGGAATTCAAAAATAATTTGATTTCTATCAATATAAAATTCTGATGTTATTAAATATAATCAACTGACTTGTGTGCTATGCAAATGTGATATACTCAGACCTTAGTAGAAATTACCTATGCAATTAATCACACAATATACATTAAATATATACTAAATTATAGACACAATGTGAAAAGTTTGACTTTCTAAGGCCTGGTCTTCATGGAGAAAATATGAAAAGTTGAAGGAGAGCAAAGAAATGTCAGTGAAAGGGAGAAAATAGTTGATCTCTGCCTTTTTTTGTTTACTTTCCAATGGACAAATGAACAGTAGGGAGTACTAAAATTTTTGAAATGAATAAAAGGTAAAAAGATTCTTCCTATTTTTCTTTCCCTTGAGGTCCCCACATTTTTATCTATTCCATAAGACTTTATGCAATATATATATATATATATATATTAAAAATCACAAATATACTATCTAAATCAATGTTTTAATAAAAAAATGAAACAACCATATTTCAGATTATATAAACAGTATACTCTGAAAAATAAATGCCCTTTTTAGAAAGAACATTTAGAATAAAAACAAAATTTCCAGAGAAAAATAATGATCTTTTGATTTTTCTTTTAATTTCTTTTTAAAGTTACCAGGATTTAAAAATAGAAAACTTCATTTTGAATCCAATCTCTTAGTTGTGTGACCTTGGGGGCTTGTCAGTTAACTTCTTTGATTCTCAGCTTACTGAACAATAATATTGTACTCTACCTTCCTTACTGAGATATTATGAAATCTAAATGTTTTATAAACTTTTAAGTACTGTAAAAGTATTAGCTATTTCTATTATTATGGAAGTATGAAAACATGGAAAATATTTACTGAATTTAAATTTTTTCATATACTTTTAAGACAGAATGTTGATACACCTTTGATAGTCCTACTGTTTGGAGGCCAGTTCTACAATGTAATCACCTCATATTTCTCAGTCCCTGGAATTAGGATTTTCCTTTGTAACCAGGAATTTATTTCTCTCACTTAAATTATTTTTCTCTGTAAAAACTTCCTTTTTTGGCAACAATAGCAATGTATAAAAATTATTTTAAAATTTTTAGTTTTCATGTCCCTTCAACTGATAGAGACTGTAATAAAAACAAAGAACAGAGAATATTTAAAATTGTGCCTCTAAATATACATTAGGGGGAAAACACTCTCAGAAGACAATTAAAGAACAATCTCTTTGGTTGTTATGGATGTATTCTTATAGAGACCAGATTATTGATTATTTTCTACTATAAAAGTCAAAATAAGTCAATGTGACAAACTATGATATCTTTTCTATATAATTATTAAATGTACACTTCCTTAAAATTTTAAACAAAGGTAATAAAATTTTGCTTAAGCAAAGAAATATTAGTACAATGTAAATCTCAGATGGAAAATAAAACTTCTTTTTAAATTATCAAAAAAGCAAGCCTACTGTTACTCCAGTTCCAACGACAGACACAGTATCAGAGAAAAGGAAGTCCACAATAAAAGAGCTGAAATATACTTCAAGAAGTTTTCTGGTATACTATCACTTCAAATCCCATTGATGTCTAATTTAAGGTTGATAAAAACTAGTATAGGCAGTGTGCAGTTGAAGAGACACTAGACTGAAGGTTAAATCGGAGCAAACAAATCTGGGTTCTAGTTATGGCTCTAAGACTAATTATTATGTGATTCTGATCACCCTGGAATTCAAAATTGTAAAAGCAAATGAGAGTATTTTGCTAGATCAAATCTAAGGTCCTTTCGGCCTCTTCTTTTAATTGCTACTATTAATTACACAGGCAAAATTTTATATACACACACTTTCTTTCATGTTAATATTGCATTCTTATAAGCTGGACTTTCAATTTAAGGTACTTTAATTTTATCTAGGTCAATAAACATTTGTCTCTCTACTGTGGTACATAGTGCAGACTGACACATGAAGTCCTTAATAAATACTTGCTAACTGACATTTCATTCACATACTGAAGTTTTTGTTTTTTTTTATGTTCCAGGTGATGGATATCTAGTTTTGTTTTTTCCCTAGTTTTTTGCTACTAAGACCTTTCCTTCTTTGGGAGTTTCTGTTACTGCTATTTAGGTTATTAATTTTTTTTGTAAGGCAATGGGATTAAGTGGCTTGCCCAAGGCCACACAGCTAGGTAATTATTAAGTGTTTGCGGCTGGATTTGAACTCAGATACTCCTGAGTCCAGGTCTGGTGCTCTATCCACTGCACTACCTAACTGCCCCATGGTATTAAATGTTTTAAAGGTAATAACGAATTTTTTAAAAAGCACTTTGTGGTTTACAAAGTACTTTCTTCACAAAGATCCTGTGGAATAGATATTAATCCAATTTTGCAGATGAAGAGACTAAGTTCTAGGGAGGTTAATTGACTTTACCAGAACTACTAGGATCCAAATCCAAGTCCACCGTGCCTTAAAACTAGTATTCGTTGATTGTAAATGCCAGAATATATTATTTTGTGAAACAGAATTTACCTAAAGCAAGTCACAGATTCAAATATTGATCAAGTTGAAACTTGAAATGAGGTTTTTATCATTTTATTTGTATCTACTTTTAGGGCCATATCCTTGGTATGTAATCAAAAAACTGCTTATTCTGGTATTAACAGCTGAAGCCTGGGTTTTCAAGTTGGTATTAGAACAGGTGCATTATTTGGAAATGGCAGGAAATCACTCAGGGAAAAATAATATTTTTTATCTTTGTAAAATATATAAATACATATAAAATCCAATCCCAGCATGAGGCAGCCAAAGCCTAATATAATCCAGTTGTTTTAGC
Source organism: Macrotis lagotis (assembly GCF_037893015.1). Lineage (NCBI taxonomy): Eukaryota > Metazoa > Chordata > Mammalia > Peramelemorphia > Peramelidae > Macrotis > Macrotis lagotis. Next base: position 529,435,771 of record NC_133658.1, read on the forward strand.
CATGGAAAAGCTGTGTCTGACCCTAAAAACAAAATGAACTTTTTCAGCTTTCACTTCCTTCATTGTTTTTAAGCATGTGAAGGTTAAAGGAAAGAAGAGATATTTTGCCACATTACTTCATAGTCCTCTCTGAATCAAGGATCAGACATTCCACATGGCGGATTTTAATATGAGAAGTAATATTTAATTTTTCATTATAGCAATAAACTTAAATCTGACAATGACTAGTTAACTGAAAGAACATGGAAATGCTAAGCTCCCCAGACCAAATGAAAAACCCCTTATCACTAATCTGCAGATACAAAACACTTGTTGAACTTTTTTTAATCACCCTTCTTTTTTTAATGGAGTATTTTCTTCACTCTCTGGTTGCAAGTTTTCCTAATATGTTTTAGGTGCATGACTGCAAATACACACTGACTAATTAAAAATGACTACTGCTCAGTATTATCATTTAGCTCATCCACAATAGCAAACATGAATAACATTTACTTCCACCTTCACTTGGCTCACTTTAATTCTAGATTTGTGTCAATATGCTAAAGGAAAGAAGGAAGAACAAAACCCAGTGTTAACTACTAGAAAGGATTAAAGGTGTCCATACAAGCTTATACATTCTCTGATGATTCTGAGAGTTTATAGGTTATATTTTATAATATGGCAAAAATGTCATTTCTAAAGTCACATGCAAAATTAATTATTTCCATAGCTGTATATTTACACATATGAATCAGGGTGAAATGTAACAATGTATGAACTAGCATTTCACAATAGTGGCAAAAGATCGTAGATTACTTTATATGTTGTGCAGGATTTAGAAGTGACATTGAAAATGGAAGGGAGACGTCATCAGAGCTAGAAGAGGTTAAAAAAATGTATGAATTAATTTCCCTCCTATTTCTCTTTCCATCTTTCCATTCTTCTATACCTTCTGCTATCATCTATCCCTCCCAAGCAATTAATCCTGTGGCATATTTAAACAGATTTTGGTCCTGGTCAACTTATCCCTTTTTCACTGTTACCTGATAACATTTTTAGGTGCTGACCCTTTTAAAAGTATGCATTTGAATAAAGCTCCCCATGGATTAAAAGCCTTTATGTCTCAATGGAAACAGTCTCTAGTGTTGAAATACAGACAAAGACTTCTAGAGAAGACCTTTAATTTAGATCTCCTAGGTGGTCATCTTAGTAAAAGGTCCTAAAAATGTCATGAAAAATAAAGGCAGAAAGGGCCAGGCCAGAATCGTCAATCTGTCCCAAATTATTTCTCCTTTCTCTGCTAAACTCAGGGTGTCCTTTGAGGGAAGCTGGCAAGGGGTCAGGTTAGGTGTTTTCCTTCTGCCCCAGTTCAACTGACATACATTTTTTGCCAGCTCAGGATAAATTCCATCTCATGCTACCTACCAGATACATCAACCAGGTGATGGAAAACTTTGACAGCAAAGAGAAGCAACCTCCCTTTTGCCTCCTATTGTGCCTATCCCTTAAAGAAAAAATAAGAGGAAAGTAGTTAAGGAATAGGACTTCTTCCTGTCTTGCTCTTTCTGGCCTGATATCTGTTCTGAGAGAAGTGGTGTAGTGAATCATTTGTCTACCAAGTACTTACTTCCAGCTCAATCGCATCTACTTTAGAAAGAGGAGTAAGTACCTGATGATCAATGATGAATATTCTTTCAATTCTCCATATAGATCACTTCCCAGTGATTCTGAATTCTTGTAACTGTCATCATCCAAACCCCATTCTCTAGCCCTATTTTCTGATTAATTTTTCCCAGCCCCCTTAAAATTCCCACCAAAAACTTCAACTAAACACCATCTAGCACTTCACTTCCGCTGTACACTCCAGAATACTATTCCATAGGTAATGAAGTACATTCATTTTAAATCTTTCCTCTTTTCCTTCTTTTGGCTGTGAATTAATCCTGAATGGGTCCCTTATGATAGCACAAACTCCTTGGCAAGCCTTTCCAGTACAGCATGTTCACTTGTCCCTTCCTCAACCCCCCTCCCAAGCTCACTGGTTAAAGTCACTTCAAGGTCTTTACCTACCTCCATCACCAATTAACATTTTCTTCTTTGAAGTTCTGATATCTACCACCCAGGCAAAATCATGTTAGTTTTTTTAATCTATAGACTTTCAGAGTGCCCCCTTTCCTCCTCAAAGAATTTGGTACATGGTTCATAATATTTTCTTCTCTATAATGCATGTCCTCATACCAAGGGACTTCAACATACCTATTGAACTTCCATCAAGGATCCTAAACACTAAGGTTCTCGATTAACTCACTTCCAATAACCTTTTGGATGAATGCTTTATTATGAATAGAATTAACATTGGGTTTAAGACTATGCCATTAGAATCTAAATTGATACAGTTGATCAACTAGAAGGATTTCATGTGTGGGAAGTGATAGACATATGTGTATGATATCCCAGGGCCAGTCTTGATAAACTCAAAGAGTCTCACCATTGATTGGGTTGGATACATCCACTCTCAAAGACCATTTGTTAACTTTTAGAGGTCTTGGGATTTGCCTTAATGCAACAAATGAAACACCAATAAAATCATAGGCCATTGAAATATTGAAGTATGTATGCATGTATGAAAAATTTGACAAAGGTGGTCAAACTTTCAAAGTTTTGTGAAGCCCTGCTTTCAATCTGTATCAATATGGAACATCAATATCATCAGTATTTTGCCTCTTTTTATATCTCTAGAACTTATCAGAGTGTCTGAATGGCTCTGGGAAAATCTCTAAACTTATCAATACTCAATGCAATTCCTTTAGAATATAAATTGCTAAGTAGGTACCAAATTGCATTGGTAGAAAGGATTTCTTTATAAAGGCATTCCTTATATAACTTAGTTACTATTCCTATAAAATGTTTGCACCTTTGTATGTTCCAGATATACATGATCACACATATCACCTTGTCTGCTTTCCTTTTTTTCTTTCCTGATTAGTATTTGTTGCTATTTTTCCCCCAAGCAGACAATCTAATAAATTTGTAATGTGTTCTTAGTGAATCATTGAGAAGACATTACTAAGTAGAAATGAGACAAGAGACAAGATGGCTAGCAAGAAAAATGGTGAAATATCTTTTATATGCATTTGGAGGAAAAAAAGAAAAGGATTTGCTTTCCTTGTTTAGCCTTCTCGCAGGGACATGATACATATAGCCATTAGGGAGGGATACTCTTTCTTCCATATGAAATAAGACCTGGCATCCCTTTACTTTCTACCTATTTCCACCATCCCAGGACAAAGATTCTATATACTCAGAGATGTGATCTTCTATATTTCAAATCACATTGCATTATGTGGCTATTTGAATAAGATTTTAGTGACTCATTGATGACCATCCCAGCAGGATGAAATGCACTTAAATGAACCGGAAAATGGAACCAGCTCAAACATTAAGAAACCAATACAGCATGGAAAGAAAGTAGAAAACACTGTGAAATCTAAAAATTATAAGTAAGCAATATGAATTCACATATAAATAGGCATAGTTCCATATAAATACAAGTGGAATTTCTGGCTGTGTCCATATGATGCCAAATCAAATGGCTGAAAAATGAACAAATGACTCAATTAACTAGGATGATGTTGTTTGTGTTTGCCTTCATAATGTTAATACCAACTTGATTTTCCAATTCTCACAATAAAATTCACCAAATGGACTAGGTTTTTCTTTTTACTTTCTCTTTTTTTTGGGGGGGGTATCTCATTTATGTCACTTTAAAAAATTTCTTATATGGAGGAAGTAGTAGAAAAGTTATACTAGAGAAAAAATAGTACAGCAACCAGATAATTTTCATGGATTTAGCTAAGATATTAGGGATGTGACTGAATTCAAGTCATATAACTTGATTTTTTTAAAAAAATAAGTTAAATAATCAGAAAGGACAATGATCAATATTGGAAGGGATGTGGGAAATCTGGGACACTAATATATTGTTGGTGGAGCTGTGAACTCATCCAGCCTTTCTGGAGAGCAATTTGGAATTATGCCCAAAAGACAACAAAAATGTGTATACCCTTTGATCCAGAAATACCACTACTGGGTCTATACCCTGAAGAGATTATGGAAAAGGGTAAAAACATCACCTGTACAAAAATGTTCATAGCAGTTCTGTTTGTAGTGGCAAAGAAATGGAAACTGAGGAAATGTCCATCAATTGGGGAATGGCTTAACAAACTGTGATATATATATGTGATGGAACACTATTGTTCTATTAGAAACCAGGAGGGATGGGAATTCATGGAAAGATTTCCATGAACTGATGCTGAGTGAGATGAGCAGAACTAGAAGAACATTGTACATCCTAACAGCAATATAGGAGTGATGATCAACCTTAATGGACTTGCTCATATCAACAGAGCAACAATCAGTCACAATTTGGGGATATCTGCAATGGAGAATTCCATCTGTATCCTGAGAAAGAATTGTGGAGTTTGAACAAAGACCAAGGACTTTCTATGTACCATTAATTTTAAAAAATTGTCTTATTATGTAATTTTGCTATATCTCATACTGTATGTTTCTTCCTTAAGGATATGATTACTCTCTCATCACATTCAACTTAGATAAATGCATATTAAGGGAATGATGTAAAGACAAACAAACTGCCTTCTGTGGGGAGTGGAGGGGAGGGAAGCAAGATGGGGGGGGGAATTGTAGAACTCAAAATAAGTAAAACTTTTCTAAAATTAAAAAAATAAGTTAAATATACTTTCAATTTAATTTTGGAAATTTGAGAAATTGTATTTTGGCATGATAATATTATTGCCAAAGATCATAGGGAATTAATAGGCCTTAGGAAATATTGATAATAACAAGGAAAATGTAGGTAATAAAATTCATGGTGAGTTATTTAAAATCCTAAAAGATGATATGGTTGAAGTACTGCATTCAATCTGCCAGCAAATTAGGAAAACTCAACAGTGGCTCCTAGATTGGAAAAAATCAGTTTATATTCCAGTCCTAAAGAAGGGCAATGCCAAGGAATGTTCAAATTACTGAACAATTGTGTGTATTTCACATGTAAGCAAGAGTATGCTTAAGATTCTGTGACCTAGAGGCAGCTAAATGGCACAGTGGATAGAGCACCAGCCCTGGAGTGAGGTACCTGAGTTCAAATGCGACCTCAGACACTTTATAATTACCTAGCTGTGTGGCCTTGGGCAAGCCACTTAACACCATTTGCCTTGCAAAACCTAAAAAAAAAGATTCTATGACCTGGGCTTCAACACAATGTGAACAAAGAATTATCAGAAGAGCTGGCTCATTTTCAGAGGAAAGGGGCACTAGAATTCAAATTGCCAAGGTTCATTGGATTATGAAGAATAAAATGAAGTTCCAGAAAAAAAAATTACTTCTGCTTCACTGACAATATTAAAGCTCTTGACTATGTAGATTACACACACACACACAAACACACACACACACACACACACACACACACACACACACACACACACAAAATGTCAAAAGTTCTCAAAGAGTTAGAAGTACCAGATTATCTACTAGTCTCCTAAGAACCTATATGTGGGCCAAGAAGCTATAATTAGAACTTAACATAAAAAATTGATTAGTTTAAAATTGGAAAAGGATATCTTTATATTATAATTTTATCTATTTAACTTGTATGTAGAGAATTTTCATATAAAATTCCACTGGATGTCAGAATTAAGATTGTTGGAAGAAATATACAACAATCTTAGATATGCAGATAATACCAGTCTGATGGCATCAAAAAGGGAAGAGGATTTAAAGCTATTTCCTGATGGGGGTTAAAGAGGAGAATATATAAACTGGCTTGAAGGTTAAGATCAAAAAGAAAACAAGCACACAACAACAACAAAAATAAACAAAGATCTTGATAACTGGTTCCATCATTTCCTGCCAGATAGAGGCTGAAGAAATGGAAGAAGTATAAGATTTTATATTCTTACATTCAAGGATCACTGGATGATAATTGAACCATGAAATTAAAAGATGCTTTCTCCTTGAAGGAAAGCTATGACAAATCTAGACTGTATACTAAAAAGCAGAAACATCACTTTGCCAACAAAGGTCATAATAATCTAAGCTATGTTTTTTTTTTTCCTTTCCAGTAGCAATGTATGACTGTGAGAGCTGGACTATAAGTAGAACTTATTCAACTTTTGAATTGTGGTGATGGGGAAGACTTGAAAATCCCTTATATGCAAGGAGGTCAATTTGCTTAATACTTAAAGAAATTAAATAAGGCTATTCACTGGAAGATATAATTCAAATTTCTGATGCTTAAAGATTTTGACCATTTAATAAGAAGATGGAACTCTTTTGAAAATACCCTTATGTTGGGAAATGTTGAAGGCAAAAAGAGAATGGGTTGAAAAGGATTAGATGGGGGCAGTTAGGGGATGCAGTGAATAGATCACTGGCCCTGGAGTCAGGAGCACCTGAGTTCAAATAATTACCTAGCTGTGTGACCTTGGGCAAGTCACTTAACCCCATTGCCTAACCAAAAAAAAACCCTTAAAAAAAGAAAAAGGATTACATGAATAGCTAGTTTTATGGAAACAACAAATGTTAGCTTGAGAGATAGTGGAGGATAGAAGGTCCTAGCATGTGGGTCAATGAGTCAGACAAGACTGAACAACAAATCATACCAAAAAAATGTACAAAATCTAGGTACCAATGACCATATGCATTATTTATATAACTATAAACTCAAAATCTCATGCTTATAAAATATTCTGATTTTATAATTTATTAGCATGGTTTCTAAGATGATAAGAATGGTTTCAATTTTTTTGGATTTGTTGATTTCTAGTATAGTGCTTGACCCATAATATATGTTCATTAAATGCTTGTTGATTTTCAAAGCACCCAAGAATATGGCATATAAAGAAAAATGGTACACTAGAAAAAAATGTGTTACTTATTCATATAAGGTACACTATCAGCATCAAGAATTAATATCTGATATCTCAGCTTCTAGAGAGAACATCCAAAAGAAGAACCTAACCACCAGATACAAGGAGTTGAAAAGCATAATATTCTAGGGATATTATGTTTAGAAAAAAGCTTATCCTAAATTAATAATACAATGTGGCAACCAAAAATATGTAACAGCATTAAAATATGTTAATATAACTAGAATCTAGAACAATTCTTGAGCTTTTCCTCTCTTTCACTTTGACACACTTGATCAGCTACCAAATCCTGTATATTACCATAGCCTTTCTCATTTCATCATCAGAACCTGTGTACAAGTTTTCATTACTACCCACATAATGCCACCTTAATAATAATCTACCAATAGAATTACAGAAGCTAAGAATTGGAAAGAAGTTCAGAGACTATCTAGGGACAACTCATAATTCCATAAAAATGTATTGATGTAATAAAAACAATATTTTATGTCTTATCTTAAAACTTCAGTTATTATTTTCATATTTCTTTGACTGAATACATAGACTTGGACGAAGCAGAACACCTCTTTTTCTGATTTCAGGAAATTGTACTTATTTACTCTTCCCCCTCTCAATCTGGAAAGTTCCTAATCTTTCTTCCACTTAAAAATCTGATCCCCTAATCTTGTATTTTGATTATTTTTTAATTTTTGATCTCATCTGATTGTTTTTAATGTGTAAATATTTGTCTCATCTTATGTTAGATTGAGAGGCCTGGTCTTTATTGGTAAAGCAATTGACATATATTACTTAAAATATTAATATGCTCAGAAACTAAAGTCCTTGTTTCCCCAGTTATTTCATTTTTACCCTCCTCACTGGTGACACTCCTCCTTTATTAGCTTATCTATACTCTTTATGCTTCTGCTAAACAAGTTTCTGTAAAGAATAGGAGTTTAATACTTTTTTGTTTGAATTACATTGCTGTTAATAAAGGGATATGATGCTTCCATTATCTACTGAAGTAATCTGAAGTTATATAGAGTGTTTTTTTCAATTCCAGGTACAATATTTTAGGGACACAAATTATAAACAAAATAAAATATAACTAGAGGAGCTCGGTGAAAGATCAAGGAACTCCAAACATAAAATTCATTTGAAAGAACTACTGTGGATATTGAATTTTTAGGGGGAAAAAGGGTAATATAAGGCAGACTTGTATGGCTGTTTGTATCATTACTTTAATGTCACAACTAGAACCAAAGTCAAGGCCCAAGGCCCAAGATATGAACTGATTAGAGCAACCTAAGATAATTTAGCTTTTTCAGTACTTCTATAATCCATTACTTCTCAAATTCATTTGAAATAAATTAATACTAACCTCTCACAAAAGCCAGCAGCAACAGGAAATTCTTTTTCAAATAAACTGCTTTTCTAGCTACACTTTTCTCTTATTGTATTTGTGGGATTTTTTAAATTAAGCTTTATTTAGCTAAATCTAACTTACTTTTCCAGACTACAGAGATTTCTTTCAATCCTGATTCTTTCATATAATACTTTTATGTCTCCTACCTTCAAATCATCCACATATTTTATTATATCATGATCTACACCATTAATAAAAATATAATTTGTCAGAATAGGATTTGGAGCAGAGCCCTGGCATATTTCCCAAATGAAGATTCCCTTCAATTGATGGGAAAAAAGGTCTAGAACTATGATTCTATTAGTTATAGTAAATTCCTGGATGAGGAAATTATAACAATGTATCTCTGAACCTTCTCCAAAATTTTCAATCTTAAAAAGTTACTTAGAGCATTGAGAACTTAAGTGACTTGTTCAGGGTCACAGTTTTGTGGCAGAGGTAGGACTGCAACTCAGGTCTACCTCAGAAACCAGCTAATTAGCCACTGACATATAGCTTCTCTACCAAGCTGCTATAAGCCTGCATTTGTTGACTTCAGTATAATGATTTTAAATAAATTTTCAACACCCCATAATTGGAACAGTAGTCACCAAGGTGAAGAATAGAAGGTAATTGCCACGACAATGTGCTAATGAACCTTTCTTTGTTTTATGTAGATCCTCCCCTCCATCACTCCCATTAACTTCAGGAAACTGACAAAAATCTGAGAAGCCAAGAAAGTATTGACCTTCTTCACTTAGTTCAGTGATGTGCTGAAATCTAATCATCATTAGGAGTTGTTAGCTTATTAAAACGGTAATAAAGGGCATTTGATACTTATGCCAGGTGGAGTTGATTAGTCACACTTTTGATATACAAGGAACCCTTAATGAAGACTAAGGGTCTTTAGTCTTCTTCATTTGTTCAATAAACAAAAAACAAGCTGTCAAAGAGCAAGCAAGTTGGAAAAAGAAAAAGAAAGAAAAGAAAAGAAATGAAGGAAAGAAAGAATGGAAGGAGAGTAAGATAAGGAGGGAGGAAGAGAGAGAGAGGTAGAAGGAAGGAAGAAGAAAGACTACCTTGAAAGAAGTTCTTAAAAATACTACTGTGTTTATTCTTTCTGTGACATATGATGTGAAGAAGCAGAAATATTTGGAAGCCTAGCACAAAATAAATAAATAATGGCAGAGAATGTCAAAAGCAGTGTTGAAGAATGTCAGAGAGAGAGACAGAGAGCTATAAGTGAACCAAAAGCATTGTTTCAATAGCTTAATATTGGCTACAGGTACTCAGGTGCCATTTTTAATCTAAGGTATACTCAGCACACACTGCCTGATTCTAATAGAGTGATATGTAAAGCACACCTTCAATAAGCTTTGTGGCCCCAGAGACTGCATTTTTAGTCAACTATAACCAGTTTCCACTGAGAATAAACATCTCTACTCTTTGATATTTAATCAACAATTGCCAAAAGACTGAAAATAGATTAGAGGTACCTGAGAGCAACTTGGCTAAGCTAGTAAATATTAGAGAGCTCATTCCCCATAACCAGGAATGTGAACTAAGGCATTCCTTTCTACTTTTTAATAGAGTTAGTTTTATTAATATCTCATCTAAGCAAAAAATAAAACAAAAACAAGCAAAACAGATAAAATGTGCCTATCTCTGGCTATTTTTCCAGATAAAAAGTACATTTAAATATATGATACCAAAGCAACAACAGAAACTGTTTGTGATTGCTACCTGTTGGCTATCCTCCAATGGAAAGTTGGAAAAAGGAAATTTTTGTCATATATATATATATGTATATATACATATATATATATATATATATATATATATATATGTTTTAAAGGCATAGAAAAAGTACATGTCAAGAGGAAGAGACTAGATAGCATTTAGTGAGTATATCCTGACTCCTTTGGTCATGTCTTTTGAGGATATATTTTTTTTAATAGTAGCATAACAACAGAGTCTTTAGAGTAAGAAGTGGGAGAAATATTCTTCTCAAAGAGGTTAAGAAACTTTTAAAGGAAGGAAGGAATATTGCTATGCATCTCCTGTATCCCCATAGCAACTAACAACTTCAAGGTTCATAAGGTTCATGACATACTTGTTAAATGAAAATATAGAAGTGAAACCATGGCTTTAATGATTATTAAATCAAGGTCTTTTAACTTTTATATTTGTGTGTGTGTGTATGTGTGTGAAAGAGAGAGAGAGAGAGAGAGAGAGAGAGAGAGAGAGAGAGAGAGAGAGAGAGAGAGATTACCCTGGAGAAATCCATAGATTTCTCAAAGTAATAAATTAAATGAAAATAAAATAAATATTATAATGAAAATCATTTCATTGAAATACAATGAAGGGAAAAAATGTTATTCAGTTATTGTTCTTTTTATCCTTAACTTCATTATCATCTCTCCTAAGTAGATATAAATATACTTACCACACTGAAACTGTCAAACTAAAACATCTTATTGACCACTGGATATGAATGCCATCTTGCTGTGTGAATCCACTGGGGAAAAAACCCAATTGGTAGCACCTAAATCTCATATAATCTTTCTTCATTGACATCAAATTGTCATTATTGTTTGGTAAGTATGAAATTCTTAATATGTACTAAGGCCATATACTGACCAAAGTTTTCAGACTTTCAATTTGTAGATCATATTGATCTAATGAATAGAGGAAATATTTAAAAACACATGTGCTTATAGGCAATACTCTTCGAGCACAGAGATACCACAAAGTAAATAATAGTTAAATGTACTGAATTACTGATATTTTGAAATCAAAGGTAAATGGGAAGACCATTTTAAAAATAATGTACACCTTTGCTATATTAAATTGTGTATATATATATATAATATACTTCTTTAATGATTATTAAATCATTATTAATATCTCATCTAAGCATTATTAAAATAGACATAAATTTGGAAAGTATCCAACAAAACTCTATACATTTTTTGAATTATAAAGATTTTATTTATTTTGAGTTTTACAATTTTTCCCCTAATCTTACTTCCCTCCCCCCACCCCCCACAGAAGGCAATTTGCCAGTCTTTACATTGTTTCCATGGTATATATTTATCCAAATTGAATGTGATGAGAGAGAAATATTCTTAGGAAGAAACAAAGTATAAGAGATAGCAAGATCAGACAATAAGGTATCAGTTTTGGGTTTTTTTCTATATTAAAGGTAATAGTTCTTGATCTTTGTTCAAACTCCACAGTTCTTTCTCTGGATACAAATGGCATTCTCCATTGCAGACAACCCCAAATTGTCCCTGATTGGAACAAGTGAAAACTCACAGACCATCACCCTAAGGCAATTGCAGGAATATTAAATATTTCACATCAAAAAGGGGGGGGATTGGCTGATATTTAAAAACAGTTAATAAATAAATAGAAATATTTTATCATTAAATATATATCATTTTAATGAGGATAGTGAAATATGACAATTGATAGCCTACCCTAGATTTTTCAAATGCATATGAAAGTGATTTAACCTTTAGGGGGAGCCTATGAAAGTACTTCGATTGGGTCTACTGAGTGAAGCAGCAACCTTTTTTCCTCCACACTGGTCAGCTATGACCCACAAATCCCCAACAATCATGTCCAAGGAACCTGCAGTTGGCATTAATCTTGGCACCACTTATTCCTGTGTAGGAATTTTCCAGTATGGGTAAGTAGAGATCATTATTAATGTCCAAGGAACCAGGACCACCCCAAGCTACATTGCCTTTATTAACACAGAAAGTTGAATCGATAATGTTGCAAAGAATCAAATTGCAATGAACCCTGCCTGCCAACATGGTTTTTGATACCAAATATCTGATTAGTTTAAGATTTGATGACAATCAGCCATGAAACATTAGCCTTTCATGGTAGTGAATGGTGCAGGCATGTCTAAGGTCCAAGAAGAGGAGACTAAAAGTTTTTACCCAGAAAAAGAATCCTCTTTGGTCTTCACTAAAATGAAAGAAATTGCTGAAGCTTAGCTTGGGAAGAGTGTCACAAATACTATGGTCACAGTACCACCTATTTCAACTACTCACAATATCAGACCACCAAAGATTCTGGAACCATCACTGGTCTCAATGTATTCCAAATCATCAATGAGCCAACTGCTGCTACTATCGCTTATGGCTTGGACAAAAAAGTTGGTGCTGAAAGAAATGTATTGATCTTTAATCTTGGAGGTGGTAATTTTGATGTCGCCATTCTTTGAATGTGACATCTCTGAGGTCAAGTCCACAACCAATAATCATATGATCAGCCATTTCATGCTGAGTATATCAGTGAAAGGAAGACAACTGTTTGCCATCTCTGTGCCACTTGTGAACATGCAAAGCATACCCTCTCTTTCAGTACTCAGGACAGTTTTGAATTTGACTCCCTCTGAAGTTTTCAACTTCTATTCATCAATCACCCAAGTCCTTTTCAAAGAGTTGAATGCTGATCTTTTTTTGTGACATCCTGGTCCCTCTAGAAAAGGCATTAAGAGATGTCCGGATAGGTAAATCACAGATTCATGTCATCATCCTGGTGGGTGGTTCCATTCATTCTCTAAATTCAGAAGCTTCTTTAAGACTTCTTCAATGACAGAGTTCAACTTCATCAGTATCAGAATATCAATCCTGATGAGACTGTTGCCTATGGTGCATTTGTCTAGACTGCCATTTTGTCTGGAGATAAATCTGAAATGTGCGAGACTTGTTGCTTTTAGATGTCACTCCTCTTTCCCTTGGAATTGAAACTGCTAGTAGAGTGAAGACAATTCTGATAAAGCATTATGCCACCATTTCCACCAAGCAGACACAGACCTTTACCAACTATTTGGAGAGTCAGACAGTATGCTTATTCGGGTTTATAAAGGTGAGAGAGCCATGACAAAGGATAACAACCTGGTTGGCAAGTTTGAGCCTGCAGGATCCCTTCAGCAGCTGGGAGTGTTACTCAAAATGAAGTGACATGTGACAGTGATGCAAATGGCATTCTCAATGTTTCTGCTACTGGCAAGGAGAATAAGATCATCATCATCACCACTGACAAAGGTTGTCTGAGCAAAGAAGACATTGAGCATATCATCCAGGACGATGAGAAATAAAAGGCTGAAGATGAGAAGCTGAGAGAGAAGTTGACTTCCAAGAATTACATGAAGGCGAGAGTACAAGATTAAAAATGCAAGGCAAAATTGGCAGTGAAGACAAACAGAAGATCCTTGACAAATGTAATGAAATAATTAAGTGACTACATAAGAACCAGACTTCTGAGAAGGAAGACTTTGATCATCACCAGAAAGTCTGCAACCCCATCATTACTCCGCTATACCATAGTGTAGGAAGAATGCCAGGAGGCATGTCAAAAGGAATGCCTGGTGGATTCCCAGGGGATGAAGCAGTCCCATCTGGAGGTGCTTCATCTACACCCACCATTGAAGAGGTTGCCTAAATGTGCCAGAAGAAAGAACATTCCACAGAGAAAAAGAGAGAGAGAGAGAGAGAGAGAGAGAGAGAGAGAGAGAGAGAGAAGAGAAAGAAAAAGAGAGAGAGAAATAAAAGAAAGAAAGAAAGAAAGAAAGAAAGAAAGAAAGAAAGAAAGAAAGAAAGAAAGAAAGAAAGAAAGAAGGAAGGAAGGAAGGAAGGAAGGAAAGAAAGAAAGAAAGAAAGAAAGAAAGAAAGAAAGAAAGAAAGAAAGAAAGAAAGAAAGAAAGAAAGAAAGAAAGAAAGAAAGAAAGAAAGAAAGTTGGAGCCAAGAGTGAAACCAAAAAACTCTCCATGGACATTTATATGAACTCAGATATATCAAGGAAGATGTCTCAAACAAATGACTGAATCATATCGTTTTGTCTGTGGCAATAGAAAGTTTTATGATGGTCATTCAGGGTAAGATCTTTGCCACTAGTAATTATGGAAAAGTTATTCTTAAAAAATCAGCCTTAGTAATCAATTCAGTGGGTTGGATGTTATCCTTTGTTCTTGAAGAGGACCAAAATGACATCACTATGTTAGAGTCAAGTTACATTGTGTTCAACTGTGGCTGATCAACTACAATTCAGAACAAATAGACCATGTTAACATTTGGAGGGGGTTCTTTAAATTTGTGTATCTCACAATTCTCTTGAACTACTTCAGTTCCACTTTGCTTATGGAACAAAACATCTTCTCTGATGAGTGCACACCATGCCGGACAGTCCTGGGCCAGTTGCTCTCATGTCACAGACTCAATTCCAAAGTTCTTAAGAGAGACATTGAGAATGTCATTGTATCACATTTTCTAACCAGCATATGTGATCTTACTGACTTCTATATTAAATAGTCTTTTAGGCCAACATACATTCAGCATGTGAAAAACATGACCAGCATATCCAGGTTGCAATCTCTGTAGTAGAGATTCAATTAGATCAAGAAAGGACCTCAGCATCTAGTATCTTATCTTCCTAGGTGATCTTCGGAATTATTCTAAGACAATGCAAATAGAAACAATTTGGTTTCCTGGTATGGCACTGGTAATCAGTCTAATTCTTTTCTCCCACACTTTACTCTGGAGTCTCCCAAACCCTGTGGTGGCTCTGGTGATGCATGCTTCAATCTCATAATCAATGTATACATCCCTGTATGTATACTGCCTAGGTAAAGTAAACTTATCTACCACATTTACAATCTGTCCTTTTCTATAACTGATGGTTCCACATATGGTTGGTGAGGTACTGGCTGAGGAAGTAGCTGTGGTTTTTCATTTTAATTGGTAGGTCAAAATTAGACAAGCAACAGAGAATTGATCCATACATTTTTACATCTCAGCTTTAGAGGTTGCATTGAGCGCATAATCATTTTCTAAAAAAAAAAAACAACAAAAAACTCCCACATGCACCAATACTCCTTTCACTTTAGTCTTGGCTTGTAGATTTTTCAAGTTGAAGAACTTATCTTTTGTGGGCCAGCTGACCTTGATGCTATATTTGTCTTCAATGATGGTATTTGACCACATGGCTGAAAATTCATGCTAAAAACCATGGGAGTAAGCACAATGCTTTGTTTCATTCCATTGTTAGGTTGAAAAGTATCTGAGTACTGTCCATTATTCAGATTTCAAGAAAGCATGCTGTCATGAAATTAGCATACAATAGTGATGAGCTTCACTGAGTAATCAAATTTTGACATGATTTTCCATAAACTCTTGTAACTGATCATATCAAAGGCCTTGATCAGATCTACCTACCAACTAATGGTAAAATAATTTGGGTGATATCTTTTGATCCATGTGTAAATTGAATTTGGGAGGCATAGTGGCAAGAAATCAATTGACCTCATTCTATATTTCAGAGTCATCACAGTCCAGTGGACAGAGTCAAGATGACTGGTGATGACTTGAGATGCAGTGAATGACCTTGGAGTCTTCCATGTCAACCAAACTCTAAGAGCTCCATAGCACCTGCTGCAACTGCTGCCTTCATGATCATTGGAACAGAGTATTCTCTTTCACTCATTCCAGCAGGAGAAGTCTTCATATACTTGGTGTATACACTTCCCTAATTATCAGTTTTGAGACCCATGGTTACCCTCAACTCGGGTTAGCCCATCTTCTGAAGCAATTTACTGGGATGTGACTGCTGTGCATGTGACAGCTTCTTGGAGGCACAATTGAGAGTTGGGTGAATCCCTGAAAAGGCAACAGCAGCCCTCTCACCAGGGATACTCATCTTCCTTGGACATATCCTATACCTCAATGACCAATATAGAACTTGCACAGATGGTGTAGAAACTGTGCAAAATATCTCTCTTGGCCACAAAATATTAATACCTATCAAATGTCTAACAAAATATAAACTTCTGGATTAGGAGTACACATGAGAAACATGCCATCTCTGAAGGAGCAATAGACAACAAATCCTCATTATGAAAATGGAAATCAAAATATCATACAACAAATAAAATGTACTGAAACATGAACATTATTAAATTCTGAACTCTTGCCCACAATAACTCAGATATATTATTATCCTAATCATAAAATCTTAGGAACAATATTTTAAAAATAAATTTCACTATCCCAAATCTAATATTTAAGCTATATGGAATGAAAACTTTCAAAATAAGAAGACTTGACTGAGGACATAAAATTCAGAAAATGAGAAGTTGATAGAGGTCATTCCAGTAGTTCTGTCTACTTCTGAAGGCACAAGTATACTTTCACTGAGCTGATAGAAGATTGATTTATCAAATCAATACTTTTACTCATCTTTTTTATAAAGCAGCTATTTTATCTACCTGTTGAATAATACTGAGAATATCAAATATTAACGAATAATATGACAGTGACTTTTCATAGTATCATTTTCATTTGAATTTTATTGAAAAAGTATAAAGAGATAATTATTATTCTTATTCTTAAAATGGTAAGTACAAGAAAATAATAGTGAGCTTGAGGAGGATGATGAAAGATGATTAGGAGGTAATAAAACATGATGATAATATGACAGTTGAATAGTGTTTTATGAGATATGGAATACATCTGACAACTACAGAGTGAATAATTCTTGGCTTGTTACTGAACTTCTCAGTTCTTTTAGCAAGTCATAAAGAATGTAAAAAACAGATTAGCATCTGATTTGTATTGAAAAAGAGAGTTTCCTTATAGGCACTCTACAATGCTTACTTTCATTGCATTTCAACAAATATTGTATACTTTCTGAATTTAAAGACTTGCCTGGGCAACTTAGAATTTAAATAACTTGCACAGTTCATACAATCAATATGTGTCAGAGGAGGGACTGGCTACTAGTCAGTTCTTCTCTGAGGTCACTTTCCTAACCATGAAATGCGGTCTCACAAAACATGTTTTAATGATCATGTATTTCATCAGCATCAGCCATCAATAATCATCACCATTTTTATTTTTTATCATCTTTATCATTCTCTTTCTTATGGTTTCTATGCTTGTTGTCTTTTTTTCATATTTTCTAAAATAGGTTTATAGGCAAAAACAAATATTCTCTCTCTCTCTCTTTGTATATGTGTATGTGTGTGTGTGTGTGTGTGTTTCACTTTAAGTTTTTTTTCAGAATGGTTTATTTTACTTGTTTTTCACATTTAAGTAACCTTGACTTTCAATCAATGTACATTATTAAAAAGCTTCTCTCTCTGCCAAGCATTCTTCTAAGGGATGAGTTTATAAAGACAGGGAAAAGAATACATTCTTATGAGGTAAGTACTACAGGTATTATGATTCCCATTTTTATAAAAAGAGATGAGTTAGCAAATTTCTTATGGATATACAACTAGAAAGGCATAGAATTCCAACTCTTGTTTCCTCTGACTTCAAGTTCAGATTTTTTTCCACTGTTCTGGTCAAAAATCAAAGGCTATTTTACATTCTTGAGATTAAAGTGGTATACAATAATTCTGTTGTATTTTGTTTTGTTTTTGTTTGAGTCAAGAATGTTGAAAGGAAGATTTTTTAAATTCAGTTCATAATTAGTCAAATTACACTACTATTTTCAAGATGATTCCATGGACTTCCCAAAATGATTCTTTTATCTCTAGAGCTTCAGAATATAGTGCTGAGATTGAGAATATTCAGCCTTTCTTCCTAAAATTTTTAACAATAAGTTAGTCCTATAGTATTAAATAAAGAAAATTCATGGAATCTAGTAAAGACTTCTAATATCAATAATGCATTAGGTGAATATGATGAACTCAGGAATGTATAACTCAATCTGCTAAAGGAAATTGCTAGTTATATTGTTAAATACATTTATCACACATCTATGTAATAAAATGATTTATATTTTAATATAAATTTGCCCAAGTAAAAAATTCAAACTGACTGTGAGTGATGGATAAAATTTGCTGGAAATATAATTTAAAAGCCCATAAGCTCAATTTAACTTCTGGATCATGATAATTTTTATTCTATTGTTCTGAGTTCTATAACCATTACTTAAACAATGCCTACATAGTTTTTAACTTTTAATGATCAGTTGTAATCTGATCTAGTATAATACAACATTAAAAAACTCATATAATTATATCTATATAAAGAAAAACATGATAAAGGGGAAAATCAAAAAGAGAACAGGGAGAATGCCAGACAAAATTGACAAGCTAGTTATCAATTCTTACACTCTATTTTAGGAAATAGAATGAGACCACTAGTTCTGTGTTTGCAATCTAAGCAAAAACTTTTTAAAAAGTAATCTGGTGAATTGACCTACTTTTCTACTACTTTATTCACATTAAATTTAACATCACTTAGAACATTTTGTTCATGAACATTCTAAGCACTTCCATTTCCTTAAGTGTCATAAAAAGAAATTTCATACTTGAATCAATGAAAGAGTAAAAGTGCCTACTGAAATGCACTTAGAGGGCAAAAATGAAAAAAAGAAAATGAGTATGAAAAAATACAAGATTAAATACAGGTAAAGGTGGGGCAGGAGGGAAGAAAAATATCAGGAAGAGGGAACCTGTCTAAATTTCTAGGGAAAAGTTCATAAATAACACTATTGCTTATTTATTTTATCCACCATCAAAGTCTCCTATCAGGGGAAATAAAGGTGAAATAATAAGAAGTAGGAGATCATAATATGACACTAAAAATTTAGTTAGTAGGAATTAAGAGGAGAATAATTTGAGAAAATGTTGCAAGTATATTATTTGGAAAAGTGACTAGATTCAGAAAGTGTGAAACAGCCTAGGTAGGATGCTTTTCAACATGGCCCACCCTCACAGGAAGCCTAACAACTACAACTCTGCTTTGATGAGTGATTTATTAGAAGAAGATAGTGCAAATAGCCTCTGCCTTAGGATCTGAAAGCAATATGTTTAAGCTTCTTAGAGGTAGAAGATTGAGTTTCTACATCCATTACAGGACCCTTTGAAGTGTATCTGCTTTAATTTGTTTCAGCATTTATTTTACTATTTGTTAGCTGTAATATATCAATAAGAATATGTTAGAATTTTTAATTACAAGTTCAATTTTTCACTTGTGGATGTTGTTAGTCAAAAAATAGCTAAGTGCTTATATACCCATATCGCTATTATATTACATTAATTATATGCCATTATATCATATAACATAAAAGTATATATATGCAATTATATAATGGCAAAAGACATATTATATATGTGTATATAATATATAGTATTTCTCTGTGAATAAATGCTGAAAAGGAAAAAAATAGTTTTGCATAGATTGCATTTGCTCAACTTCAGAGTATCAAGAGCTTCAAACAATGTTAAAAGGTTTTCTCACAATTTCCACAAAAAAGTAAAGTTTTCTCAGAGGATAGAAATTAGATTAGATCCATAAGTGAATAGAAGGGAAACTAAGCAAGGACCAGATCTAATTCATATAATATACTCAGCTTGGATCATTCAATTCCCAAAATTATTCACTTACTATCCCAATCCTTTTAAGTCCCTCAACATAGAAACAATTTCATTTGAAGTTCATATTGGTATGTTAACAGAATTTAAAGCAAAAACAAAATCATATTAATTTTTTATTTTAAATAATTTTCTGAAGTATTATGATAGTTTTTCAAAGTGAGACACATGGTGCCCAGCTAACCTGAATTTACTCAAAGGGATCTGCCAATGGTCAGTTTGAAGGTAGAAAGAGAGATCTCATACCACCCCTCCTTTGGTACTCAATTTGTCAATTGGTACCCAATTGATACACCTAAAAGATAATACTACCATTCTATATCATGTCACTGTGGAAATCTCCCCTCCTTTTCAATTTTTCTTTATGTGTTATCTTCTTCAATTAGAAAGTAAACTTAAAAGCAATAACTTCCCTTGTGTGCTTCCATTTGTACTTCAAGGCATATTTGCTACAGACAAAAGATGATTTGGGGGCAGTAGACGATGATACCCCAGTGGAAATTACATCTTTTCTATGTAAATAGACAGATATATATGTGTGTGTGTGTGTGTGTGTGTGTGTGTGTATCTGTGTATGTGTGTGTGTATATACATATATATATATGTAGAGAGAGAGAGAGAGAGAGAGAGAGAGAGAGGGGTAAAGAAATAGAGAATAGATAAATAGATATACAGAGAAAGAGGATTTTTGATTAATTTGATAAATTGATAAAAATTGATTGATAAATTGAGTAAAAATCCACTTTCTCTGTATGTCTATTTATCTAGATCTCTATTTCTTTATTTCTCTCTCTCTAGATATATATCTATCTATATCTATCTATCTATCTATCTATCTATCTATCTATCTATCTATCTATCTATCTATCTGTCTGTCTGTCTATTTACGTAGAAAAGATGTAATTGCCACTGGGGTATCATCGTCTACTGCCCCCAAATCATCTTTTGTCTGTAGCAAATATCACCTTGCAGACTTGGGGTCAGCATCCCACATTTTTTCACTTTGAGTTGACTAGGTAAAGTCATACAGGTTAGTTGGCATTAATAAATTATGATATTCATTGTACTCATCATTCTATCTTCACTATGTACAATGTTCTCCTGAGTCTACTCATTTTACTTTCCTTTTTTATTTTGAGATGCATGTTTATTTTTCTTCATCTATATGCATCACTTTACTTTCTTTGAGTTCATAGAAGTCTTCCCAGGTTTACCAACATCCTTTTCATTTCTGATAGCATAATAATATTCCATCTCAATTATAAAAACCACAATTTGTTCAGTCATTCTCCAATTAATCTGCATATACTTGATTTACCAAAAAGAGTTGCTATAAATATTTTTGTACATATAGATCCTTTTCCCTTTTCTTTGATCTCCTTAGGATACAGATCTATTCCTGATTGGTATTTCTGGGTCAGGAGATATGTACAGTTTTAGGATCCTTAGTGAAAAATTTCACATTGTTTTCCAGAATTGTTAGACTAGTTTACAACTCTACCAATAGTGCATTAGTGTACCAATTTTTCCATATACCTTCCATCATTTATTATTTTTATTTCCTGTCATATTAGTCAATCTGATAGGTATGAGGTATTAACTCAGAATTATTTTAATATGTATTTCTCTAACCGGTGGTGATTTGAAGCACTTTTTTTTTAAATGTGACTATTGGTAACTTTTATTTCTTTTTTCTGAATATTGCCTTTTCATTTCTTTTGACCATTTGTCAACTAGGAATGACTCATTTCATCTTTAAATCTGACTTGTTCCCTTTATAGTTGAGAAATTTGGTTTTTATCAAAGAAACTTGTTATATATTTTACCCATTTCCTGCTTTCTTACTAATTTTGGATAAATTATTTTTGTCTGTGCAAAGAGCGATTTAATTTCATGATCAAAATTATCTATTTTGCTTCTCAAAATCTTCTCTATCTCTTATGTTATCCTAAGCTCTTCTCTTATCCATAGATTTGACAGATACATTTTCCATCTTTCCCTAATTTAATTATACTATCACCCTTTATGAATAAATTATTTATTCCTTTTGACCTTTTCTTGGTATATGGAGTGAAATGCAACTTTATGCTTAGTTTCTACCAACTATTTTCTAGTTTTCCAAAAAAAATTTATATCTTGGATTTATCAAGTTCTAGATTATCATGGTCATTTCCTTCTGTGTCTTATATATCTAATCGCTTCCTATGATCCACTACTCTTTCTTGTCCATTACCATATTATCTTGATAATTACTATTATACAATATAGATTTAAAAATCTGGAATTAGGCCACCCTCCTTATCATTTTTTTAAAGACTACTTCCTTTGAATTTCTGGGATTTTGTTTTATTGCAAATTATTTTTTTTCCATTTTTCTAGCTCTATAAAATAATTCTCTCTCTCTTAGACTGTCCCTCCTCTCAAGTTTGCTTTACTTCTGACTATTGCCTTTTTATTTTTCCTCTTTTATCATCTCTAAGTTCCCTGCTCCCTTTCTTCCTCTATCTTCCCATTTCTCCGAGGACACCCCTCTTTCTCACTTGTCCTTTTATAAATATCATCCCAACATAATCAACTCACTCTTGAACTATGTAAAAGCCTTCTAATTGTCCTAATAATGATAAAATACTTAGAAGATACATTTAAAATCATTCCATATTGAAAGGTCAATAATTCAAGCTAATTGAGTCTCTTATGATTTCTCTTTCTTGTTTACAATTTTATGCTTCTCTAGAGTCTTGCATCTGTAAGTCAAATTTTCTATTCAGATCTGTTCTTTTCATCAGGAAAGCTGGAAAGTTCTAAAGTTTAATAAATAACTGTTTCTTCTCCTGAAGAATTATACTCATTTTTGCTGGGTAAGCTATTCTTATTTGTAATTCTACCTCCTTCACCTTTTGTAATAACATATTCCAAGGCTCTGTTTCTTCATAGAAAAGCTCCTAAATCTTGTGTGATTCTTACTGACTCCATAATATGTGAATCATTTCTCCTTGTGATGTTTGGAATTTTTTCCCCTTATCTTATATCTTTGGAATTTAGATAAACTATTCCTGGAAGTTTTCATTTTGGGAACTTCTTTTAGGTGGTAAGTGGATTATTTCTATGTCTAACTTATCAAATATCTAAGATATAGAGAAAATTTTCTTTGATAATTGTTTAAAATAAAATTTCTATTCTATATTAGATTATGGATGTCAGATAATCTAATAAATTTCTCTATTTGAGGGGCTGGGTAATGAAAGTTTAGTTATTTATCTAAGGTCACACGGCTAGTTAGTATAAAGTTCTGAAGCTGGATTTGAACTTAGGTCTTCCTGACTTGGGGGCCAGTATTCTAATTACTGTGCCACCTAGCTGCAGCTAGTACAATAATTCTTAATTTTTTTCTCCTCAAAGTATTTTATTGATTTTCCAATGACATATTTAAAATTTTTTTCTATGTTTAAAAATTCTTTTGATTTTAATTTATTGTTTCTGGATGTCTCATGAAATCATCAACATCTACTGGGCAATTCTAATTTTTAAGTAATTATTTTCTTTGATTATCTTTTTATTTCTTTATTATTTGACCAATTTTTGATTTAAAGAGTTATTTTCATCAGTGAATCATAATGCCTTCTTTTTTATTTATCCTATTCTATTTTTAAAGTTTTTTCTTCAGTACATTTTTGTTTCCCTCTTATCATCAGATTTTAGTTTTCTAAAGATGTAATTATTTTTCTTTATTTTTTGTGTCTCTTTTACCAGACTGACTATTCTCTTTACATAAATTTCTTGTGTCACTCATTTCTTTCCCCAGTTTTTCCTCTATCACCCATCACATTCTTTGACTCTTCTAGAATGTCTTCTTGGGTTTCAATTCAATTAGCATTTTTCTTTTGGGTTTTACTTGTAACTGTTTTCACATTATTTTCACCAAATTTGTTCTTCAGTTTTCCTTGACACTATAGTTTTTATGCTCAAGTTCTTTTATTGTTATTTACTAATTTTTTTCTAGTCTATTTCTTAACTTTGAACTTTATGTTAAAGTTGGACTCTGTGCACCTGGAGTATGGGAGGCATTATCCTAAACTTCCCATTTTTTTCCTCTTGTTTTCAGAGCTAGTTCAGGAGTCTGAAAGTTTTTGGTTCTTCCAAGGTATTGTGATTCAAGGAGAGGTATGATCACTGCTCTCTAGTTTTCACTAAATTCTTTTCCCAGGTAGAGTCTTTGCTCTTCTGTAGTCTCAAGTACTAGCACTCCTCTTGGCCCTGGAGTTGATTAGGTTCTTTACTCTTCTGCAATGGCCTTGTAGCACTCCTTTCTTTCTAGAAATTGGAACCTGCCCCCATTTCTTTGTGACTGACCATTAGTCCTCCTTTTATTTCTTTTTAAATGTAAATTTTTTATTTTAATGTTTTTTATTTAAAAATATATTTCACATATTTGATAAGTAAATAGTTTGATCTTAATGAGTGCCTTACAATTAGCTTTCAATATTTTCCTTACATTTCTTCTGGATCTTTTATATTGAATTTTTTAAATTGCATTCTGGTCTTTTTATAGCAAATATCTGAAAGTCTTTCAATTCATCAAATATCCATTTTTTTCATTCAGGATTATACTCAACTAAGTCATTTTGATTATTATAAGTATTCAAATTAAAAATAAAGGACATATGAAGAAAGATGCTATCTGCATCCAGAGAAAGAACTGATAAATAAAAGTATATATATATATATATATATATATATATATAGAGAGAGAGAGAGAGAGAGAGAGAGAGAGAGAGAGAGATTAATTTACATATATATATGTATATACATATTTGTGTCTAATGGTAGCCATCTCTAGGGAAGGGGGATTGCAGTGGGGGGATAGGAAAGAAAAAAAGAAGCAAAAAGAAATTTATATGACAGCTTTGTTGTATATATTTGGAGGCAATAGCAAATTGTACATGGTAGATTTGCAGTACAATCATCTTTTTATATACTATGTTATAGAAATACTTGTTTTGTTCTGTGAATTGAAAACCAAATAAATTTTTTAAAAATAAAACATATATATAGCCTAGGTAAGTGACATTAAACTCAAAATCAAAACATTCCACTGCCAGTCATATATTGATTTAAAAATCACAAATTAACAATATATATGCTATATTACATTTTTTTTATTTCTTTTACAACATTTTCCAATTACATTTCTCTGGTTAGGGCAGTCTTCAGGTGTTATGTATGTTGCATGGACCTAGTCATTCCATTATCCTGGATTTATCTACCTACATATCTACCTACATCTCTCTCTCTCTCTCTCTCTCTCTCTCTCTCTCTCTCTCTCTCTCTCTCTCTCTCTCTCTCTCTTGTCATTGGTCATCTATCTATCTATCAATCTATTTTATTTTTTAATTTGAATATGGCTGGCAGGAAAAAATACTATATTTTCTGAAAGTTTGTGTGATACTGTTTATAATGAACCGTTGAGAATTTGATAGATATGTGATTGAGTTATATAAAGTCCCAGCTGATAGAATAATGTGTCAAAAATTTAAATTTCATCTTGTAAAAATTTCTTGAAAAATTTAAAGGCTCTATAGACTTTAATCCTCCTACCAAAGGTGTTACTGGAGAAACTGGTGTCACTACATAAGATTGATAGATTTTATGAAACTGAAAGAATTCTTGACTAGCCCTGGAGTTGAGATAGCCCAGGATTTATTTCACAAACCTGCAAAATTCACAGATTAAAACATGACATGCAAAGAAAAATTTAGGTATATAAAAAAGAGAGTTCCAGTTTGGAAAAACAAAGAAATCACAAAGGACTGTAGATAGTTGTGAAATGAGAATGTTCCCTTGACATTCCTCCATAAATGGAAGTTTTTGAGTTCATGTCTCTTCCTTACAAAGGTTACTAATGAGATATGAGTACCAAGGATTTTTTGATCATTCAGGGTGATAAAATTTCCCCATGATGAGATTTCTAGTGGTATGATGAAAAAGTTACAGAAGACCAAGAGCAGTATAGTTCAATGGTAAATGAAAAACTATTTGGAGACTTTAAGGGATTGCAAGCTCAGTATGATTCAACTGTTTACTATGTAACTCAGAAAAGTCAAAGTAAGATTCTATTGTGAAGCATGGTTTCTAGAGATACCAAATAGGATATTCCTGTTATATTCTACCCTTGTCAGTCATATAGAATATTTTACTTAACTCTTGGCAACACATTTAGGAAAGAGATTAGAAAGTTGCTCATCATAAAGAGTGGAGAAACACTATAGTGATATTTCTCAAATTCATGTCATATAACCAAGGGTTCTTTAGTCTGAAAAAAAAAGAAAATCTAGGATGATGAGTGTCATACCTTTGTTCAGGTTCTGAAGGAATGTTAACTAGAAAGAAGAGTTAGACTACCTTAGTTTAATTCTAGAGTGAAAAACAGAAAACAAATTTGAGGAAGAAGCAACATGGTAAATTTAGGCTTAATATAATAAATCTTCTGAGTAACAACAACAAATCTTATCTCTACATGGATTGTAAAGGGCTACTTTTATGACACTAGATTTCCAACTTAATGAAAATGTTTAAGGAAAGGATACACTGACTACTTACTAGTCAGGTTTATAATATATTTCTGAAAGAGAAATGCATTGGAATTCGTGACTTCTGAACTCCCTTTCAAAATTGAATTGTTAATGTTTTGATTCTGTGAATATATCCATGGTGAAATCAAAGACATTGTTCTTACCTTTATGGTGTGAAATATCAGTGGTAAGAATTCATTTAAAGTTTGGATTTAATGAAATGTCGACATGTTATACCAATTCTGTTGAGAGATATTCAGTCATAGAGAGGCAGAGTAACAAAATGGATGTAAAATTTTTTTTCTCTGATATGAAATGGTTGACCCTGTGCATATCATGTTGTCTCTGTGTTCTTAGCAACTCTCAGACTAATTTGAAAAGAATATGCCAAACTCCATTAGAAGAGGGAGGTTCCTCATTTGGGATTACCCTATATCATTAATTCCTGGTCTGATCCTTCCAATCCCATCCAAGGTATGGTTGTAGTTCCTAGATAGGGCTATGTGGTATAACTAGAGGATTGGATAGATTATTAATGCTAACTAGTCCATTTGCTTCTTTTTAAATGGAATATACATTTTTAACACTCCAGTGAAAGTAATGCAACTTGAAAATACCTATTTCCTCAGTCTTTTGCTGAAATTGTTAACTTGCACACTTAATAAAACTGTTTGGGCAGAGGAATTATCATTCTTTAATGTGAGTCCAATAATTAATGGATTTTGCTACCTAACATCACTACTGATTTGGATACCCCAACAGTCAACTCATATTTACTTAAGCATGAATGACATTATAGTTCTTAGCTATCGTCCTACTATGATACTTTCTCATCACATAAAGGCTAATAAAATTTGTAAGAAAAACTTATGCAATGGAAGTTAAGCATGTTTAGATTTTTTTCCAAGTTATCCTCACTCCTGCTTCAGAGACTCTCTCACTTCTTAAGATTACAGCTCAGGTACTTCTGTATGAATTTTTTTCCCAGTTCTCCCTTTCAAACCACCCAGTATGTATTTAGATTCATTATCTTTACACTTCTTATATAAATTTGTTAAATTGCTATTTAAATATGTGTTATCTCTCCCCTTGAGAATACAATCTCTTTAAGAGGAAGGGTTTTTCTATTCTTTGTACTTTTATCCCCCAGGTTTAGCACAGGGTCTGCCATACATAAAGTAATAATAATAACCAGCATTTATTTAGTATTTTAAAGTTTGCAAAGAACTTTACAGCTAGCTCCTTTTGGGAGGTAAGTACTTGGGAGATAAGTACTATTATCATTCTAAATTTATAGAGGAGAAAACAGAGGCAGAAAGAATTTAAGTAACTTGCTCAAGGCTGCATAGCTGGTAAGAGAGTCAGAAACTGAGGATTACTACCTCCAGGGCTTTATCCACTTGGCTACCTGGCCAATTCTTCCAAGTACTTAATCAGCATATGTTTCTTTTTTTTTTAAGTTTTTGCAAGGCAAATGGGGTTAAGTGACTTGCCCAATACCACACAACTAGGTAATTATTAAGTGTCTGAGGTGGGATTTAAATTCAGGTACTCCTGATTCCAGGGCCAATGCTCTATCCACTGCACCACCTAGCCTCCCCCATAATCAGTATAAGTTGATTAAATGAGATAGTAAAGGTTATGAACCTTACAAAAGACAGTACTTACAGTGACAAGATCAACCTGGATAAATTCAGAGAGGCCAAAAACAAAATTATGGAAATTATTTACTAAATCATAGACAAATTTGAATTTATATCAATGGAGGGAGTATATCAACTTTCAAAGGTCTCTCAAGCATTGAAGTGTCTCATGAAAATTTATTTCTATGTAGATCAGACATTCTGGTGAATAGAATGTCATGCAAGCAAGGGAGCTCACAGGTAATTTAGGAACAGTGGTATCAAGAAATACTTTGCAGAAGAGACACTACATATTGAATGTCTTCTACTTGATGGGCTTAGGACAACAGTTGCTGAAGTAAAATATTTCCTTCTTTCCTGTGTGAAATGAACTTGGACTTTAAGATGTTTAGTCTTTGTAGAAATGAAAAATTGAATTATGTAGCTATGTCATGTATAATCCCTATCTCCCATTTCTTCTTTTTGCTTGACAGCATATAATTTAGGCAAAAGTATATGGATAGTTAATCTCAAATTATTTTATTAATAACCTTAATTAATTATACCATACAGGTAAATAGTCACCAAAATTCAAGCCTATAACATTGATTTGATTAGATTTATGTTCCCCTCCCTAATTTAAATTCATTTTGTATATGAGAGATAGCTATATTTCACTTCTGAAAAAAAGTTAATTCATTCCAATGTATCCATTTATTCCAAAATCCAATATCCATTTATTCCAATTTAAATATTCATGAGGTTTCTGTCCCACTTTATATTATGATAACACACCTACACTCTTGATTACAGCAATGTATTCTAAAGGGAAAAGGTAGGATGAATATTTGTCATTGATGGAAAATAAAAAATGACAATTTTTAAAATATAACTTTTACAAATTATATTAGAAGTACCTAACTAAAGTATCTTTAATATTAGTTGCTTTAAAATTGTTTAATGTGGTAAAAAGTTCTGATTTGTTTCTCCACCCCATTGATACAATTTTTTAATGAGCCTAAAAGCTGACTGCTGAAATCAAGCTCAATAATATATTCATTATTCATAAACAGAATAGCTGTTTTTTTAATTTCCCCAAACAATTTAATACTACTGGAAGAGTCAGGACATTTAAGAACTTATCTGTCTATCTAAAACTCTCAGTTTTTTTTTATAGAAAATAAAATGAAATTCCATCATTTTTACTGAAAGTTTTCTGCATTAATGTTTGAAGAACACTCAATAGATGAAGTATTAGATTTAGACATCAATTAAGCAATAGAACATTTTTCCAGTTTGCAAAATGATTTCTTGCAGGGTTCAGTCAGCTTAGCCCAAAGATATTAATAATATCTCAAAATTATCTAGTTTGGCATGGTTTACATAGTACATACATGTATACCTACATTTACATATGCATGTGTATAATATTATTTGAAATTCAGAATATCACTATGGTCACATAACCAGGGGGAGTAGGGGAGAAAGAAACTTTCTCACACCCTTTCTTTTCTCCCAAGAGTGATTCCTACTCAAGAGCTTACTCAGCTCTTGAACTAGAATACTCAAAGGATTTAGATCTCCTCTATCACTATGATTGTGCAACATTTAAATATATAACTCTAGATTGGTTTGCCTTTTATACACACACACACACACACACACACACATACACACACACACACATATGTTTTCCAAGAGATATGTTGTGATCTTCTCAACTAAACACAAGAAATTTTGTGTGTATTATATGGATATCATTGATATATAAAATATTAAATATCAAATTGATTAAGCATTTATTCATAGCGAATTTATATGTTTGATAGTTTCAACTGAAGTAATTAGGCTTCTGTGATTGCTTCAAATTATGGTAAATTTAGAACTCCACCTTACAGAATAAAATTAGTACAGTAATAAAAATACAATAATTCTACTAAACAGATGCAAAGTTAACAGGATTACATTATGTTCTACAGTGCTGAGATTTATTACCCTCAGAAACTCTGAATTATTCACATATAAACATGTTTCCCCCTAAAGAATGATCTTGGTTTATTTTTTTTATTGATTCTAATTTGTGTCCTTAGTACCTAGATGACAGAAGAAAAAGTGGCAAATCACTCTAGTGTCTTTGCCAAGAAAATCCCAAATAGGGTCACAGAGTTGAACACAACTGAACAACAACAAAAGCTTGTATTATGAGTTCTATCAATTTTTCATTTCTCAAACAGAAAATTTTCAATTTAAGTTTCCCATCCTTTTTCTGTAAATGTACTAGCACCCTTTCACAAAGGCAATTAAAAACAAAAGATAGTACATTTGGATAAAGTTTTATAATTTAATCTTAAATTTCTATAGAACTTTTATACTGATGAGACTGAGTCTGGTTGATCCAATTGTATTATTTTTTTTCAATCAGAGCTAAACTGCAAGCATTAACTGCTTAGTTTAATATTTATAGCAAATAGAAATTCCGTATCTTAATAAGGTTCATCAGTTCTTGAAGTGAATGTAACTTCAAATTTGTGCCCAAATATGTAGGGATGCAAAACCATCCTAGTAGTTCCTCCAAAATCTTGTGCAAGTATATAGTGTTAAGACATTATCTAGAAGCTATAGAGACCAGTGATGAGAAAGGGAGATGAAAGAATATTTTTGCTACACACAATATTATATTTTATTATATCTTTTCATCATAGAAAAATAGGGTAAATGCCTCTGCTCCTAATAAATAATAACTTTTATCCTCAATTCTCCCTTAACTGAAATTGGTAGGAAACTTATTCTATTGCCTCCTTGTGTTATTCCTCTAGCGTGGGTTAAAATGTCTCAAATTTAATCTTACATGATAAATCGAGGAGCTATAGTAATATTAAAAATCTAATGATCTAGAGTACTCTGAGACCATATGTTTCAGAAATTATAGCCCTACAGAAAGATGAGAAAATTATGTTCCTTATATTGTAACATACTTATTTTTATAAAATTAATAAAAATCAGTTTCCATTGTTAATACATAAAGTAGAATGTAATAATATGAAGAGTGGGGATAGAAGACTGTTCAAGTAGCAATTTGATGAATTGAAGATGCCCTGAGGTAGTCCCAGGAGCTCTGGATTTGGAGGGATGCCACCAGCTGGGATAATTAGAGGATCTAAATGAAAGTGCTTGTGAACAATTTTCCTGCCATCAAGAACATAAGGAGACAGATGAAAAAGTAAAAAAGTGCATTGGATCCAGAGTCAGGAAGACCTGAGTTCAAGTCTTGCCTCAGATATTTACTAGTTATATGACCATAGACAAATCACTTAACTCCCTCATTTTCCTTTTCTGTAAAATAGCAATAGTAAAATACATAACTGCTAGCATTGTTGTGAGGATAAATTGAGATATTTATTAAACATTTTAGAAATGTTAAAGTAATATGTAAGTGCCACCTACTACTATTATTTAGTTAGAGTATTTATTTTGACTAATTGCTGTTACATCGTAAAAGGAATGAAATAATTCTATGGTAAGAAGAGAAAAACAAAGTTGCAACAGTATGGCTAACACTGTTCTTTGTGGATATAATTTGGAATCTAGCAACAATGGAAAGTTAAAACGTTGGTTACATGGTTGTAAGTAGCATAATTATGGTATATCTAAGTCAACTGCCCTCCTGGCTACATTAAGCAATCTTTAGTAGCATATTTTACAAAGATAGAACTTCAGAGAATCTAGATGATGACCAGTGGAGAGAGAGCTGGGCCTGGAATCAGGAAGACCCAAGTTCAAATCTGGTCTGTTCAAATTTGGTCTCAGACATTTACTAATTGTGTTACCTTGGTCAAGTCATTTAACATTTGCTTAGGAGGCAGCTATGTATCTCATTGGTTAGAATACCGGACTTACAGAAAGAAAGACCTGAATTCAAATACACCCTCACACACTTACTATTCACATATAAACATGTTATTATATTGGACACATCACTTTACCTCTTTTTATCTTACTCCACTGGTGAAGGAAATGGCAAACCATTCCAGTATCTTTTTTTGTTTACTTGTTTTTGTTTCAAAAGGCAACGGTGTTAAGTGACTTACCCAAGATCACATAGCTAGGTTATTATTTAAGTGTCTTAGCTCAGATTTGAACACAGGTCCTCCTGACTTCAGGTCTGGTGCTCTATCCACTGTACCATCTAGATGCCCTTCCAGTATCTTTAATAAAAGAAACCCATAGAAGGTATGGTCCACAGGGTTACAAAGAGTTGGACACAAAGAAGGACTGACCAACAATAAATAGTCACAAGACAATAATCCATTTTTAACTCAAGCATGTGTGGCAGAGTTTAAAGAAACTTCCAGGCTTCATTATCACATATACATAGCACTACCACTATAGCTATAAAATATTTAATGTTGTTCATTCATTTCAGGCATGTCTGATTCTTTGTTACTCCTTTTGGAGATTTCTTGGTAAAAATACTGAAATGGTTTGTTATTTCCTTCTTCAGTTCATTTTACAGATGAGAAAACTGAGGCAAGCAGAGTTAAGTGACCTGCCCAATCACAGAATTTTTTTTAAGAAATGCAAAAACTAATTTAGAAAGAATACTTGTACTTTTTTATTTAGCAAGTATGGGATTTACTTTTAGTGTCTCAGGTAAATTCAAAGTCATTAAAGTGTGGAAATTCATAGCTCTTAAGGACTATCTATCCCTGGCATGAGATTGAGTACTTACACTATGTAACTGCATTTTAGATGTTAAATATATATATATATATATATATATATATATGTATATATATATATATGTATATATATATACATATTATATGTATATTTCATATAAACATATTGACAAAATGAAATAGAATAGTCAGTTTAAGTGTTATTTGTTTAAAATACTTCTATTCCTGTACATGTGCTGGTGTCAATGGAATTTATTTTTTAATCAAAGACTAAAATATAAAGAAAAAACAGACATTCTACCATCGTGCAATTCCAAATATATGAAAAAAGGACTACTAGTGTTTAGAAGTC
Source organism: Macrotis lagotis (assembly GCF_037893015.1). Classification (NCBI taxonomy): domain Eukaryota; kingdom Metazoa; phylum Chordata; class Mammalia; order Peramelemorphia; family Peramelidae; genus Macrotis; species Macrotis lagotis. Next base: position 529,468,708 of record NC_133658.1, read on the forward strand.
CAATCATATTTTAACCGTTAAAAATAATAAATGATATTCTGAATTTATTTTCTTTCATTCATAGAATCTTCAAATAGGAAAGAATATGAAGTTCATCTTATTCACTCCTTTCCAAAACAAGAATCCATTTTACAACCTTCCTGATAGAAGATTAAGCTTCAATGGAATACTTTAAGTGAAAAGAAATTCATTATATAAGAAGTCATCTACTCATTCATTTTGAGAACACTCTCCTTTATGCTAAGGTTTTGATATTGATGAGCAAAATTGATTATGAACAAATAGTTCATTAAATGAAATTGATATATGTTTGTGAATTTTTCCAGTTTATCTCAGTCTAAAAATAACTCATTTTTTTATAAAAAGATACGTTGGATTTATAAAAAAGATAATTTTATACTTTCTAATTTTACTTTTTTTGGTCTAATCTGAGAACAGTGTTTTGATATTGTCTAATGCTTCTCCTGAAATCTATCTCTACTTTAGTATTGTGGTGCTGTTAATGACTTTGGGCTTCAGTTCTAGCAGTCCCTAGAAAGTTAGAAAAAAATCATATTTGGATTATTCAATGAATTATATACGTACTTGTTATCTGATAATTATTGTAGATAAATTTGGAAAGTCTCATTATCAAACAGCTTGCTACCATTTTATACTTTTTAAAACCACAGTAATTCATTGAAGACCAATTATTTAGACTTGAAAGGGTTAATTGTATGAAATTGTATATTTGTGAATTTTTCTGAGTACTATTTAATAAATCAATAAGAACCTATCATTTTCTAGGTACTGAAAAAGATCAGTAGCTATGGACAAAAATAAAACTGTTCCTGCCCTCAAATAATTTGCATTTTTGCAAGGCATTGGGATTGAGTAACTTGCTCAAGGTCATACAGGTAATTATTAAGTGAATATTGGAATTCCCAAAAGGTCTATCCTTTGCCCTATATTTTCCCCTATCTCTATAATCTCCTCTAGACTGTTGGTTTCATCTATCACTTTTATACAAATAATGCCTGAATGATAAGTGAAATCATCCAAATATGGATAAGATTAACAAGAGTGAGAATGTAGAGACAGAATTTCATGCACACACACACACACACACACACACACACACACACACACACACTCATATACACACAAAACACACTACACCTCAACATATCTTAAAATTCCTTCCTATCTCTCAAACTCCAGATCTGTTTAACTGAACATTTCCACTTAGGTTTACTAGCACAGTACAAACAACATTCTCTAAACCTTTTCCTTTCCTTCATTAAAGTATTTCTTTTTTGAATAATAAAAACATAAAATAATTTTCACATTCATTTTTTTATTTTGAGTTCCAAATTCTTTCTCCACCTCTTTCCCTTCCTTTCTCCCTGAAACTATAAACAATTTGCTATAGATTATGCATGAGTAATCTTAGAAAACATATTTTTATATTAACAATGTTGTGAAAAAACACAAACGAAAATGAACACACACACACACACACATACACACACACATAAAATGGTATACTAGGGGTCTGGTCACTGATCCTAACTTTTGAGCAAATGTGGAATGTGACTAAAACAATTCCTGAAGTGCACGAGGGTAGGTAGCTGGCTTCTGAAAGATGCATAATTAAGTGCTTTGGAAAAAAGACCGAATCATAAAAAGATATTCTATAACTGCTTCCAGTCTGCTAACCACTTGGCTCATTCCCTATTATTCATGCCATCAAAACCTTCAGCATGGCATACCAATAACCTGCTAATTAGTCTCTACCTGAAGTCTGCCCTCCTTTAATTCATTTTACATTCTGCTTGCCAGATAGATTAATCTGAAATATTTATAACTATCATCAAATACTATATGGCTTAAAATTTGTCCCTGGCTATGAGATATATTCCAAATTTGTGAGCTTTAAAACCTCTAGCTTCAGCCTATCTCGTCAGTTTTCTCTCACACACAGAACTTGGCTTGCTTTACAACATAGTTAAGTTGGAGCACTCCCAATTTTTCATGCTTTTCCCACCTCGATGACTTTGCTAACTGCTCTTAGCAACTGCTCACCTTACCATTTCTACTTTTTGATAGTCTATTTATCCTTCAAAGTTCACCTCAAATGTTGCTTCCAAGAAAATTCTTCCTTTCAGGGAGAAGAGATCTTTCAATCTTTTAAACAATAATGTACGTATTTTATGTTGTATTACAGGGGCTTGATGTGATCTTATGTTCTCACATCCTGGTATTTTCTGTTACTAAATCCAGTTTTCTGAGTTCAAAAATGTTTTATCTTTTTTACGTTCCTCATTTCTATCATATTTGATTTCCACATAGTAGGTGTTTAATGAATGTCTGTTGAATTGATTATTGAGAAAAAGGAGGCAAAATTCAGGGTTTAAAGGAATGATTGTCCTAGATAAAAGTAAAGGACTTCTTTTGGTTGTTTTTCTCTTTAGGTTGAAAAACTAAATATGAAGAACAAAGGTCATGAGATCTAAAAAGGATAGGTAACATTTCCAGTGTGAGGGAAAAGAGAAGAGGGAAAAGGAAGGGAATGGAGAAAAACAGCTCCAAATTTCTTTAGTACTGTGGAGTTCTACATTGGAAAAAAAATTTTCACAATAATATGCATGAAGTTCAGAAGGGAACATGACATTTTAACTCAACACAAGCCAGTTACTTTTTATTCATAATAATAATGTCAGTCCTTAATTTTTTGAAGAAGACCATGACATCAAGGAGGTGATGCCATGACAAGCACATGAATTGGATTTGGGGGGGGGGGGGTGCTGTGCTAAGTCACCAGCCTCACTAACTCCAGAGCCATCTAGGTCCGGTGGCCAGATATAAATCAGTAAGACTGGAGATAGCAATGGATATGAGGCAATCAAGGTTAAAAGACTTTCCCATGGTCACACAGCTAGTAAGTAGCAAGCATCTGGGGCTGGATTCAAACTCCCATCCTTCTGAATCCAAAGTCAGTGTTCAACAATTATAAAAGAGTTGATTTACAGCTAAATTCAGTTGGATACAGAATTATCCTCCATCCTAATGCCTAGATGAACTTTGAATGTAGTGAATGAGCTCAGAGATAAAATTGTGAAACTACAGAATAACAGACTCAATAGCAGAGTGAGAACAAGTGTTACTTGTGATCTACACTTCAACTAACTTAAGTACTAGCACACAAATTTAATTGAATTTCTGTTTGTCTGTGTATGTTTGTGTGTGTGTGTGTGTGTGTGTGTGTGTGTGTGTGTGTGTGTGTATAGTTGTATAGTTGAATGTGTAATACAGGACAACCCAAAAGTAGGTTCTTTATAAACTATACATATATGATTGGGATGTATATAAATGCATATAGCTAAATTTACTTTTAAATTTCATTCTATTGGTAATTGTTTATTGAGTTATTCCCATACTTTAGCAATTCAATTTCCTTGGCCCTACTAAAACTGACAGTTTTTTTTAAACTCTGGAAGTGGTACATATTTACTTTGCAGAGGTAGTTTGGTCTCCATTGGCTATATTAATAACTACTAATAAAAAATAATAAAATAGTATTTATATAGTGCTTACAATGTACCCGGGACTATGCTAAATATACTTTCAAATATTATCTCATTTGATCTTCACAACACAACACTGGAAGATAAGCATTCTTATTATCCCCAATTTTACAATTGGGATAACTTAGGCAAACAGGTTAAGTGACTTGCTGAAAGTCATACAGCTGGCAGATTTTGAATTTAGACCTTTCTGACTTCAATTCCAGTATTCTTTCAACTGTGCCACCTAATATCTTTTAAAAACATGCAAATAAAAAATAATTTAACTTAATAATCAAAGTTAATAATCAAAGAGGTAACATGGAATAGTGGATAAAGAGTTGGATTTGAAGGCAGGTGCTAAAAATGTTGCCCTTGTTGCTATAAATTCCAACTCTAATAGTGGTTAGCTGTGTAATCCTGAGCAAGTCACTGAACCTAATGGTGATACAGGTAACTCTGGGAGACTATAAATCATAGGAACGGTAGTGAATTGAATTGGTAGAAGGACTTTTGTTACCAGGAGTTGCCTGTAACAATGAAATCTCAGGTGTAGTTACTATCTCATATTTAACTAATCCTTTCCTAATCAACTAATCTGAGAACTTTAATAATTTACCAGAAAAGTATTAAATCAAGTGTTGGGTGAATATGTTTCTAGCAACACACACAATGAATTTGTTAACTACATCTGTTCTTTTTCAAAGACAAGTAAATTGTCTTATAAAGTTATAAAGAGCTAAGTTTTAAAATAAGTTAATCTCTAGTCTGAGTTACACTAGTTAATGAAATTTTATATAGTATTTACATTCTTTTTGATATGTTTCTTAATAAATAATTCATGGAACTGTTGTCATATTTTAAATGTGCATATGAGATTTTCTCCTTTCTAACTTGCTTTTTTACTCATCACTAGTTTTGAGTAATATGATTTCTATTCATAAATATTTGACAAATTCTTCATCTCTCTTTTTTTTAGGTTTTTTTTTTTGGCAAGGCAATGGGTTAAGTGACTTGCCCAAGGCCACACAGCTTGGTATAATTATTAAGTATTTGAGGCTGGATTTGAACTCAGATCTTCCTGACTCTGGGACGGTGCTCTATTCACTGCACCACCTTGCTGCCCTCCATCTCTCTTTATGAAATATTGAGTAAAATATAACATCACATTCTACACTGAGAAACAAAAAATACAATTAATATATTGATAAATCATAATATTCTTTTGATTGCAATGTCAAAAATATTAAAATAATTTTCATTTTTGCCAGAGTATTATAAATGGCAAGACTCAGGAAACACCAATTTGGACAATGCTAAATTTGCACCATTAATTGAGAAAGGACTTTTCCAAGTACTAACATAACTCTGCACACGGTTATTTCTAGAAATTGATACACATTTTTTTTTTGGAAAATAGCCATCAAGTAATTGTTACAAAGTAACAATGGCAGCAACAACAAATAATGAAAACCCATTTGGACAGTTTGATATGACAACTAAATCTTTGTGTTGATCAGAGTTCTAACATAATCTCATCAGAGTTACACAGAAGCTTCCAACTAGCTTTAATACCTCATATTTATATGAAATGTGACTAAAACACACAAATTTCAAAAATGAAATGAGAATCTTGTGCCATAGAAATATGCTTTAGCATGGACTTCAATAAATTTTACATAAGATTTCTCCTTTAAATTTAATGTATTTTGTTAATGCATAATTTTTATATTCTAATTCCATCATTGATCTTAAGACCACCACCAAGATCTTTTTATTATGTCATATTGGGTAAGACCACCACTCTCATTCAGAAACCAGAGTAATGAATTCTCAAATGTGATTCTAATTTCAAATTCGATGACATTTATATAAGTAATGTTTGAAGGTATAGTTATTGAATTTCATATCTCTACAAATACAAAAAACTTTCCAATTACATCATAAAATACATAAAAAATTTATATAAATTGTTTAATTTTCAAATCTGCCCATAATACCAAAGGATTTTTTGCTAAGCAAAATATAAAGTGTATATAGACACAGTAATCCCTAAAATAAAAATAAAAACTAAAATAATTTTAATCTGACAATTTACAAAATGATGAACAAATTATAAATGTAATTTAAGTGAATGCAACAATTGAGACTAGGATCAGAATAATGTCCATAATGCCATATCAAATGGCAGGGAGTCAAAATTCTTATTGATTGATCAGATAAAAATTGGACTAAAAGTAAGCAACAATTTGGTCTTGGTCTATTTTTCACCTCATTACTATAGTTACAAGTTAAAGGTTTTTTTTTTTTTTAAAAAAAGACTCATCATAATCTTTCCTGTTATTATTGCATTGATTTTGAACAATTTTGTCAATTTTTTATGTTTCAGTAAAGGGCCCAATGTAATTGATTAGGTCAGGAAGTACACAATTACTTAATTATATTCATGAATCTATAAAGAAGTTATATACCTTATCATGTTTTCTCCTGTATATAATTCTATTTAAAGTGAGGCTATACTACACTAATACCTATTTTGGATCAATTAGTATTCAATTGAAAATGTTTGTATGTTTGAACAAATTTAATTTATATGAGCACAGCTATATCAGAACCTAAATAATATGATTAATATTAAGCTCATGAGACAAGAATATTATTTTTACCTCTCCATATCATGACCAGGTTTGTCAATGAGCTCTGTTGTGTGTCATGGGTCGCAATTTATTGTCTGTGTTGAGTCTCTTTCCATTAGATATGCAGCACTTCACTTAATAAAACAAAAGTTACTCACCTAACTGAGTCTCTTGAATTGTCAGTTTACTTTCCAAAGGGTACAAAAGTTTTGGTGGTTTATCTGTCAGTGGAGCTAAAACAAAAAGAAACAAATCAGATACAATTGATCTTCTCAAGTGTATCTCAAAGTATTATATCAAGCCACTTTAAGAAATATTTTCTTATTAGATTCAATGATGCCCTTAAATAAATGAAAATGTGAAAATTTTTAACACAAAAATTCAAATATTACTTTCCAAGCTGATTGTCAAATAATAAATACTGAATTGTCTAAATAAGATTGTATAGTCCTTAAAAATATTTTAAAATGTCTAAACAAGAAGTATTCAATTTGTCCCTCTTTGTTTCTTTATGGGAGTCCCCATAGTTTCTACTTATAAAGCTAGCATGATAAACATAATGGCCATAACAATATTAATAAAATATAATATAATATGATATGATATGATAAATATACAAACCAGTCATATATCTAATATAAATTCAGTGAATGTTTATTTATGATGATATCTTAATCCTCTGACTCTTCAGCAAAGACATCTTTACACTAGATTCTATTGTTTCATAAATATGCCACTCCATTTTCTTATTATGTAGTCCATAAAGCATCTTTTTTATGAATTGAGAAGCAAAATTACTTTTGTTCTGTGCACACCCAGTCACAAATCCCAGTAATGCACTTCTAAAGTGTTTTCCATTCTCTCAAAGTAAATCTTTTAATATCATTTTGCATCACAAATGTTATTTATTTTCTGTTGTTTTGCTTGAAAGGCTTTCATTGCATATAAACATAACAGATCTCTGCTCTTAGGTTCATATGGTTTATCTAGCTAGGAGATATAAAATAGATGATCTATCTGGAACATTAAGTAAATCATGTTTCCAGAAAAATCAGGGAATACTTCATTCTTCTGTTTACTTGAGTAACTGGACTGTAGTCAAATAGTCAATCTCTATTTCATTAAGCTTTGATATGATTTAAGTATAAATTAATTTCATAATTAACCTGCCATAGCAATTTCCACACCTTATCAAGTACTGAAATGATAAATTTTGGATGGCTGAATTAAAATTTCTACTTTGAGAATTTTTTTTCTTTCCTTGCATATTTGGTATGCCAACCCATTTGAGATCTGGAATGCTGATCTAGACATCAGAGTCAGGATTAAGCCAGAAGTCTTACTTACAGAGCAAACAATACTTAAAGTTGACCTCCCAACTGTCTTTCATAGCTTGAACAAATTGATAAATCATCATAATTACTTGAAAAAATATTTCAAGTTAACTTTGGCCAAAGTTGCATTAATAATTTTAAAACTAAATGGAATAAAATATTTATAATCCTTACTTGAAATGTATTCTCAACTTATTTTTATTTTCTATTTAGTAATGATTTGGATAATAATGCAAAAATGCTGAAGGAGGTAGTAAATCACAATTTTTATTAATGGAATTGTGGCAGCTTATTACCCACAGTCACATTCCCCTGTTTCCTTACAGATCCTAATTGGCCATTTTTATACTCTCCACTAAATGTTATTTTGCTGAATCACTGAGCATTAGCAGAATAGTTTTCTCATTCTCTGAAAATTGGATTATTATAGGATATTGGAGTTAGAAGAGACTTTCTTTGTAAATGGATTGTCACGTTCAACCACCTCTTGCTTCAGATGAAAGAAACAATGCTCTGAGACTTGAAGAGACTCAGAAACATGGTAATGTTTCTAAGATCCTAAACTCTCAATTTATGGCAATAAACTAAAAAGTGAGCTAAGGTTATATTTACCAGGTTTAATAAGAACTGATTCATTTGATAAATTAAATTGATAACATAATTTAATTGTATCAAATAAATAATTGAAATGGATTACAAAGTATTAAGTAGATCATCTACAAAACTATATTCTTTTACTGTACAGATTCATTGAAGAAAAAATTGATGGACAGCATTTGTAGGTTAAATTTAATAAAAAGATAATTTTCTAAAAAAATGTAAAATAGCTGTTTTTTTCTGAAGGATGTAAAATGACATATGGATTGCTACATGAATATGGGTGGGAATCAATTATAGAATTTTAGAGTTAGAAGAGACTTTCTTTGTAAGTGAATTGGCAAGTTCAACCACCTCATGTTTCAAATGAAACTTATGATATGCAGATATAGATAGATATAGAGGTAGAAATTTCAATAAACATACAATATACTTTGTCTAATCATCTGTATATAGATACAGATATATATATATATATAATATGTTTATATATACATATACATATGTAATTGCATACATTTGCAAACATGCACATGTTCATATAGAGTATTGTATATCCTATAGGAATCTGGATAATTTGGACTCAAATAAATTTAGAATTATGTTTCATTTGTGCTTTCTTTGTCATATTGCATATAGTTTTCATAAATGCTATCTAGATTTTCTGATATCTTTAACAATCAAAAGCAAACTCATTCAATAAAAGAATATGGAAAAGCTAACCAAAGAATAACCAGTCAATTATATGTGTATATAATGTAGCCAACTAAACATATGCATATATCTATGCATGTATATGTATACATGTATTTGTTTATATATATATATATGTGTGTGTGTGTGTGTGTGTGTGTGTGTGTGTGTGTGTGTGTATGTGTGTGTGTGTGTGTGTGTGTGTGTGTGTGTGTGTGTGTGTGTGCATTTGTCATCCACACTCCAGGAAGATTAAGATTTTTCCTTATTTGTAGTATGTGAATTTCACAACTCAAGGATGCCATTGATGTTCTACCAGTAATTAACTGGGAGAAGGGAGAGAGTGAAAGCAAATTAATGGGTTTTTAAAGATACAAATTATGTTCTAACTTCTAGAATAGTTTCTTTTGTCTACAAAGAAGAACATCACCTACTATCTCAAAATGAAGAGTTTTTTTTAAAGTAGAATAGCAAGGCAAAATGACTAGTATTTGACATTAAGATTTAAGTTCAATTACTAATAATTAAAAAGTTACAAGTCTGTAGATATAGGATATTTTTTCAACTTTCTTTATACTGATTAAATCAGAGATATTCTCAATGATTATTTTAAATATATAATTGCTGGAAGTTCAACATGTTCATAGCAGCTGTTTTTTTAGTGGCAAAGAATTGGAAATTGAGGGGATGCCCATTAATTGAGGAATGGCTAAACAAGTTATGGTACATGAATATTATGGAATATTTTTGTTCTATAAGAAACTGTAAATTGTTGAACACTGAAGAAGCATTAAATGAGTTACAGGATCTGATGATGAACAGAGGGAGCAGAACCAAGAAAACAATGTACATATTAAGAATAACATTATGAAATGATCAACTTTAATAGAACAGTTCAGAGAGCTAGGACAATTGTATTAGACTGGCTTTGGACAATGTTATCTCCATCCAGAGGAAGAAAAACCAAACCAAACCAAAAACAAATAAATAAATAAATAGATAGATAGATAGATAGATAGATAGATAGACAGATAAATGAAAGCCTTCAGAATCTGATGAACACTTTATCCCTTTCCCTTAATTCTAATTCCTCATACCAAAAATGATTAATCTGTAAACATGTTTATCACAAATATGTATGTAGAATGTTAACCTGACTGTTCCCCGCTGAGGAGGGGTGTGGGAAGGAAGGGAGGGTGCAAGGAAATATTGTTTTATACATATATATATATATATATATGCATATGGATGAATGTTGAAAAACTTTCATAACAAGTATTTGTAAAAACAAAATATCAAAAAACTACAGGAAACAATTAGCAATTTAAAAAAAAGGAGAAGAGCTTTCCTTAATTCAGATGCTTCAGTTCAACTTAAGTATTTCTTAGTACCTGCAATATCAGAGCAGGAAGAGTTAAATGGAGAGTTTTGAGCTTGCTTCCCCAGCTTTAATTTAGTTTCTGATTTTCATTTTGGATTACTTCTCTTGCTTGAATGTATACTTTGATGAATCTCTCCAATGACACAAAAAAATGAAATAACCAAAATTCATTCTGAAGATATGTTTTATGTAGAATAAGTCATAGTACATATGAATATATAAACAAATTAGACTGGAATTTCAAGTTTCTTTCAATATATAGTCCTAATATTAAATTCAATTTTAACTATGTACCTTAAAGAATCTGTTGGGGCTGCATAAAAAACATGAAAAAGTATGGAAAATAAAGTATAGAGTTGCATATTAAGTTAAAAAACAGTCATGGATTTGAAATCAGTGAAAAAGAATTTCACAGGACATGAAGATGGTGTGACCTACATTATTAGAGGCAGTAGGCACATCACATTAATTTTAGATCCATCAAATCCATGATTGTATGGAATTGGAAAAATACAAAGGAATGTTATTTAAAAACTATTGCATAGCATTATTAACTTTTTTGCTTGATAGAATTAAGGAATTTCACATATATACACTAAGAAGGAAAGATATGCTCAAATAGAAACACTATATAAGCAAGGGGAAAATTATTTACATTTTCTCAAAGAATTGCTAAATATTCTTTTAATAAGTATAATGAAGATGGTAAGTAGGCCAATCAGTGCTATGTTCTCTGTTGCTATGAAAAAAAATTGACTCCAATAAGTTTTTAGAAATGGTACAACTTCAAAAAAAGTACCTTCAGTAGAAAATAGCTACTTCTGTGTGCAATAGGAAATTACTCATTAAATTAACCACAGTATCATTTTCCCTTTTTTCTCACTAGCAAATATCATTGAAACAGGAAATTCTATAATTCTAGAGTTACAAGGGACCCTAGGAGTGATATAATCTGGAATGTACTTGAAGCATGAATCTTAATGTAACATCCTAATAAGTATGTATGTAGCCTATACTTGTCCACCTCAAATCTTCTAAATAAGTAGGATCAGCACTCCAGTTTAAAAATATCAATTCACTCTTTGCTTTGATAAGAAATATTTAACTATTGCAAAAATAAAATCTGAAGACATGGATAATCTCCTCTGGGCTCACTATTATAGAAGAAAATATCTGTGAATGCATGAACACAAAGCAAAGGTCTTGGAATCCAGATACTCAGATGCATTGCTTATGGAAATTATAGAAATTTCATAGCTTTAAAGTTACACTTTATATTTAGCAGAAATTTAATTTCTTTAACTTTACTTTCAGGTTAAAGAAACTGATATTTCTGACATGAAGGTAGTTTGATTATGTGTATTATTCTGCTTTCAGAAAGAAAGTAGTTTGATTCAGCAATACTACTAATGGGTCTGTTTCCTGAAGAGATCATGAAAAAGAGGCAAAAATTTCACATGAACAAAAATATTCCTAGCAGTTCAGTTTGTGGTGGCAAAGAATCAGAAATTGAGGGAATACTCGAATTGGGGAATGGCTGAACAAATTGTGGTGTATGTATGTGATAGAATACTTTGTTCAATAAGAAAAAATTAAGGGCAGGATTTCAGAGAAGATTGGAAAGACTTGCATGAATTAATGCTGAGTGAGATGAGCGGAACTAGAAGACCATTATACATCTTGACAACAACGTGCAGTGATGATAAAACTTAGGGATTTGATCACTCTATCAGTACAAAAATCAGGGACAATTTGCAGGGGAAGGGGGGTGGTCTGTGATGGAGAATACCATCTGTATTCAGAGAAAGAACTATGGAGTTTAAACAAAGATCAAAGATTATTACCTTAATTTAAAAAAAAAGTTGTCTTAAGTATTACATAAATTAGCTATCCCTAATATTTTCTTTCTTCTTTAAGGATAATTTTTGTCTCAACACATTCCATGCTGATTTATGCATACCATGGAAACAATGTAAAGACTATATCAGATTGCCTTCATTTTGGGGAGGTATTGCAAAATTCAAAACCTTGCAAAAAATTATTGGTAGAAATTACTATTGTATTATAATCAAAAATCAAATAAAACATTTATAAAAAAGAAAGTAGTAATGAATAAAAAATTATGGGAAAGGGGGAAATAAAACATCTTATTAAAGCAAGAAATAAAGGAGTACTGGATAAAAATAGAATCATACCTGGAAACCTTCTCTTAAAGACATTATAGAGGTTACTTTATGGTTTGCTAAGAGTTACAAATCAGTAGCAGAGTAGAATGAAGTATCAGTATAAAGATAAACTATAATACCTTTTCGAGAAAATATTCTAACCGCTGACTATTGGGAAACTGAAGCAGGAGAAGATTATTCCATTTGATATGTTTGGGAATGAGGACAGGTCCTTTTTAGCATAAGTGGCAGGCAGAAAACTGCAAAATAGTAACCTGTCTATCCACAGGCATCAAGTTGAGCATAGATCTGTTTTATTAATAGAGAAAACCTTGCAAAATGTTGGCCTTTTAAGAGGCCACTTTTTATATCAAGGTAGTGACACTATACAAAGATAAATGACAGCATGTATGGAATAGGACATCTTTTTGCAATAAATATTGTGACTTGGAGCATCAGTATTTAGAATTAAGAAACTACTTAAGAAATTCAGTGAAAATCCCTAGTTTTGCTATTTCATTCGCTGTCTATCCGAGAGCACTGAAAGATAAAATAGCAATGAGACAGAGTAGTAGATTCAGAATCAAAGAAACTTGATTTGAATGTCAGTGTTGTGTCTTATCTGTATGAGATTGGGCAAGTCACTTATCCTTTCTAGGTTAGTTGGGCAAGTCCCTTTCCTTCTCTAAACCAAGAGGAGGTTGGATTAGGTTCCATTGAAGGTTTTTCTGGATGGACTTCGACTAAATCCTCTAGTAAATCTCACTAAACTGTGATTGTTGTCTTTAAATCAAGAATAAGGGCCCCCAAAATATTAGAGAAGAGTCTAACCAAATAGAAGCAAGGAAATACTTAAATACAGAAAATTTCTAAAAATGAACTTTTAAATTAGAGGCAGAGGAATAGTATGTATATATATATATATATATATATATATATATATATATATATATATATATATATATATATATATATATATATTTTTCAAAAAGTTTATTTGGGACCCAAGTTCTAAAGGGTTGTTTTAGCATTTTCTTGGCATGTCTAATGAGGCATTCAAATTTTGGGATAAAAACATAATAAAAGGGACTGAGAGTCATGGTTTTTCTGACCTGATGATACCCTCATAAGCTGCTAGCAACAGGAACTGGGATGAGCCTACCTGTGGGAGATAGAGATAAGTAATGACTGCAGCTGTTATTGGGTCCAATTTTAAATCATATATTTTGATTCCTGTGTCCTTTGATAGCACTCTTATATATTATATATAAAATATATAAAATTATATTTGTTTATTGTATACTATTATTTCTAGGAATGATCATTCTAAGTCATATTCAGACTTTGAAGACCTTTAGGTCTACTTCAAATTCATGACTCTATTTCTAAAAATGTCCTGTAAACTGGATCTACTTTTTTAAAAATATCAACATCATATATGACTTAATTTAGAATTGATTTGTAAAATTTCTTTGGAGAAGGAAAGAAAAGCCATAGTAAACATGAACATGGTGTTTTTATACTACATTATTTATATTTAGTTGGATACCAATAAGGTTATATAAAAGTATTGTTTTGAGAAAAAAAATTTTTGCCACATTATAACTGTTTTTATCTTCATGAAAATTTTCTGTTGTAAATATAAATGCAAAAATGTTGAAACTTGTTTGATTTCCTTCTACTTACATAGAGAAATAACTACTGATTAATTTTTTAGTTTTTCCATCCAAGTTAATGTCATAAGTTTCAGCAATGTGCATTGTTCTTCTACTTTGCAGTGTTGTCTTTTATATTGCTATAGAAGAAGCTTTTTCTCATCCTTGGGTGTGAAGCAATTCATGTGGAAATAATATAAACTGGTGACTGAGTATTAATGAGAATATATTTCTTTAGTTTGGGCTTGATTTGTCTTCCTTTCTATGGAAGCTGCTGAATAATCTCCTCTGACTTTATGATATTTTGTTTGATTGTGTTCAATATGAAGAATGTCAAACAATGTGGAAGGAATTAGTGAAAAAAAAATCTTTTTTTTTTTCTTTCTGTGCATTATAGAAGAACCTCCTCCAACTATCTGTCAAATCAAGGAGAATGGTCCAGTCATGCCTATGTTTTGTTTTACCTTTTATACAGATTATAATTTAATTTACAGTGAGGTCAAAGTAGATAGGATTGGAGTCTAGTAGTAGTGTGTCTGTTTATCAACTGTTAGACAAGTACTTTCTGTCCCCTTCTCCATCCTTTTTGATACTAACAAGATGAGAATAAAATGAGGTGACAAAGTCTTTTTTATTTTTCCCTAGTTACATGCAAAAATAAGTTTCAACATTTGCTATTAAAATTACATAGTTTTAATATTAGCCACCATAAAAAATAATTTGAAAGTTATATCACTTTTCAAAAAAAATAGTTTTTTAAAAGCTAAATTAATCGAGGGGGAAAAATGGAATTTCAATGAAATAAAAACTTCCAAAAATAATTTTTCATGTGCTTTTGAACCCACATCATTATTTTGCATAAACTTAACTTTCTAAATATTTTAGACATTGTTTAATATTAAAATAATTTAATCTCTCTGAATTCATAATGAATGAGTATCAGGGGAAGCAGTCTGTTGTCTTGATTGATAGTTATAGAAGGATGAGATAAAGAAAACTCAGTAACATCTGCCATAGGTAACTTTTAGTTGAACCTGACTTTATATAAGTAATATAGCCATTCTCTATTTTCAACTTTATAATCCTACCTGATTATTTTTTTATAAATAATTGACCCAAATAATTAATGAAATAAAATCAAATTATTATCTCAAGTCATAATGATCTCATGGTTGGCACAATCTTTCCTGTTACTGGCCAATGACAGCATTTCAGAAGATAAAAAGCTACCAGTGGAAATGGGGAAAGTCAGTGTTCTTTCAGCTACAAATGGGTGAGCCTTTCTGCTTGCAGTAATTATCCCCGCTACAGCCATAACATGTGGCAAGCCAGAATGGAGCACCTCGGATAGATCACCAGCACAGATTTGTAGGGCAGATAAGGTGATATGCTGAATAGAGTGCACCTGGAGTCAGCAATACTCATCAACATGAGTTAAATTCTGGTATCAGACATATTAGTTGCATGACCCCAGGTAAGTCAACTTAATCCTGTTTGCCTCATCTAAAAAATGATCTGGAGAAGGAAAGGCAAACCACCCCATTGTCTTTGCCAAGAATATCTCAAATTACATTACCAACAATAACAAATTTTTATCTTCTACTCAATTTTAATGCATAGTTGGTAATTAATTCCTCACAAGAGTGAAAATGATGACAGTGGCAGTGAGATATATGAGGAGAAGGGAAATCAATTAATGCTGTTTCTTCTGGGTGCATAGCCCCAACCACCCTTCCTAAGGTCAGTTTTTTCTGGTTATCTGATTATATGATGGGTGTGCCTGGATGGGACTTTGTTTTTGTTCTCCCTCTCACTCTGTCAGAATATTTCTCTTGGTAACTCCTAGACCTCTCAACAAGTAGAATAATTTAGGATATACTAGTGAGGATGCATGTTTTGCTGTTTCTCAGTATGATTGTGACAAATAGACTTTCAATTGTCAGTGATGCTGAAAGCAATATAATCTCAATAAACGTGCTACATTGAAATTCAGTTTCTGTTAAGATATACTGGAGTTTAAACTATTATATTTAATTGTTTTGAGATTTGATAATGACTTTTAGAATTAAACATGGCAGAAATGATTAGGTTAAAAGAAAAACAAACAAATAAACCCTTGGAACAATTCCATGCAAAATGTAGAAACATATAGCATATAGTGGTTCAGAATGTTTTCATATTTAGTACAATGCATTCTAGTAAGTGCATTAAACAACATTCATAGTCAAGCTCTGTCTTTTTTTACACACACACACACACACGCACACACACACATACAATGTACATTTGTTCTCTCCCCCCCAATTTATGCCTTTTTGACACAAATGTGACATTTTAAAAATTACAACAAGAGGTATTCAAATTCTATGTAGGTCACCTCTTCAAACATTATCTAAAGCTTATCAAGGTCCTTCTTTGTAAAATGAGAAAGGTAAACTAAGTGATCTTCAAGTTCTCTTTCAGCTCTAGCATTTTATGATTTTTATATATAGATTCTAGTGGATGGGGAATCTTTTTTTTCTTCCAAGGACCATTTGGGCATTTATGACACCAATCATGGGTCATACTAAATTATCAACTTAAAAGTTAGTCTGCTATATTTGGTTAGATATTTACTTAATTCACTCCTAAAAAGTTCTAAGATTTATTGAATTGTGAGTCCTGTCTGCAGATGCTTTGGCAAGGCCAAACCAAATGATTTTGTGAGCTTTATATGACCCACAGACCAGAACAATCCTGGCCCCTGATCTACATGGTGAACAATATATGAGATAATGGCACGAATATGGAATATTTGAATATTTTATTGGATATATATATATATATATATATATATATATATAAAACAAATAAGTACCAGCCATTGATAATACTATTTTCACTCGATTCATACAACGGAAGAATTAATTCAGTAATATTCTGCAAATTTGCTTTGCCTTTGCAGAATATTGTACTAGTCCTAGAAGAGGTAGGTAGATAAACAATTAAAAGTCTGTCCCTGTCCTCATGGACCTTAAAGTTTAATATGAATATGATATGAAATAATAAATATAATATACCATATTATGTGATAATATTATATATAATATTTATTTGTGCTTTCTCTCCTAATAAAATGTAATAGCCTATAGAGCAAGGATTATTCAGTTTATATCTTTTTATTCTTTGTGCTTAGCATAAATACTTGCCAAAGGAAAAGACTAGGCTATTAAATGTTTATTGATTGATGCTGCTAAAAGTATTAGAGAATTACAAAAAAAAGTATTAACATTCTGAAAGATTAACATATTTCCAATTAAAAGGAACTGACAAGACACTGTATAAGAAACATCTGGGTTAAGTTAGAAAGAATGGTTAGGAATTCAATGGCTTAAGGGACAACTAAATTGGATGGTGGATAAAGCACCAGCCCTGAAGTCAAGAAGGCCTGAGTTCAAATGCAGCCTTAAACACTTAATAATTATTTAACTGTGTGACCTTGGGCAAGTCACTTGATCCCATTGCTTTGCAAAAAACAAAAAAGAAAAAAAAGAATTCAATGGCTTAAATGAAAGAGTAAGAATTTTTCTGGCACTGTGAATAATGTAAGCCAAGGGTCAAGGATAAGAATGGAGTTCAGGATGTGTTTGGAGCCTACAGAGTTTTTAGCTAAAGTATCAAGCACAATCAGGGGAATGATAAGAGATGAGTTTGAGCAGAGTATTAGCCTTGCCAAGAAGAAAATAGGGAATCACTGGATTTTTTTGGCATATCCAGATCTACTATAAATCACAAAGATTATTATAGCAGTGGTATGAAGAATGCATTAGAGAGTATATCTTTTGGAAATAGAAGAAAATATCAAGAGGGTATATATTATTTATTCAATAAATCTTCCTGAAAATTAAAGTACTTTGGAGTAGACAAATTCTGAAAATTTAGTTTTAGGTACTGCTGGTAAAATTCATTTGCTATGTAAACTTAGTCAATTTATTTAGTTTTTCTGAATCTAAATTTTCTCTGAGTCTGTAAAATGGGGATAAAATTACTTGTAGTACTACTAATTTAATAAGACTGTTAGAAAAAATATTTTAGAACTGTGAATTCCTGTGTTTATTATGAGATGCCACTATTCCATTCATGATGTTATATTATTATCGATCAAGAAAAATCAGAGGTATACCTGAGAGTAATTGAAACAAATAATAGGAATTAGTAAATTGAAGCATGTGGTCAGCTGTTACACAAGAATACAGAGTGAAAATAGAATCGAAGACATGTATGGATTAAAAAAAGATTTAAATTTGAAGAAAACATGAATACCACATTACTATCCTTGAGATAGAAAAAGAACCAGAAAAAGGCATATTGATTGTATCTTCTATAAGATTTTATAGGAAGAGTGAAGATGGGAGAGTAAAGGCAAGAACTGGACAGAGCTCTCCTTCAAACCCCTCCAAATACCTTTAAATAATGATTCTAAACAAATTATAGAGGGGCAGAACCTCAAAAAAGATAGAGCAAAATAATATCCCAACCTGAGGCAACTTAGAAGATTGGCAGGAAAGATCTGTTGAACCAAGATGAGAGAAGATCACAGTGTAATACAGGGTGCCAGCAAAAATCAACTCCACCAATCTAGGAATGTCAGTGGGGGGCAACTGAATCAGTGGCAGCAGTAGAGGCTTCTAGACCTCTCAATCCTTCCAACTTGTAAGGTCAACAGGAAAAGTCTGTCACACAGACCAGTACAGTCTTCAACAGTGAAGACTCAGCCCCAGCAGATCAGGAGCAGGTCTGGGGAGTCATTGAATCAACAGCTGCAGCATCTACTTCTAGAAGTCTCTGTTCACAGATAGAAAAGACATCAGGAGATTTGAGGGATTTCTTTGCTTATACTGGAGGCAGGACTAGGCTGCTTTGTCCATACTCAGACCTTGGTCAGAATTATGGATCACAGTCCCCAGGAAGAGGAGGGACTGCAAACAGAGCTTATAGATTCTGGGAATCTGGAATCCCCTTCACTGTTCAAAGACAAAAAGGCATCTTTGTGGTCATCCTCAGACTAGGAGTACAGTGAAAAAACCTATCCTTATACCATACTACCTTAAAAGAACCAAAAACCTGAATGTCTCCTCTGAAAATACCTGTACAAATCTTCAGAAAGTTGGAACAGTGCACTCTCCACCCTGGAAGCAGAGCCCTTCCTTAACAAAGAGTTAAACAGGTCATGGGTTGGGGAAATGAACAAACAACTGAAAATAATATCCAATCATAGGAAGTTACTATGTGATGAGGAAAATCAAAACACACACCCAGAAGAGATAAAAAATTCAAAGTTCCTACATTCAAAGTCTCCAAGAAAAATGTGAATTGATCTCAGGTCAAGGAAGACCTCAAAAAGGATTATTAAAATTAAGTAGGAAAGGTAAAAGAAGAATTGAGAAGAGAAATGAGTGAAGCAGGAAAATCATGAAAAATGAATCAGCATCTTGGTAAAGTAGACACAAAATTCTTGAAGAACAAAGCATCCTAAAAACCAGATTGGGCCAAATGGAAAAAGAGATACAAAGCCAAAGAGGAGAAGAATGCCTTGAAAAAGCAGAATTGAACAAACGGAAAAAGAGGCACAAAAATTCACTGAAGAAAAAACTTCCTTAAAAAGTAGAATTGGATAAATGGAAAAGAAGGTACAAAAGCTTGAGAAAATGAAAACTAATGAGTTTATAAGAAATCAAGAAACAATAAAACAAAACAAAAATGAAAAAACTAGAGGACAATGTAAAATATCTCATTGGAAAAAATAACTGATCCAGAAAATAGAACCAGTAGAGATGATTTTAAAATTATTGGACTATCTGAAAAGCATGATCAAAAAAATGCCTATATATAATCTTTCTAGAAATTATCAAAGAAAACTTCCCTGATGGTCTAGAAACAGAAGACAAAATAGAAATTGAAAGAGTGTACAAAATATCTTCTAGAAAGAGATCCCAAAATGAAAACTCCCAGGAATATCAAAACAAAATTTCAGAACTCCTAAGTCTAGGAGAAAATATTGTAAACAACTAGAAAGTAACAATTCATCCACCTGGGAGCCACAGTCAGGATAACACAAGATTTAGTATCTTCTACATTAAATGATCATAGGGCTTGGAATATAATAATCCAGAAAGCAAAAAAGTTTGGATTACAATCCAGCAAAACTGAGTTTATTCTTTCAGGGCAAAAAGATGGACATTCAATGAAATAGGGAACTTTCAAACTTTGCTGATGAATAGATCAGAACTGAACAGAAAGTTTGATCTCAAGTAAAGTATAAAAAGGCTCACAGGAAAGGGAAATCATAAGGGACTTAATGGTGTTGAATTATTTATAGTGTTACAAAGGAAAATGACACCAATAACTCATATTAACTTTCTCATTTGTTATGGAAGTTAAAAAGAATACATAAATATAGGGCACAGATGAGAATTGAATATAAAATATTAAATATTCAATATAATATAATATATTAAAAATAAAATGAAGGGCTGAGAAAGGAATGTACTGAGACAAAGGAAAAGAGAAATGGAGTAAATTATTTCACATAAAAGAGGCAAGAAAAAGCTTTTACAGAGGAGGGGAAGAGGGGGGTTTTGAAAGGGAGTTAGTTAATCTTTCTCTAATCATAATTGGCTCCAAGAGAGAATATCAATTGAGTATAGAAATCTGTTTTACCCTAAAGAAAAGTAGAAGGGAAAGGGGCTAAGAGAAAAGGGGAGGGTGATAGAAAGGAGGGCAGATTGGGGAGAGAAGTTGGTCAGAAACAAAACCATTTTGAGGAGGCCTGAGTGAAAGGAGAGAGAAAATATAATAAATAGGAGTGAGAATAAGATGGAAGGGTAAATAGATAGCAATAATAACTGTGTGAAAAAATATAGAAACAATTTTCTCTGAAAAACACTTCATTTCCTAAACATAGAAAACTGAATCAAATTTATAAAAAAAAAGAGCCTTTCCCAGTTTATAAATGATGAAAGTATATGAATAGTTTTCAGATGAAGTTATCAATGCTATATGTAGCAATATTTTTAAAAAGTTCTAACTCTCTAATGATTGGACAAATACAAATTAAAACAATTCTAAAGTACTACCTTATACCTATTTGGCTAATAGAACAGAAAAGGTAAATAACAACTGTTAGAAGGGATACAGGGAAAATGAGACACTAAAGCTTTGTTGGAGGAGTTGTAAATGATTCAATTATTCTGTAGAGCAATTTGGAATAATGCCCAAAGGGCAATGAAGCCATGTAAACCCTTTGGCCTAGCAATGTCACTAATAGATCAATATTTCCAAAGAGATAAAAACCAAAAAGGAAAAGGACTTATATGTATAAGGAAATTAATAGCAGGTAGAAATTGAGGTGATGCCCATCAGTTGGGGAATGGCCAAACAAATTGTGATAAATGATTATGATGACATGCTATTCTGCTAAAAGAAATAATGAGTAATATTTAAAAATAGATTTAATGGGTCAAAGCAAAATTATTTCTGCTGAGTTAAAAACAGAAATGATAGTCTAAAAGTAATTTTTTCTATCAATGCTATCAATTTATAGTAAATAAAAGAAAAATATAACTATTTTATAAATACATATATATATATATATCTTCTATGTAAATATTGGTATACTTATTCTGGTTTCAAAATTTTTTAGTCATCTTTTTTGTACAATCCTAAACCATTATCTGCTACCACTAGAAGAGAACTGACACAATTGATGAAAAGAAAATTAATACAATTTTACTGTGAAATAAATATTTTCATACTGTTTCTAAAATAATGAATATAGGGAATTTTTGCAACTCAATTGTTTAGATTCTCCTGGACAAACCTTTATCTACTGATAGTGTGAAAGTAATTTGGGGCATGCATTAACTTTACCAGACTGGATATTCAGTGTAATAGTGTTTCAGAAGAGTAATTTCTGAAAAGATTTTCACAGATAATGCATGATATGGGAAAATTGGACCCATGATTACAAAAACTCATTTGTCCTTATATAAATGGTATTGTTTTAATGGAATGAAAATAGAGGGACTGGTTTTCTCATTTCCTCCATAGGTCTATCTCTTAAATCTAATTCAATTATAAGTTAAGACATTACCCTCCTGATATCATTGGTCCTCTTTGAGAATTAAGGATGAACAACAACAACAACAATGAATCACAGCTATATGATGAAGGTATGATGAAATAGATGAAGTGAATATTTTCATAGAACCAAAATAACTCATATTCATATAACTACAATTAAGGGTTTTGAAAGAGTTAATTAATGTCTCTAATTAAAATCAATTTCTCTAGTCATTAAAAATCTCTTAATTTTTTTTAGTTTTTTTTTTTTTTTTTTTTTTTGCCAAGGCAAATGGGGTTAAGTGGCTTGCCCAAGGCCACACAGCTAGGTAATTATTAAGTGTCTGAGGTCAGATTTGAACTCAGGTACTCCTGACTCCAGGGCTGGTGCTCTATCCACTGCACCACCTAGCTGCCCCAAAATCTCTAAATTTTTAAATGCAAGAAAAATTGATGAGCAGAATACTCTCATTAAAACCTGGAAAACTTACAATGTGCAATGTGAAATGTACTCTCTCTCTCTCTCTCTCTCTCTCTCTCTCTCAATATATATATATATATATATATATATATATATATATATAT
Source organism: Macrotis lagotis (assembly GCF_037893015.1). Classification (NCBI taxonomy): domain Eukaryota; kingdom Metazoa; phylum Chordata; class Mammalia; order Peramelemorphia; family Peramelidae; genus Macrotis; species Macrotis lagotis. Next base: position 529,491,399 of record NC_133658.1, read on the forward strand.
ATATATATATTAAGAGCAATATTGTAGGATGAACAGCTATGAATGAGTTAACTTTTCTCAGCATTGCCATGAACCTAGACAACAATGAAAAATTTATGATAAAGAATATTATCTATCACCAGAAAAAAAGATGATCTGAGTACAAATTGAAATATACTTTTTAAAATTTATTTTTCTTGAGATTTTTTTTGGGGGGTGCTCTATGTTTTCTTTTACAACCTGACTATTATAGATGACTACAATTTTTAACCTATATCAAATTGCTTGTGTTATCCATGAGGGGTAAAGGGGTAGAAAAATGTGAGTGAATTTAGAATTCAAAGTTTTTTAAAAACAAATGTCAAGCATTGTTTTAATATGTAGCCAGGGAAAAATAAAATACTAAATTGAAAAAAAATCTGAAAAAAATTTTATAGAAACACATGGACAAACACCACATAGTCTGAGATGGTTTGTATTAGGGAGCTGAGCAAATGTTAATGCCTGTCCCAATGAAAAGAATACCCATACAGAAGAGCTCATAGATCTGAAGATTACTATTATTGTTATTCTAATTTTAAAATAATACTTTTATCTCTCTAAGAGGACTTCATTACTTTCATCTTTCTGATGTAATTATATGGTGTTTTTCTCTTGCTTCCCAAAAGAAGTCTATCACAATACATTAAAAAACATTATTGCTAAGTAACACAAATCCAAGAAGAAAAAAAAAAGACATGCCTATAAGCAATAAGATTTGGCATCCTTTAAATAAAATTTGCAGTACAAATCTAATTATGCTATGAATGCTGTTATATTACTTTTACTATCAATGTATAATCCAAAAGTTACTTGGCAACAAACTGAGATTAGTCATTTTGAGCATTTTCTTTGCCGCATTGCTAGTAGAACTGGCAGGGACACAACTGCAAATTTATTCTTAGCTGCACTGAAAGCCCCTCATGTTCTCAAAAGGAAAATGAAATAGCCTGATCAAGAAAAGCCTATTAAAGGCATTGTCATAAATACTAAAGGTTGGGGTTTTCATAACCTAATTTTTAAAAGACCGATTCGATATTCAGTGTGAATAAGTATATACATCTGTGTTTGGTGATATGTAGAAGTTTCAATTGTTATATTTCTTAGTAGACAAGTTGATAATGTCTAAACAAACAACAGAGTAGTTAAAATAGATTAAATTGAGTTACTTGTGTTCTATTCAGAAATGATGGCTATTCAACAAATGCTCAATAAAACCTGTTTGTTGCAATTTTTCTTGGCCTTTGTTTATAATGAATATGTTAGTGTAAAGTAATTTTCTTTTAGAAGAGAAAGACAGATCAATAGATGTGTGGTATATAACCTGCAGATGAACCATATAAGCTTTGACCTTATCAAACTAGGAGGTTCTTAACACTGCATAAATAAGAAACCTCCATGGGATATCTCTGTAACTGTACTCCTGGAACTATGGATAAAAATCACTCATGTCTGGAAAATAGGTCAAATAATGAGGCAGCCTGAAATTTTTTTTAACTATATTCTTTTAAAAATTAATATCTCTGTTCAACTTCATTTCAACAAATATTAATTAAGAGCCTATTGTGTGCATGGAATGGTGCTATGGCATTAGGGTAAAAATAACACAGCCTTTGCCCTCAAGTCCTACAAACCAGTAAACTAATAATGTGACAAAATAATTTTTAAAGAATCAAACCAAAGGGCATGTGGCATTTGAATTGAGCCTTAAGGTATACATAGGTACTTAAGCAGGGAAGGGAAGAGCATTCCATCCAAAGAATTACATGACTAAACACATAGAGAAAAAGAGAGTTCAAGGTTTGCATCAATTCAGGGGAAATGTGTAATGAGTCTTCATTTTTGACAAACATAAGAGTTCATGAAAAGTGATGTTATAAAATAAAACTTGCAAGTAAAGATGACATAAGTCTAAAGGAGAGTCTTTAATGAGAAATTAAGGAGTTTGAAATTTATTTCATTGTTAGTAGGAAGTCATAGAAGGCTTTTAAACCAAGTTTTAAGTCTGGCAGAAATGAGGAAGATTTATAGGTCATAGAAATGAGAAACTGAAAGAGCTGTGAGTAGGCAATGATAGTAAACCAAGTGTTCTGATAAGGAGGCACATATTGTCCCAGGGTATGAACAGTGAGAACAGAGGTGGATAGACATGATACATACTACTGAAGTAGAATCTCTAATTGAATGAGAGGCAAAAGAAAATGAAAAATTAAAAGATAACACAATTATTTATATTATGGGAGGGTAGATAAATATTTTCATAAAGAAAGCAAAGGAGGATTAGATGTTGGAAAAAAAGGAGAATAAGCATAGTTTGTGATTGGGTTCAAGATTCCAAGCAAATATGCTCTGTAACAGTTGACAATACAGATCTTGAGTTTGAGGGATTGATCAGGATTGTAGACAGATTTGGCAATCATATAGAGCTGAGAGTTAAAACCATGGAAGCAGGTGACATGACTAAAGGAAACAGCACACTTACACAGCCAAAAAGATTATAAGACCAAGTATAGAGAAACTCGGGAAAAGAAGACAGAAAAGAAAAACCTATAGAATTAGGAGGAGACTCAGGATAGTGCAGAGTCACAAAAGACATAATAAGAGTCAGAATGCAGTAATGGGGGAAGAGGGAAGATGTGCAATGCAGCAAAGAGATCAATGAAGATGAAGAACTAATAAATGTTTTATTGAATCTATAAAGTTAGCTATAAGGTCACTTCCTATGACTTTACTCACTGAGGTAGGCTCTTTACTACAATTTGCTGTGTTTCTATGTTTAGTAGTGCACTCATTTTAATAAGGAAAGAATTTATATCAAGTTTCAACAACTATAAATTTTATGGTCACTGAGAAGTCACTAGATCTCTCTTAGTTTCAATTTCCTTTTTTGAAAAAATGATCATTTCCTACTTTAATAGGCTTTTAAGAAGAGATCATTATAAATCAAAAATCACAATACAAAGATGAATAATTGTTATCATTTAGCATTTGAATCATTTTGACACAAAATGATAAACTAATAGTACAAAAATTAACTCTATTATAATTTTTAAAAATACCAAATAGTAGTTAATCTGCGTAGTTCTATAAACGACATTGAATTTCCTGAAATAAATACATAACAAATCATTAACAGAAGTTAATGTTATATTCTGAATGTGTATAGAAATCGCAATATTTCTTTGCCATTTGCATTTTATCATTTTAATGATTCATTATTATATTTATATAATTTTATCTATGGTTCATACAGATTTCCCCTTCTCTGAAATGGAGCAGATGAATCTTGTGGGTTTCGGACAACAAGAAAAATCATTACCTGGTGGAGTAGCCTAGAGAAATCATCGTCCTATAATACAGCTAAGGTTATCCTAACCAATAAACATACCTAGACTTTTGCTCTAAGAATTTCAAGTTTGGTATAAGGCAGTTAAAAGGTAAAATTCATTGCTATAATCTTCTAGAGTCCATGGTCACTTGAGACATCAGAACAGGGCTTCGATGAGGCCAGTCTGTTCACCCATTTGCGAAAAATGATACAAGTAGGAACTATGGAGATTTTTTTAACATGCCTTTAAAATACATTAGAGGAGCATTGTCTATATACAACTCTTCAAGTTATCAAGAAATGCCTTGCCTATCTTGGAATGAGACTGCATTTTTGAGTTAATGATTGATAATCTCTGTGATATCAGGAAAAGAGTAACAAGTGACTCTCCCTACTTCTATAAATCAGAGAAAGACTAAGTGTTGAGATCACAAAAAGTTAGATGTGAAAGAAATCAAGCCCAAAATAAAAATAGATTTATTTTTTGAATTGTTAAATGACTTGTCTTTCAAAGAACTTAAGGAATGTCAGTTAGGCTGCTCACAAAATGACTGTGGAAAAATAATAGCTATTTTATAGAAATTGAGATTAAATGGATAGACAAATAGCATGTCAGTGGTAGAAATTGAATTAGGTCTTCAATGACATTGGCAAAGAACCAAAGTAGATCAACTGAATAGCAAGAGTTCCAAGTCCAATTCATATCCCTTTTAGAAAGGTCCTATGTTTTCTAAATAAACAAATAAAATATTTTCACAAGTTTTATAGTCATGTTACTCTGATCAAATTTGTGAAGCCCTCATGATGATGCCAGGTGAATAGAGCACTATTCTTGGGGTCAGGAGAATAGCAATTAGATTCCAAACTCAAACATCCTAACTGTGTGACCCTCAGCAAGTCACTTAATTCTATTTGCTTCACATCCAGAGTCATCTCCAGTTGTCCTGATTCATATCTGGCCACTGGACCCAGATGATTGTGAAAGAGAAAGTGAGGCTGGTGACTTAGCACAGCATCCCCTCACTCAAATCTAATCCATGAGCTTGTCATAGCATCACCTCCCTGATGTCATAATCATCTTTGATAATGAAGAACAATCATCATTATCATGGCACTCCACAACAGCTATTCTGATGGAGTAAAAAAGAAGGTACAAGTTTCCTTGATTTAAGTCTATCTTTATAGCAATGCTCCTGACTGTTCCTTATGCTCTTCTATTCTCCTTTGAGAACATGTGATTTGAAATCAAAGGTCACTAAGGCACAATTACAATTCTGGAATCCAGACATTTGAATGACCGGGGTCAAACTGTTCAACCTTTCCAGATCAACTTTTCCTCAAATGAAAAATAAAGACATAGGACTAGCTGACCTCAGAGATATCTTTCATTTTCCTGATGCTTTCAGCTTTGTTGATCAAGAAGATAAAAAGAAGGGATATTCTTTTGTGGATCTATTTTTGGGGAGATAAGTTTCTAGTAAACAAGGAAGATGGCTCATGTCTGAAACACAGCTTCTGTTGCTTCAAGACCTGGTCAGTCTTTCCATCACACTTAGAAGAAAGTTTGAAATCTTAATTACAAGGTGAGACTTGGGGACTCCATCTCATTTGTTTCAATTGATCTGCCACCTGTGGAGGTATTGGTATAAGAAAAATGAATGAAATCAACTTTTCTCTGCCATGTTACCATCAGTCAGTCCTTTCAAAAGTTGTTCCAAACATTTTTGAATTTCAGAAAAATCACGCTGATTTTATATTCCAACTTATTGTTTACTTTTAAAGACTATAATAATAATAACAATAATCATAAAGTACTTTTATATACCCTTATTAGCACAGATACATCATTGGTTATTTGACTCTCCCTGATACAGATATCAAATTGCCAAGAAAACTGGTTATTATAATCACAAAACTCATTGCAAAATGAATCATAGAACAATTATCATTCTCAAACTAGCCAATTCAGTCTAAAATTTTTAATACAAAGAACATTCTCTTAGAGGAAGATGAAATAACAACCTAAGAAAACAATCAGTTTGCTATATCTGATACTAAAAAACTAAAGCAATTGCTGAAAAAGTAATAGGAATCTAGAAAACAACCAAACTTGGAAATATTTTCTCAGTAAATGCACACTATGTTCAGGAAAAATGCATATAGAAAGGCAAATGCTAATTTAGGCAGAGAAATATGGAAAAAGTTTGTTTCTAAAAATGAACTATACAATGTATATTCACAGTTTTATGCAGTGTAAGGTAACATACCTAAAGTCTCCAATTTACTAACAGGTATTTTGATTACAAAAACATATTTCAACATTGCACATTTAATAGATTCATGTAGGAGTCAAAAGAATTTACCTATATACTCATATATATATATATGTATATACATATACATATATATGTACACACACACACACACACACACACACACACACACCATTTGTATTTTCAGATCTGTCCATTTATAAGTTGCATGTTGTTCCACTAAACAAACTGATAGCTTTAAAAGAATGCTACACTTTATTTATGAGAGAGGGAAAAATTGAAACAAGGAAACACAATAAAGAATCATGCAAAACAAAAGGCAGGTTGCATTTCAGTTCTGGTGATCAGTGAAACTTTAAATGATCAGCAAATGTTAATATTTTGCTGCAGACATAGTTGATACTTTATCAATATTAATTGATATTGATAAACCCAAAGGAATTCTATTAAGAAGGCAGCCGGAACTATAAAGGCCATGTTGAAATTCCTTTGGGGCAGTGCCAGGTTATAGTTACAACAAACTAGAAGGTCATTCTGAGTTTTAGGTCAGAGGAAGAGAAAAAATGATGAAGGAATTGTTAGCACAAATCCTTTGGAATACTGATCTTTTCTGAGAGTGGCATGCCATCACATACAAAAATATATTTCTTAATAACAAAATTATTCTAAAGAATTTTGTTGTTATTGGTTAATTCCAATAGTCCTTTTGGGGCAGTTGAAATTATTAATTCATTTTACTAAAGAAGCCATATTGAAAAAAATAATTAATGTCTTCCCCATGATAGATCTGTCTAGATTTGTCTATTCACAAACCATGATAGATTCCTAATATTTTTTCCTGTTGGGTAGAAATCACATAAAACAAGAAAGACTTTATTTTTCCGAAAAATACTCTTCTGGCCTAATGGTAAATCTGGTCATGATGACATGTCAAAAAAGGTCAGGTTTAGATAACTGGTAGTGTTCTAGAAGACTTGAAACTCTGGGAAGGTATCAGAAAAGAAGTATTTTATAGGACATTTTAAAGTAGAAGCATTTCAAAGTAACCCCTGATATAGGACACAGTTCCTGAATTGAAATTTCTATTTGGCTCCTCAGCTTTCATTCTTTTAGTTCAGCTTCTTAGATTTATTGTTCCTAAAACACTGCAGTTCTAAACTAGGTTTTGCTTCATTGGATCTTGATTTCCAAACTAAATTGCTCCCTCTTCCATTCCCAGGTGGCTTTTCAATCAAACAAGAAATCAATCAATCAATCAATATGAATTACTAAAGTGCTCTCCATTTGCTAATCCCTGCACTCTTCTCAAAGGCATTGTGATGTTCAAATAAGATAATGGATAGAAAGTACTTTGAAAACAGTAATGCTCTATATAAATGAAGATAATGATGATTCTCCCACATCTACCAGGCCTCCAGTCTGATAATGATTTTATTCCCTTCATTTTCTATTGCACTCCTACTAATGTCAATCAATGTTTTTAGAGGAATACAGGGGTTTTCTCATAAATATTTAATAACTGGGAGAAGATACATGCCATACACTTTTATATTTAATCTGAAATATTAACAATTTATTAACTTTAGAAAATTAACAGGGGCAGCTAGATGGCACAGTAGATAGAGCACCTGGCCCTGGAATCAGAAGGACCTGAGTTCAAATTTAAACTCAGACTTAATAATTGCCTAGCTGTGTGAACTTGGGCAAGTCACTTAACCCCATTGCCTTACAAAAATAAATTATAAAACAATTAGGCCAAGATTTTGTAGTAATCTTCAATATCTGAGGATAAGAAATGCTACAAATGGCATAATGAGTTCTTGAAGCTAGTTAGAGCAAGCTCCAGCACCCCTCTATTCTTCTATGTTTTAATTTGTAGCTTCAGTTATGGGCATGTTTTAGTACATCTGGGGAGATTTGCAAATTTCTGGGAATTTTTTTTTAATCTGTCATTTTTTTCCAGTCACATTCACCTTCTCTTTTCACTTACAGGAGTTATTTAAATTTCAACTTAATCATGTTAAGGATGATAAACAGTAATTTACTCTTCACTCACCTAAAAGAATATCAATATAAGCAACTTGGAAGGATGCAAATAAGCAGCAACAATAACAAAAAAAACCAAAAACCAAAAAAAATAACTATGAGTCCTATTGTGATATTAAAACCCACTCTTCTCATCTCAAGATTGTTATAACCATCACTGTACAAAATCCTACTTGTCCAACTACCCAACAGATATATAAGAATTCCAAAATAAATAATTCCCTTAAATTCCTTAAAAAATTCACAAAGTCATGCATTCAGGATAGACTCACTAAGGGGCATAATACAGAGAGAGATAAAATAATCATTTATATAAAATGACAATCAAACCCCTCTCTGCCTTGACCTTAGATGTACTAAGAACTCTCTGAAGCTTAAGGCTCTACAAAGGGCTGAGAACTTTTGCTAGTATGTCATTAGGAAAAATCGAAGGTGAAGTAAGACTTGATTTTTTTATGCTGCATTTAATTAACACATAGGATTTAGGTTGACAATGAAGAGTGTTTCTTAGAAAGATCAAGAATGGTATTTAACCCTTAACACTGGCTTTTATTCCTTTTGTATGTTTTAGTAATGCTCTGAACATTATTTGAATGCATCTTTGGGGGCATATGTGTGATTTAATTAGCTATAATCATACTGAACTATTTTAACTGGATGCCTGTGATGCGTGACATGTCTTTTCAAATAGGTGTACAATGATGGCAGAAATGAATGTAATAGTCACACACAGTAGCCTGAGGCAATTACAATTTATAAGTGCTTGTTTAGTGAAAGGTCACAATGCTATGCTTTCATTTACTAGTATTATTTCTGTCCCTGTACATACTCTCACAATGGAAACATTTTTTTTAGGTGGAGGGTTGTTTTAACAATTTATCCAAATGTATAATTTCAAAGAAACTTGTGACATTATATGGTAAAATGTAAATAGGAAAATCAGATGGCAATGAGAGGTTAAATAATTAAACTAGGATCTATTCATAGCACTCTCTTTAATTATCTCTTCTAGGATAAAGCTTATATCTCAAAGTTCTAATGGTGTATCCAATTCTACTGCTATAACTAATACCCATTACTACCCTTCCCCAAATGCCCAACCCCTGGCTTATTATTAGTAAGTAGGTGCATTAACTCTTAGTAAAAGCATTTACAATTCTTTCTTTTTTGGCTAAATATCTTGAGGGTTTTCCCCTTCCAGATTGATTCTTGTTTTTTTTTTATTAGATTTAAAAAAGGTAATTTTTTTTGTCTCAGTTCTTACCTAGCCTTAATCACTGAATGGGCATTGCCTCAGTCAAACCTAGACCAGGGAAAGACTTTAACTTAAAAGGCCATGATTTCCTATTGCTCCCTTGCTGTCTCCTATGATGCTTATCTATAGCTTTCCACTGGATTCAGATGTTTCCAAAGGAGAGGATCAGATGAATTGCACAACCCTGCCTCACTGACATCCAGTTCACTTGCAAGTGATAACATTGCCCTCCTGAGCTTAACATAGTAAGAGCTTAAAGCACATCGTAGGGACTTAATAAATGTCTATTTTATTGACATGTAAGGAAAACAAGTGGTCAAAAGCCCTCAGAAATTCAATATTATAGGATTCAGTCAACCTTACTCTCTTTTCAAATCCACTAGACAATCTAACTTTCAATTGCTAGGACTGTCTTTGAAGTCCATAGCCTGCTCTCTTCTCAGTTATCATATGTCCTGCTTTTGGCCTTAAATGATGCTTCTCTTTAATTTCAGTCTTTCTGATGTGTGAAACTTAGTTCTTTGCTCTTGATATCTGGTCAATTATTCCTCCAATTATGTATGTATATGTATATATATATATATATATATGTAATGGCAAGGTAAGGAACAGATAAGTATCTTTTCCCAATAAAAGTTGTTCCTTCAAAAGACCTAATTCTCCTTCTCCTGCTAACTCCAACAGAAATCTAGGACCTGTCCAAGGTTTAAGCTATTGGATGCTTTGTTAAACTCTATGCATTTTTGGTAGGTTCAAGTTTGTTCCCTTTAATTTATTCATAAAGAATGATGTCTGGAAATTAAAATTTTTTTAACCATTAGCACCTATTTCTTTTATCTATTCTGTTTTCTGTTAATACATCAACTGCAGCATGGGAAGATGTGTGTGGCAGCAGGAGTAAGGGGTGGGGGAGGAAATAACAGCAACTTCCACCTTCACCATTTGCATTTATTCAATTAATAAATTAGAATTTATTGTGTCTACTATGTTCTAATCACTGTGCTAGTCCTAGGCACACAAACATAAAGAATGGAACTATCTTTGCTCTCTAGGCCTTATATTCTAAAGAAGAGTTATTATCTGGTCATCTGACTCTTTGTAATCTGTGGAACATAGAATATCAACACTGTCCATGTTATTTTGAAGTGGTTTGTCATTTCTTTCTGCAGTAGATTAAGGCAAACAGAGATTAAGTGACTTTCTTAGCATTAAACTGCTAGTTAAGTGTTATGGGGAATTCAGGTCTTCCCAGTTCTAGGTCCAGTGTTCTATCTACTGAGCAACCTAGCTATCCTATTTTAAAAGAGACACAAATGCATATATATATATATATATATATATATATATACATATATATACATACATATAGAATAAATATTGCATGTAGTTTTATATAGTTAACTATAAGGTAACTAAGGAGGGAGAACACTAGTATAATTTAAATAACTTGCCCCTTAAAATTACCTTTTATAGTCTATAAAACTATTTCTTATTAGTAACCAGTGTTTAATCAGAAACATTAATGCATTTCCCTATCACAAGTCACATAGCAGTTGTTATAGTTGAAATCACATCATGCCTTCCTCACTTTTCCCATTTTAGTCATACAGTAAATTATGGATTCCTTTTCTTGTTCTCCTGTTTTTCTCATTAATCCATGGAAATAGGTATGAATTATCTAATTTTTGAGGCAAATAAATCTCATTAACTATAACTGTGAGTCCAAATATGGAACACTAATGATGGCTTAGTTATTATTTAGAATAGCCATAAAATTTTAACAGACTAATTCTACCCCCAGTAAAGTAGTAGCTTCAGCAAAAAATTAAGAGACTTCAATAATTTCTATTCAATCACTATACATAGTCTCAAAATTTCTAGCATATTCTTTATGATTTTATTTTGCTTTAGCATATTTTCTAACACTTTGTTTTATTTTGCTTAATGAGGAAGAAAGTATTTATGTCTTAGTGAGGAAGCAGGGATAGGTTAAGTAAACCACTATGCATTCATACACAGCAATTCAACTGAATAATCATTCATTATCTGTAAGATGCCAAGCACTCAAGTTTGACAATCGCTTTGTCAATAATCAAGACAGTCAGTAATCAAGCACTTAATAAGTACCTAATATTTGTCAGTCACAGAAATAAACATAAACTGTACTAGGTCCTAGGTATCTGAAAAATAAAAGAGTCTGTCTCCAAAGAGCTTATATTGTACTAGGAAGAATTAATTTTAGAGTGGAAAGGAATTCTAATTTCCTCCAGGCTTTAGACATTAACTCCTAATATAATCAATATGGAAAAAGTATCTTCCTACCACTATCCCTTGACCTGTAATCATGGACTAAATATATTCTTACTCTTACTGGATTTAGGCATATTTATTTTAGCCCTCAATTCTTGAATAAAACAAATTCAAGCAATTATAAATTAGCTTTAGTGTTTTTATCAATAATTATCTATAAACCTAACCAAGTAGTTATTCCCCTAAGTTTTAATAGTATGGTAGTATGTCATTCAATTTATCCAGTCATTGTGTTCTTCTCTACTTATCATAACTGGATCCTTTGATATGATCACTCCTGTTCTACCCCCTCTATGAATTATTTCTTTTACAACCTCAGTTTCTTCTTATGTAAAGTGATGGTGATGAATTGGATGATCATTTAGTCCTTTACAACCCTCACTTTATATTGTTCTATGAAAACTAGCTTTACGATTTGGTATATGTGTGATTTGGGGAAGTTCACTTGACCTTTTGGTCAAACATCCCTCATTGGTAAAATTAGAGGATGGGAATAAGAGACATTTAAAATCCTTTTTACCACCAGTATTCTGTTTTTCTGTAAAGCTATGACATCAATTATTGATAGCATCAAACATAATGGTGGTTCACAGTCAGTGGTTAAGGTACGTATAGTTGATATTTGGGCTTATAATATTCACTTTTAAAATTAAAAAAATAGTCATGGTATTGGATAATTATCCTGAATATATCAAACATTTAAAAAATTACTTTTCTCATGGCTTTAAAAACTTAGTTGTCACTAATCTCTTCCATCAAGGCTGATAATTTTCATAGTCTTAGAAAAGTGAATATAATGTGATTTGAACAGAATTCCTGCTTTTATAATAGAAATGAGAGGGTTCTTATCTATCAAAGAGCATTGTCCCAGACACAAGTTATCCTGATTCACTGGATGTTTGATGATACTTTAATTATTCTAAGCATATTTTTAGTTTTAACTATTACTTGCAATTTATTTTCAGTAAATAAATATAAGAGTGCACAATTCATTGTTCTCAGAACATGGATAGTGGAATCATGACTTTGGAGATTGGATCATTTTAATCTTCCTGTGAGGGATAAAATAAACTTGATTGAATGTGACTGACTTGATAAACCATAAAAAAATCTTCTTTTATAATTATTTAATATTTAATGAAAAAGATAAAATGCTTGATAGTCTTTAGAAAAATGAGAGTTAAGAAATATTCTAATGGCTTTAAATATCATTTTTTAAAAAAATCAAGGAAAGCTAGAAAAGCCAAGGTGACTTTGTAGCTAGAAAACTATCGCTGAATTGGGAAAAAATTCAAGATCAAATGTTCTCACTGACATATGATATGAGATCTTGGACTAGTTGTTCAACATCTCAGAGTTCCCTGTGAGAGCATGAATTACAGATCAGTAGTTTGTATTCTGCATCCATGGAAGGAATTTCTGATAGTGCTGAGAAACTACAGTTCTGGGATTGCCCCTTCAAAAAAATCCTAATCAAAGGATTAGAATGTGACTAGAATTTGCGTGACCTAAGACAAATTGTGAATTCTATTTTTACCTATTTCTTCTATAAAATGTTTCACATCTACTCTCTGTTCCTGGAAAAGGGAGGATACAAAGACTATTGGACTTGATCACCAGCTGAGAAAATTTAGTGGAAATGGATGAAGTCCCTTGTTCCATAACTCTTTATATGATAAAGGAACAGAACTAGAGTCAAACTTTCTATGTCACTTAAATCAATCTTGAAGTTTGACTTACCTTTTCCATGAAATGTCCTCATCTTTCTTTTTTTTAAAAAAACATTAAATGATAAGCTAAAAATGCATAAATTGATAAAGTGAATAATAAATGGCAAATAAAATCTGATCAAGGTTGTCCAGAATCAGTATATTTCCTTTTGTTTTTATTGTTGCATTTTACTGTTATGTTATATTAATTATTATTATGTCTCTCCTCTGCAGCCTACACAACAAAATAGCTATAAGGTCAGTGTGATAATGATAATATATAAGAATTGAGGTTTAAGACCAAATCAGTTTAGATTCCAGTTTGGTACAGTATTCTATGATAGCTGAAGACATCAGAGTTTTAATAAAGCTCAATAAATCATCTTTAATATTAAGGGTCCTAAGGAAAAACAATTGATTCTGGAATCAGTCTAGAGATGAAGTAGTTTCCAATTTAAACTAATAATGAATATTGTGGAATGGTCTTCAATTCAAATTCACATTATTCAAAGTAGGTAAAATAATTTTTTCTTCCAGTCCAATGGAAATATATGATGACAAATAATGGGACCATTTCATAGGACTCCTTATTCACACTAATCAGGCCCTGGTTTAATTTTATTGAAGGTATAATAGACATGACTAGATTCCCCTGGATACTATTTTAAAAAGTCCACCAAAATTCACATCAGTCAAGTCCAGTTACAGAAATATGCTGCTCCTAGACATTTGGTAAAATTAATGGAGTTTGAACTTGTTTTGTTTTCTATAATTCTATATTAAAGTGAAGATTAATTTTAAACCACTAATAACAATATATTAAATTTTTAAGTAGAGTAAACAGATGAATTAAGAGGTTGCAACTTGATTAGAGTTATTTAAAATCCTATTTCTTCATCAAGAGAGTAAGAGAGTGTTGTCCTGTCATCCATTTATCAATGAGTCAGAGCTGGATCTGATTAAGATACATCTAAAACATGATCTCTCTGATTCAGTTTCAGAGACCATCTACTACATGTGTTATTTCTCCTTAGGTATTATAATTAAATGTCAACATTTTTGATCTTTCCTTAAGTTAAAAATTTTTTGATGAGTATAAAACTAGAATTGACAGAAAATATCTTTATTAAAAATTTTAGAGCTGAAAGATAAGTAAGTCAACCCTATCAGTTTTACCCTGGGTAATGAATCATTGTACTTAAAAAATGCCTAACATAACAAATAAATACAAACAACTTGAGAATAAAATGAGGTACTTACTTACAAATACTGGAAATTCATACACTTTTATATTTTTTCTTTCTCTCACTGGAACTATTTTAGAAAAATAACTGAAATCTAACACTTATTTCATTTGATTACAATCAATTAAAAAGTTAGGGCAAAAGGGAGGAAATTTATAGAATGGTAGGCATATAGGCTCATGTTTCAACTAAACTATTTAAAAAAGTAAATACATGAACCTCAATAGAAATTCAACTCATGTTTTTTTTACTTCATTAAGATGAACAGAATATTACTGTGATATAACTTGTTCTTTTAAAAATTTGTATTCCAACCATATCAGAAATAGATCTAATGAATAATGCAAACTAACATGATGGATTTATCACGCAGAATAAACCTACACTAAGATTCCTTTAATTTAGAATTCATGATATTATGTAATAGAATGAGTTAAAATGTCTTTTGTGCTAACTAGGGAATTTTGCCAAATAAATTAATATAGTAAATAAGACCCTCCAAAACATGTTTTCTTTAATTTATATATGAGAAATAGTTCCCCAGCTAACTACAGTAGTTTCCTAACCACTTTTTTCTGTCTCTGGTCACCTGCCCCTCCAATCTATCATTCAATGTGAATGCTAGGTGAATTTTTCTAGAACATGAATTTTCATGAATTTCATGAATTTCACTGAAAGGTAAGTCTTAGTTCAATATTGCATTGGACACATGATCATATGGATAGAGATAATGCCTTTGGTCATAGAGATTATATTCTATTCATGTCTTCTCACCTTGTGTTAGTCTTGTTCATTTGCTAGGGATCTTGCTATTGACAATATGTGAATACAATTAAATATTGGTGTTATCTACTAGCATCTCTCATTTTTATTCCATGGCGAACACACTCCTTTTATTGTTGTAGAATATTATTTTATTTGACTTTTCTCAGTTTCCTCATCTGTAATATGAGCTCAAGTAGGAATTAGTTTCTAGTTTCTTTGCCAAGAAAGCCCAAATGAGAGATCACAAAGAGTGAGACAAGATTGAAAAATGAAACCACAAAATCCATATACACATTCATGTATGTATATATATATATATGTGTGTGTGTGTGTGTGTGTGTGTGTATTCACATATATATGCAAATATATATTTCTCTTTGAGTTACTTGTAATTATAATTATTTGAAGACTTGTAGTCATATAGCACCATGGAAGGATTATGATGTTGAAATAAAGACTCTTTTATCAGGGCATGGCTAAACCAATTTTTTAAATGAATAAAGTGGAACATTAAAGCTTTATAAGGAAATAATGATAACTCAAGGAAGCAAGAAAAGATTTTTATGTATTGATGCAGAGAGAAATGTCTAAAACTAGAAAAACAAAACAGATTGATAGAGCTATAGATAGATCTATATGTAGATAAAAGTGTAACTGTTCTATAAACATTTAAATATCCATAGAGAGAGATTATAGAGATAGTAAGGTAGTTATAGAAAGAATAAGAGGTCACTCAACAGTAATGTTTTCCCTCTATTTCCTATTGATGCCTATAAACTTGGTGATTTTCTGCTTTTTCATCTTCCTTTTGTATGTTCTTCTTACCCACCTTTAACTCATTATATTGTAAGTTCCTTTAGGTTAATAATTGTCTTTGTTTTGAATTTATTGGTAAACCCAGTGCTTAAAACTGGCACATAGTAAGTTCTTAATAAATGTCTGCCTTAATCAATTGACAACCTGCCCCAGGTACAGTGCTAAGTTCTCAATAGATATTATCTTGATTAATGCCCCCAACATCCTTTGAGATAAGTTCTATTGAGGTAATCTACTTTACAGTTGGTGAAACTAAGGCAGACAGAAGTTAAGTGATTTGTTCATGATCATGAAGATATTAATTATCTGAGGCTGGATTTGAACTCACATCACCCTGAAGCTAGGTCTAGGACTCTGATGGAAATAGATGCAAAAGTAAGATAGATACAGCCCTAAAGGAGCCAATGTTCTTTCAAGAAATGAGGTAGGGTGGGATATACAGATAGAGTTGGTTTGAGGGGGCCTAAAAATTCAGAAAACTAAGGATGACTTATAAAAGGAGGTGAAATTCAAATTTGAGGAAGAGCCCTCAGAATTCCAAGACATAAAACTGAGGAGGGAAACAATTTCAATCATTATGGACAACCTGTACAAAAACATGGAAGACTAAGATGGGGTGTCAGATATGGTACACAAAAAAAAGACAAATTTGAATGAAGAGAATATAAATCCTAATTATATACCATGAAACTGGAAATAGAAGATGGTGTCAGATTATGAAGAGCTATCCATTTCAAATATTTTATTATAAAGAGAGTGGGAATTAGCAAATGCTTATTAAACAGTAGAGCTGTATTGTTAAATTTGGATTTGAGAATTTCAATTTGACTACTCTGTAGAAGACAGATTGGTAAGGAGAGAGATAGATGGGAGTCAGGAAAACTAATAAGGAGAGAATTGCAATAGGCCAGGTAAGAGATAATGCAAGTCTAAACTTGTATCTTGTCTTGTGGGTGGAGCAAAGGTTTCAAAACATTTTGAAGTTATAGATAAAGGAATAAATCTGACAAGAAAGTCAACAAGGATAAGACTAAACAAAGGATATTAGATTTAGAAATTAGGTAGGTAGGTGTGCTGTTGACTCAACCTGGTCTCCAATAGACAGTTCAATTTCAGCACAGACACTAACTCTAATGATCCTCAACAAGTCATTTAAGTATCTGCTTCCGTTTCCTCATCTGTAAAATGTAGACTAATAGCACTTAATATCTAATGTTGCTGTGAAGATCAAATAAGACATTTATAAAGTGCTCTGCAAATGTTAAAACATTTTATATATATATATATATATATGCTTATGATATTATAAATGATTTGTTCACAGTAATGTGATCCTTGTCACTGACAATTACACATACATATATAATATAATATCAGAAATATTTATCATTACTACATGTATTATAGAATTTGCAAATAAATTATATATCAATAATATATAACATTATTGCATTTATATTTATATTTTCCCTGATAAATGATACATCTCCAGCCTCCACTATGGGGCATAATATATAAAATATTTATTTACAAAATTAATAGAATGTGTGGTCATCATGATTGTGGGCATTTTTCAATGACATTCTGTAGCATCAGAGAATAAATGAGAGATGGATAAGACCAATATGGCCATAGTTAAGAATTTGTGGTTAATGAGATATGTGCAATAATATGATAATTATGTATATGTATAGGATTCAAGTTAAAAAATAATGCACTAGTCAAAATTTTGAAAGGAGGGAAATGAACTCAAAACAGGAGTGAAAGACTAATAAAACGCAAAAGGTAGAGAAACCATTGGTTGGGATGAAGGAAAAGTCAAAGGAGAAATAACGAAATTTTGCAGTCAATTAAACAATTTCCGAATTTTGGATAACATATGTATAATAACATAATTAAGACTGTGAATGTCTTTGTACATGGTTGAGATGAAGGAAAGTTGAAAATCATAGGTATTGAACCAGTCAGTCAAATAGGAATTGAGAATCTTTTGAGAATCTTTACAATAACATGTGAGATAAAGATCCCCAATATAAAGAACATGGTGGAATACGAGGAATGAACTATGAGAAGGGAGAGGACAACAATGAACAGCCCCTTAGTGTCAGTTGCTAAGTTTTGGGAATGGTAATAGAAACTTCAAAACTAGAGTAACAAGTCATGCATTTTCTCCTCCATAATGGGATCTGAGGAGGAAATTTAAAAGGAACGACTTATCTTCAGCTTTCAATAGAACACCAGCCCTGGAGTCAGGAGCACATGAGTTCAAATCCAGCCTTAGACACGCAATAATTATCTAGCTGTGTAGCCTTGGACAAGCCACTTAACCCCATTTACCTTGCAAAAACCTTAAATATATATATATATATATATATATATATATATATATATATATATATATATGGGTTATCTAGTAATCACTGTGTCTGTGGAGATTTTACTTGGATGAATTTGATAAGATTTTTTTCATATAGAAACTGTAGGTACATTTCAATCATTTAGAAGTAGAATTTTTGACATAACTGAATCCTTAGGGCAAAAATAAATGTAAAAATAAAATGATTTTTTTTATAAAGAATGTTACATGAAAATGTGATTGATGTATTTCTCATGTGATTGTAGTTTTAGAATAAAGTCGGACCCTAGTAACCATATGATCAATTCTGTGTGCATTTATTTTACAAAAATGGAAAGTAGAACTCTGAATTTTTGATTTGTCTGATCACAGAATTAGTGTTGACACTGGGAATTCAACAGTGGTCTATCCACTCAATTCAATTCAGCAAGTGAAATATGAATATGAATTATGAAATATTATTAGGAATGTTTTTAGAATTGGATTCAAGGTTAACATCCTGTTTGTATCTTTCCTAATTATGTGTGTACTTTACAGAGGGAGATCTTAGCTAACTGGCACTTGAAAGATTAAAAACATGAACAACAGAGTGAAACTGTCAATAATAGATGAAAGTTGGTTTCTCACTCGACACAGCCCATAAAATGCTATTATATTTACTTTGTTTGGAATATTAGCATGGAATTATGCTAATGCTTAGAGATGCTCAAGGAATTATATTACTTCAAAATGGGTCATACCCAACTCAAGTGACCTTTTTTTATTTAAAAATCTCTACAATTATCTATCAGTATCTGATTTCCCATTTTTCCAATGCCTGTTGAAAATTGACTCCTGTAAGATTGCTACTTACGATTTATCTAGTTTGTCTCATCTCTTTGTTAAGATTTTAAAGCCATCTGAGACAGAGCATACACCATTATATATATATATACATATATATATGTATATATATATATACATTGTATATATATACATATTTCAATTAATTGAGTAGTTTCTTTGATAATGCTATAGTGAGAGCAATGAACAAACTTTCTTTAAAAACTTTAAAATTCAGCACCAAGTCTATTACAACCAGATCCTAATTAGTGTGAATAACTATCACAGTGAAGTTGTTGCATTATCTGAATTTGTGCAACACATTTCCATTTGACTGGAACCAATTTCCTTAAACATAGTTGTTACTTTGAATATGCATGCTGCCATTTCAGAGGATTTGTTATTCCCATTGATTGGGACCTAGGCATATTGCTAACTCTAATAAAGACCATAATATCTCTTCAGCATTTTATACAATACAGTGGCTTTCATTGTGAATTCCATTTAACACTCAATGAATGATAGTGTGCATGAATATGAATGTTAAACAAATTGACTAAAGTGGTTTCAGGGAAAACTTTCAGGAAAATAAAAGTAATCGTTTCAAAATTTTATTTCCATCTCTTTAGTGCAAGGGAAG
This sequence comes from Macrotis lagotis, assembly GCF_037893015.1. Classification (NCBI taxonomy): domain Eukaryota; kingdom Metazoa; phylum Chordata; class Mammalia; order Peramelemorphia; family Peramelidae; genus Macrotis; species Macrotis lagotis. Next base: position 529,510,981 of record NC_133658.1, read on the forward strand.
ATGGAGAGCAGTTCTTACAGATTTCCTTTTAAAATATTTTTAGATTTCTTGAGTCTTATTGTAAATTAGTTTAAAATACAAAAGTCAAGAAAGGTGCATAATATAGATAACATTTGGAAATTATTATTATTATTAGTTTGTTTCTTACCATCTTACACTACATATTTGTCTATTTTTGCATATGAAATATAATAGTTCACTTAGTTGGTGAATACATGTATTTACATATATTATACATATACATATACATTTGCATATACAAAAATATACACATGTCCACAAAAAGTGGTCAAAGAGCATGATGAATTTTCATTAATTGCAAACCTTTTTAATCCATGAAATATAATGTAATTTTATTGACATCTCAAGGTTGTGGTGAGTATCAAAAAGATCACGTATATCAAGTGTTTGGCAAACTCCATTACTAAGTAAAGATGAGCTGCCATTTTCTTCATACACATATTACTGCTGATTTTTCTTTTGTTTGCATATGAAATCTTTATATTTTTAACCCATAAAACTAACAATTTTAAATTTTTAAATACTTATTATATGTTATAATAATAAACATTTTCTTCTGTTTCCTGAAGTAGGTAATACAAAATACTTTGAAAATATACAAGTAACACTTTAACATATTATAATCATAATACTAGGTTATAAGATTATAGATCTAGAATTAAAAGTTACTTAAACAGGTCATCTAGTAGTCTGAATAATGAACTCTGAAGTTTTCCTGTAATTTGAATTCACACAGCATATTTCCATTGGAATGGACCCAATTTCCATTAACATAATTTTAACACTGAATAGTGAAAATTTGAATACATGCTGCCACTTCAGGTGATTTGTTATTCCCACTAATTAAGATATAGCTGTGTAACTAATTCTAACAATGGACATACTGTTATTTACACTGTAGTGGTTTTCATTGTAAATTCCATTTAATACTCAATGAATGATCATTAGAGTGTCTAAATATGAATGTTATAAAACTTGCCTAAAATAGGGGCAGCTAGGTGGTGCAGTGGATAAAGCACTGGCCTTGAAGTCAGGAGTACCTGGGTTCAAATCTGGTCTCAGACATTTAATAATTACCTAGCTGTGTGGCCTTGGACAAGCCACTTTAACCCTATTTGCCTTGCAAAAAAAAAAAAACAACTTGGCTAAACTGATTTTAAGGAAAACTTTCTGGAAAATAACTAGTAATTTCAAATTTTTATTTTTATTACTTTAGTGCAAGGAAAGATAGAGAACAACTTTTACAGACTTCTTTTTAAAATATATTAGGCCTTTTGAGTCCTATTACACATTATTTTAAAATTCAAAAAATTAAGAATGAAGAGATCAATAAAGTATGTATTATAGTACTTGAAAATACTATTATTGATCTATTCCTTGCCCCCTTATACTTCCTATATAAAGTTAGTTTACTGTGTAAATAATCAGTTACTATGTAAATATTCAATTTCTTAACATCATGTTAGCAACATTGTAATCTGTTTCTAAAGAACTATAATAATACATATTTGTAGTTTTCTTAATTTTTGTGAATTAGTGAAAAATATTTTGAAGATCTGCATATAAGATATTAACATATAATTATAATACTAGGTCATAGAATCATAGAGGAATCTAGTTCTATTACTTCAAAGTGAGGAAACTGAGTCTTAAGAAGGTTAACATGTCCAGATAATACAAATTGTAAGCAAAAGGGGACAGAATTTAAATTTCAGTCCTCTGACTCCCAAGCTACTATACTATTTACAGAATTAGAATCCCCTTACTTACCATCAGGCAGAAGCCTGATGGACGATTCAAATTAAGATCTTAAAAAGTTTATTGAGAAATACTATGGAGAAACTCTAGTAAATAACAATTACAAAAAATTATACTGACCAAAATTAGCTCCCCAAAATTGGCCTGCCCAAAATTGCTATGGACTTCTAAAACCACCCTAGTAATTTCTCTGATTAATCCATTGATACCCATTAAATACAACTCAGATACAGTGGGAAAATATTGCATGTTGTAAAAGTGTTAAATCCTTGGGAGTCAGCACAATCCTTGATTGTAGATACTAGTCATTATTGTAACTCTCAATGGGATATGAAAGAAAAACAACAATTTCCATAAGTTGATTCTCCCTGCCACCACTACATTATTAGAATGTGCTGTATAATAAAGTTTGTCACAGAATTCATATCTATGTCTATTACTCTGGTTTTCTTCAACCACCTAAAGATAGAGGAGAAAATTCCAAGCTCACAAGTTTTATAAGCATCCTCTATCTAGAACTCAATGCTAATTTTGTTACTTCATAAGGACTAATTCCTTTACAAATCTTACTAGGTATCAAAGTCATATTATATTATCTTCTTGGTTTGGAGAAGCACATTTACATTACTTTTCTTGCTTTTGTTTTATAGAGGTGCTCATATTTGACATGACAATTTTCCAGTATATTTTTTTAAACAGACACATATTTTATACCATCAATTAAAAAAATTAACTGAAAATAAATTGTCATTGCTTCTAGGTGACTTGTTAGTGTTTAGTTTAGTAACTGATCTACTCTTGCAGTTTAAATAGTTTCCAACTAAACTTTCAATATGACTTCCAATGGAGTTGGAAAGGAAATTAGCCATGGAGAATTTGGGGAGATTTTCATTTTCTTTTTTTAATAGAGAAAGTATCATAGACCTAAAGGATTCACTAGGTGTCAAAGGCTAGACAAACCCAGGTTTGACTGATGGCAAAATAAACACTCTCAAATAAATCATTTTACTTTCAGCTAATTCATAATTGTTGAAAAATCAGGTAATTTTCAACATTTTCTAAGTGACTTTCCCCATAAGAAACTCATCAAACCTTTAATTAATTCATGGGCTTGATTATTTACTTATGATTTTGTTGATAATTTTTTCAACCAGTATCATTGACTTAAAGGATTCAGTATAAACTGCACGTTTTGGTTTTATGTTGCATTAAATAGCCATTTATAGACTAAACATGGAATTCTTTGTCAAACAGAAAAGCAACAGAGTCGTTCTAACAACTTAGAATAAAAGCATCTTTCTTTTCTTGTCTCCTAACACTTTGGTTTTCTTCCTCATTGTTCTAGGAGCATTTTTAGTAAAGAATTTAAAAGATGTGTTGTGTATTCCTGTGCACTTTTAAATAAAGGGGAAAAAAAGATATATCTTCCCAGTCTCTTTTGTTCTTCTTCAAGCAATTATTAAGGGTTTTCTCTTCAAAATCCTTAAATGGTATTATTTTAAGTAGAATGATAGATTGAAATAGTTTGAATTATTTTAGTTAATTTATTTGGAATGTCATTTTCGAAGATGGTTAAAAATTACATTTTTTTTAGCTTTTATGTTTTTATCTTCCCCTTCCTTTCCATTTGAGTCACATATGTATCAAAAGGATTAGCAGCAGCAGCAATAGAGATATTCCTAACACCAGAGATTCAGCTGTTGCTCAGTCAGCACCTTGGGAATTTGGCAGTTTACCTAAAAAGTAGAGATTTCAGCAAATAAGTACAATTATATCCTGTGGGTTCTGCATTTGTCAGCCAGGATAATTGTACCAGGTGTGTTAAATCACTTGGAAGCTTCAAAAGCCCAGTTCTGAACATACCAGAAATGTATATTCATTAGTGACTAACATTCCCTATAACATAGCAGTGTTTAAATAGTATGTTCAAATTTTGTTTTGCCTGTTCTTAAATATTCTTCAAACCTATAAAAATTGGAGATTAAGAAGGAATAAATACCAATGATGAATGGTAGAACATAAAAACTGTCATGAATCCTTCCTTAGTTGACAATGAAAGGAATAATAAAAGGTCTGCTAAGAGACAGACTTTTATACCTGGGAACCTTAAATAATGACACATAACCATTATCAATAAAACACCTTGTATATTTCTTATGAAGTTTAGAATTGAGAATTGGGCATTAAGATTTGGGTAACAGTAGTAAAAGTAAAACGTTGCACCCTGAAACATAACCAAATTAATCTAGTTTTGATTATCAGGAAGTTTATAAAATCAAGCGCTTATTAGTCTTCTTTGTGCTTGATGGAAGTAAATATAGAAATGAGAAAGGTCTTCATTATTGTTTTTTTTTGTTTGTTTTTGCAAGGAAATGGGGTTAAGTGACTTGCCGAAGGTCACCCAGTTAGGTAATTATTAAGTGTCTGAGATCACATTTGAACTCAGGTCCTCCTGATTCTAGGGTTAGTGCTCTATCCACTGTGCCATCTAGCTGCCCCTGGGCTTCACTCTTAAGAAATATTTTTCTTTTTCAATAATGGATCAAAACTATGACTAGTCAAATACATAAGTCAAGAAACAAATGCTACCATGTCCTAGTTTGAAAAATGTCTCATGCAAGATGTACATCATCCTTTTTCCTTGTTAATGGTTTCTATATCTCCTTTCCTTATGAACAGTCTCCTCCCCTATGTCACAATTCCCCTAGAACTCTCTTCTCTTTGGTGGTTCCCACCAAATAAATATGTTTAATCAGAGGTGAGTGAATAATGAGCTCAGTTTTGGACATGCTAAGTTTTTGGAAAGTACTACATCCATTCTTGCTTGCATGGTTTTACATGTTTTACATTTCTAGTGTGGTTTGAGGCTTCTAACATCATCATCATCATCCTTGTTATCATCATGTCAATTTTCCTTGACTTCCTTATTTCTGGAAATAATTCCATGGTTTACTTTGCCACCTAGGCTCAACATCTTGAATCCTACTTCTCCCATCCATATGATATTACCTAAATATGGATATGAGCTATGGTACAGTCTTGAGTCCTTTTAATTTTCTCTTTCTTGTTGAGTTTATTTCTTCACATTAGTTTTTATAAGTTTAAGAAACTTTTCTTTGCAGATAAGTCATAGACATGCATCTAGCTTCATTCTGCTCCCTGAACCTCACTGCTTCAAGCCAAACTACTATTAAACATTTCATAGGATGTTCTTAAGATATCTCAAACTCATCACCAAAGAAAAATGATTTTTTTTCTCCATCAGCAATCCATCCTTTTCTCTAGGATCATAACTTCAGCCTTATCCTCAACTCTTTATTCTCCCTCACCTCACACATGAAGTAATTTAACAAATCTTTCTTATTCTTCTACCATCTTTTGTATTATCCATTCTCTTTACTTATACAGATCTCATTGTAAGTATTTCATCATCTCTCAGTTAGACTATTGTAATAGACTCCTTATTGGTCTACCTGACTAAAAACTAAAAGAAATACATATGTGGTTTTCCTTAAGAGTAGACCTGATTATATGACTTCCCTACTTAGTTAAGTGGCTTCCTGTTGCATCTAGGATAAAACAGAAACTTTTCTTTTTTGATTTTAGTGATCTTCACATCTTGGTCTCTAACTTTCTCTCCACTTTCATGCATCCCTGTACTCTATGGGGAAAGGGAAAGATAAGAGAAGAAGTGAATGATAAAGGGAAGGTTAAGGTATAAGTGAAAATAAACTAAAAGTTAAATTTTAAAAGAAAAGTCAAAGGGGAAAGGGAATAAAATTTTGTTGAGAGGAATAAGAGGAAAGGAAATAGAAAATTTTAAATGGGAAAGATAGCATGTAGGTAAATGCAGAATTATTCATCTTAAACTGTAAATGTGAATGGGATGAATTGTCCCATAAAATGGAAGTGGATAGTAAATTGGAATCCTACAATATGTGGTTTACAAGCTAATTCATAATTATTGAAAAATAAGATGATATGCAACATGTTCTATGACTTTTGCCATAAGAAGCTCATCAATCCTTTAATTAATTCATGTACTTGATTATTTACTTATGACTTTGTTATTTATTTTCCTCAATGAGCACATGCAGAGCTCACAATAGTCTAATATTGATCTAGAAGATTATTTTGTGAATTTGTTTCACCTTTTACATAGCATAACTTTATCAAACCCAGAAAAATATCGTGTAAATGATAAATTCAGAAAATCAGGAAATAGTCTATATAATATGAATTCCTTCAGGGAAATTATTTTCTTTCAAAGGATAGGAATGATATCATCTATTGTATATGTATGTATTTTTAAAATAAAAGGATAAGGCATAGAGTTGTACTTGTAGCTTCATTTTGATTAAGGAAATTCTCTTTGTTATGTTATGGTATGCTATCTCTGCTTGCTTGTTTGCTTGAGGGGTTTTTTTTTGGGTATATGTTTCACAGGTTAAATTTGAACCTACGTCATCTTCCTAAATCTTTATTCATTTTTGGTCAGTTGCTTTTGCACCTTCTAAAGATTAAACACTTATTGCATGTTTGTTCAAGTATTTCAAATGCTAAGAAAAAATCAAAATTTGCCCCATGTAAAGATTATTGGGTAGAATAAAAACACTTTACCCAAATGTCAGGAAATACAAAAGTAAGGAGGGGAGTTCACAAGGAAATTGAAAGGTTAATAACCGATATACCATTTGCCAATATGGCCAACATAGTTATTAAGTAGTAGCTTGAGATCATAATGAAGACTAGTTTTAGAAACATTCCATTCACATATCTCATAAAGATTTAAATGGTAAAGTATGTATTAACTATGGTATATAAGATAGTAAAAACAACACCCTGACCATCACCAACAGAATTCTACTGGTTCTTATTCTTTTTCTGGTTCTAGTTCTCCTTTTTTTTCTTGATCTTGTTCTTTGATTTATTCTTTTTCTTAATAAATATTTCATTTTTAAAGAATTTATTTATTTAAGGCAATGGGGTTAAGTGACTTGACAATTATTAAGTGTCTGAGGCCAGATTTGAACTCAGGTACTCCTGACTCCAGGACCAGTGCTATATCCACTGCACCACCTAGCTGCCCCCAGACTTATTCTCTTTTCTTGTTCTTGTTCTTCTAGTTCTTGATTAACTTCCTCTTCTCCTTTCCAATCTTCCCATTCTCCTTCTTCTTCCTCTTCTTTGTTCTTCTTTTTTTGGTTATCTTTTTGTCATACAATTCTTTGATAATTCTTCTTGGCAGTTCCTTGTTGGTTTCTTTTGCACTCTGATCCTATCAATCCTATGCCACTATACTTGTCGCTATATGATGAGCATATTTATTTCATTGGAAGCACTTGTATTTCATATCTCTCTGCCATAGCAATAGAAATAAAAATTTTAGAATTTCATAAATGATGTTTATTTTTATAGGAAGTTTAGAATCAGCACAGGAACTTCACTATTTCCTAAAAGCAACCCACCAATCTTTTTTTCTCCTATTTCACTTGGGGTTTCATTGCCTTGTTAATCTGTATGACAAGTCCAGATATAAATACTGATTTGTAAGTGGAGTATCCACCCAAATAAATGTTTGAATCTAATTAAATTGAATTCTCCATTCAGTTAGTCTTTCCTATGGATAGATAAGCCAAACTCTTTTGAGTGATTACTGATATCTTCCACTGTGCTCTGTATAATATGATAATAGGACTTGATAAAATAAGCCCAATTTTATACTTGAACATTAACATTCATAGAAAATTTGACTTGATTTCATTAGAGTGATGAATACCCTTGGTTTCTTCCTTGCTTATACTTTACCTAATGTTTACCAAAGGGTCTTTAGAGAAGGTTTTATCTATTGATGATAATTATTATCCTTTTAATTGAAGAAGTCCCTGACAGCAAATAAATGATGTCATGATATACACATTATATTTATTAGAGTGTGAATGTTGTACAAAGACTTCCTTTTCATTATCTCTTCCAGAATTGTCTTAACCTAGTGGCCTGCTAATACGGGAAACCAGAATTCTGGTATTGGTCTTGCTATTGTGCAAGACATTGACTGTTTAGATATACGTCTCTCCCATGTCATTAAGGCACCACAGCATTACAGTAATGCTGGCCAGTATGGTATTCATGGTCACTAACTTACAACAGTAAGGCAACATTAACCTATGTCTTGATAATCTAATTATCAGTATGGCAATTTTATAGTGATAATCTTTTGACAGTAGATAGAGCTAACTTTTCTCACAGGTAATGGTAATATTTGGTAACAAGCTTTCAACAGTACAAAACTAATCTGTCACTTGATGATCTATGCTACTTAGCTCTGCAACTATACTCACCCTGGAACCCAAACATTTTGGTTTCTCAGAAGCTAGTTGGGGGTCATGGGAATAATGTCAAAAGATCATTGGTTGGAATCATTTATGGCTGCATCTGATAGTCTTTGAACATCCAACTTTAATTCTTGATTAATGAAATCATTGTTGGCAAATGCTTTCACTCTAGATGGTCCAAAAATTTCACCTCTAGAAGCACAATATGAATTCTCCTTGCCATCCATCTTTATCATGGTACCAGGAACAAAGAACACAGATTCCAAAAAAGTCTTTAATGGTCTCCATACATGGGGACACTTCACTTTATAAAGAGTGTAAGATACTATTTTGTTATGCCTTATCAAGGGCTTTTCCATAATAAACAACAATAAGCACAATGGGATTTTATAGTCTCTAAATATTGCAATTAATTTTAATGAATCACTGCTAAATATTATTTGTGGAAACCCATTTTTCCCTACATTAGTATCTTTGAAGATACCTTAAATTCATATATAGATAGAACCCTCTTACAAAGATTTAGGATGGAAGAGAAAGTAATCATAAAGATCAGTCTTTACTAATGCTTTGTGGGCTTCTATATGGGAGGTAGTGAGATCTTAGACTTTTCTCAGACCTTTTGTATCTTGTCCCCTTCCCTATGTATTAGTAATTCAATAAACTATTAAATGCATGGCTTCCAGTCTATTCTCTTTTATACATAATCAAATATCAAGATTTTGGCAGGTTGTGTTCTCTTTAGTGCCAGATCTACCTTCTTCCTAAACATATGTGGGACCATATTACTGTAAAAGTGTTTGAATCCTTGATGGAAAAATTAATTATTTATAATATTACAATTTTAAATGTTGTTTTTTGCAAATCTTTTCCAATTTTCTTCTGTTTATAGTCCTTTTTTCATTTTCACCCTTCAATATACCTGGACTGCTTTACTTAGCTACAAATTTTGCCAAGTTTTTTTAAAACCTGGTTTTATTCTCCAAACCTCTCTTTGTTTTATGTGATTATTCTATGCATAACAATTCATCATTCTTCCATATAATATTTTGCAAACAAGATTCTAATCTAACACATATAGCTTTTTGGCAGTTATTTCTATTTGACTGGTAAGTCAGATATTTGCAGACTGGGCTTTTCTGATCTCTTGGCCCTAACAATTAATTTACATTGTCTAACTTTATGAATAAAATTATTATAGCAATAACAGTAACTCACATTTGTCACCTATATTATTATATAAAATGCAACCCATTATTTTAAATGTATTTATTTAAAATCAAGTTTTAAATATATTCTTCATAGGTTCTCTTTTGAAGAATATCACTAAAAATATAGTAAGGATTATTTTTTTACTTATGCATTCAAAAGATCTCTAAAAGTTTTGGGAATGTTGTATTAATCTAATAATATGCCAAAATACCATGCAACTATTGCATAACATTAATATTACTCTACAATTTTCTTAGAACATCGTACGTGTATTTTAATTATTTCCATTTCTGTCATATACCATGTAATGTACTTGATATCAAGCTCCTTGAGGACAGAAGTTGGGTCAAATTTCAACTTTTTAGTCCAAGTACCTAGCACACTGAATTGCATTTGGTACTCTCAAAATACATATTATATTATGTACATTTAATATATATTTAAAATATCTGAATTATGAACTACATCATTGTAACCCCATGTTAATATTATCTCTGGGAGAAGCACAATTTTAATTGTTTGCTTTAGAAGAAAACTAAACCCCATTACAATTTGTGGAATTGGAAAATCAGTCACCAATGAGCCTGAAAATACACCTCTTTGTTGAAATTACAAGTTTTTCCACTTCATTTCTGCCTAGAAATGATTGTGTTCAATATCAGTTATGATCAGAATTTTTCTCAGAGGCACAAAGGTACATAGAGCATGGAAGAGAAATGTCAGTATAATTGTGGGGGGAGAGACATTTACCACTGGACCTCTACAAGAGGACAGATGAAACCCACACTCTTTGCTCTGCTAGCACAAGAAAGAATGCTTTGGAAAAGCTCAAATGCACTGAAATATTTTCTCTGGACAAATCTGATAAAACAGTTGAGAAAGGGAAATTGTAGGTTCTCTCAGCTTTTCCCACCTTATCACAGTCATAGTATTGCTTATATTGAGTCTCTACTAAACTTCAAATAATTACTTTGTGTCTTGTAGTCTGTTCAATAATTCTGTTTTGAGTTTTACTTTTTCAAAGGTTTGTCTCCATGCTAACAGAGGCTGTGCCTGTTCAGGGTTGTTGCTATAATGACAATAAAGAAACCCAAAATGGGTCATAATAAATAGCAACCATATCACAAGACATAATAATATCATTTTTTGAGGAAAATAAGTAGGAACTACAAAATTAAGAGTAATTTGAATCACTTGGAAGGAAATGCATTTTGTTTTTATTTTATATGTAAATTGACTATACAATAATCTCAGCAAGTAAGGCCTGAATAAAGAATACACACCTATAACCACATGTCTTTATGAGTTATAGGTGGGAATATATATGCATACATACACATTCATATATATGATTCATACACTGATACATACATATATAAATATATGTATGCATATATATGTATATATATATTCGACTGTTTATATACAGAATCAGCTCTTCCTTATTTCAGGAGATAAATGCTTAACAAAAAACACATCCCACAAAAAAGTTTGCTAATAATTCTAAGTTGAAGCAATAAATTACAGCAAATTCCTTGGTTTTTAGCACATACACATGAAAATGGGAGACTGGGATAGAATTCCATTAAATTCAGCAAAATATATGTATTAAGTATCTATTATGAGCTACTGGGAATACTCTGCCCTCGTGCTTCTTAAATTCTACATTAATTCTACATACTTAATAGAATTTTCTTAAAAACCTTTGAGGTACATTACATATGCATATAGATGAGGAAACTAATAAGTTATTGCACAATATTTCATAATTCTTTCTTTAAAATTTTAAATTAGCTGGGATAGAACACTGGGTCTGGAGTTAGAAAGATCTGTGCTCAAATTCAACTTTAAACACTAGCTATGGGCAAGTCACTAAAGTACTCTCTGCCTCAATTTTCTCCACCGTAACATGGGAATAATAATAACATTTACTTCACAGGGTGGTTGTAAAGATCAAATGTGATAATATTTGTAAAGCACTCAGAGAGTGTCATATAAAAAAGTTGCTTAATAAAAGCTTATTAAATCCAATATTTCCTTCTTTCCTCCCTCTCTCCTTCCATCCCTCTCTCCTTTCTTTCCTTCCTTTTTTCCTCTTCTTTCCTTCCTTCCTTCCTTCTTTTCCTTCCTTTGTTTCCTTTCTTCCTTTCTTATTTCCTTCCATCCTTCCTTTTTACTCTCAGTCCCTCCCTCTCTTCCTTCTCTTTCTTCCCTCCTCCTGAACTAGAGAGAGACTTGTGGCAAGGGAGATCATCCAGTAAAGTATTTCAATATTCCAGGTTTGATAGAATGAGTGTTCTGTGATGGCAGTATCAAAAGAGAGGAGTGGAATACAAGAAATATTATAAGGCAGAAACAACAGAATATGACAGAACTTGATCATTTATTGCATATGGAGAAGAGAATGAGAGAGAGAATGTTATGTATAAAATAATACTTAGATTTAGAGCCTCAGTAATTAGGAAGATGGTGGTCTCTTTGTAAGTAATAGGGAAGTTAGAAAGGGGGAAAAGTTTTGAGGAGTAGAGAGTTCAGTTTCAGATATGTTGATTTTTATGATGCCTATAAGGAGCAGTCATTATCTGAATAACTGGCCATCTTAACTCCTTGAGTGAAATTAGAATTAACAGCTTCCATGTTTATGTGTTTTTCTTTTAAGTTTTTACCTTAGCTGTAAACCCAGGAAATCAAACTATTGAACTGACCTTGAAGAGTTATGAGTATCACATTAGATATTGTACATGAAGGATGAAAATTTCTTAAATCTTCCTAAATGTCAATTATTATTTTGCTAACTTTTTTAATTTGTCAAAAATTTTATTTGAAACATATCTTTGCATTCCCTTTTGCTTCCCCCTGTTCTCTTAGACTCTTGATTCACTTTTTTGAATGTGAATTCTTGAAGATAGAGATAGATAGATAGATTAATAAGTAATTAAACAAATAAAAAACAACTAAATGATTTATAAATATTTGGTTTGAGATAAATATTACCTCCTGATTTTTGTGTTTGTATTTCAGTCTTTATGGGTCTTTATAGATTATAAATTTTGGAGAAGTATTTTTGAATTTGCATAAAATATATTTGGAATATGTTTGGAAATATGTTCTAAGACCATCGATTAAACATGAGCATTTATTTCTTTATGTGAGGGAATTGTGGTTAAGTGACTGCCCAGGGTCACACAGCTATAGTAAATGCAAATGTCCGAGTACACATTTGAACTTAGAACCTATTTACTCCAGGGTTGGTGTTCTATCCCCTGCTTCACCTAGTTGTCCCATGATAAGAATGTATTAAGCATCTACTATGTGTCAGACACAGGAAGAATAAAAATAGGATATTGAGGATGAAATGAGATAACATATATGTAAAGTGATTTTCAAAAATAAATATACAACAGATGAATTCGTTATTATTATTATTATTATTATTATTATTATATAGAGATTATGGAAATAGTTAAGATTCCTGAGTAACATGTCATTTTCTAAAGATTGACAGTAATCAAATCATATAAAGAAATGCATGTATATGTTGTTGCTATAGGATCAATGACATAACTATTTGAGAATTTTATTTTTTGTTCCAAGCAAAAACTTCAATCATAAAGTATTGATCCATTACAGAAATTTCCCTTATCAAAGCAAATGAACCATTCATTTCTAATTTATAGTCATAATTTTAGAGAATTGTCTTGGGCATGTAGAGATCAAATGTCTAGTCTGTAATGACATAGCTATTAGTGTTCAGAAGACTAGACTTAAGTTGTACTGAAGTTTTTCATATCTTAATTTTCTAATGCTTATTGGTATTAATTATAGATGATTTCTAGAATAGATAAAAAATAAATAATTTATTCCATCTAAAATAAAGTAAGAGATAATAAAATATTATTAAAGGACTTCTGATTAAGTAAATAATTGAATTTTAATAATAATAGCTAGTAGTTAAAAGCATGAAAGTTTGCAAAGCACTTTAAAATATTATTTCACCTTAACTTCACGGAACTGATAGGTAGGCATTTTCTTATCTCCATTTTACAAATGAAGAAACTAAAATAGACATAAATTTGGCAACTTGTAATTGAATGAACTAAGTTTTGAACTCAGGACTTCCTGACTCCATGTTCTTAATTCTAACCATTGGGCCACTATTATAGTCTTTCTTTCTTTTTACCTTGAATTATATATGAGTGGATACAGACATAAATATAAATGAATATGCACTACATTTACAACATTTTTATATACATATAAACATATAACCAAACACAAACACATATTTAATTTTTCAAAAGAGAAGAGATAAGGCTGCATGTTGTTTGAATAGGCTAAATAAACTGGAAATATTTTAATGTCAATGGGTTCAGCGATTAACTGAACTCTCCTTCTGGGTGGTGACAATATTAATGAAATATAGAAAATTTTATTTGGCTGCACATACTGTGATGATCAAAATGTAATAGGGTGCTGACAAGAGAGTTATTTCAAACTGACGAATCAAACACATTAAATACCTTTTGAGTTGAATTATCCTATTTTTTTCATTCATTATATAATATTTACAGATAATTATATCTTTTTTGAACCCTACTGATTTTTTTATTTAATAGCTGAGCACCTCATATTATACACATATTAAAAATGATATGAGAATAAAAGATTAGATAGCTTACCAATGTGGTCAAAGAGTTGATCAATGTCAAAGGTGGGAGGAGAATGTAGGATTCAGATTCAAAGTCCAGTTTTTTTTTTGTTTGTTTTTTATTGCAAAAGTCTCTTCAGTAGTTATTTATCTTTTTTTTTCTTTTTTACATGTGCAGGACTGGTCTTAGACAAGTATAGAAAAATCAGATATAAAGTTTAAGTTGCCTTGCTTTACATAAATTTCAGAGATAACTATGATAGAACTGCTGGTAAATTGTGTTATTTTTAAATACCATTTATGTGCTACCAACAACCTATGGGTCATAGGGCAGCACTATAAAATACTGAAGAATACTGAAATTCAGAATAATTCATATTTATAATTTATATTTTACAGAAAAGAAAACTGAGTCTAGAATGTCATAGAGACACAAAAAAGATCTATTCAAACCCCAAATTTTACAGATTAGGAGAGTGAAGAAGAGACAATAAGTGTTTTGCCCAAGATCACATAACTAATAAAATTGTAAAATAGCATTTGAACCTAAGTCCCTCTGTTTGTAGATTTAATGGTCTTTCCACCATACCACACTAAAAGGACTAGTCTTAGGTAAGAGAAAAAATATGTGTGAGAGTTGGTGGAAATCTGGTTTTCTGACTTCAAGTATAATGCTCCCTCCATTCCATTACATATTGCTTCTCAAAAGAAGACTTGAATGGTGACAAAGTTAGATGAGAATATGAATGAAGTACTTAAAGGAAAGAGGGTGATATTTATTTAATTATCTTAAAAGTGATTGAATCACTCTCAAACCATCCAAAACTTAATTTGAAACTATATCTGTTCTTTATACTCTTTTACAGCCCTGAATACATGCACATATATTCAGATCCTCTGCTTTGTCCTTCTCCTCTACACTACTCAATTTCCTAAACATTCTTCCCAAGTAAAAAGCTCCCTTTCCTTAACACAGCATGGACAGGTAATTATTTTCCCAAGCCTGGTTCTTTTATTTATCCAAAGAACTCTTTGATGATTTAAGTACTTGTTCTGCCAAAGTGATTATCTATTTTTTAAGAAATTTCCATTCATTTGTTTTATCAATGGAAATATATTTACATATGAAATAGGATTGTAAACTGGAATGAATCTAATTATCATGTAAAGGACCTGAAAATATTTCCCATTTCTGATACCTTGTCTCATTCAAAGAAAGGAAGCTTAGATGGGGTCTAGAAATTTTCCCAATCTCCTTTCTATATTCTTCCTCCAAGTTAGTGCCTTGTCTTGATTCCTCAGATTATAATATTTCTGCCCCAAAACAAGTAAAGTTTCCCTTCACATAGTTAAAAGTTCTAGGATGCTATTCAGAATATATACTCCATATTACTTGGAGGACTGAATATATATATATATATATATATATATATATATATATATATATTTTAATTAATTTATTTATCTTCATCCATATGAACATGTATATTTTTAAAAATTTCCTTCCACCCTCCCTTCTCACCTTCCTCCCCTTAATGACAGTCAAATTAGCATTGTACATACATATTTTGATAAACATGTTTATAGATTAGTAATTTTTGGTATGTGGAATTATGATTAAGGGAAAGAGATACATAATAGATAATTTTCATAAGGTGTTCATCAGATTCTGAAGGGGTTGTGTGTGTGTGTGTGTGTGTGTGTGTATTTTGTTTTGTTTTTCTTCTTCTGGATGGGGACAATATAGTCTACAGCCAATTTAATTTAATATAGTTGTCCTAACTCTCAGAACTGCTGAGAGGACCTGTTTCCATCAAGGTTGTTCATCTCACGATATTGCTGTTGATGAGTACATTGTTCTTGTGTTTCTACTTCCTTCACTCAGCATCAGAGCTCATAACTCATTCCATGCTTCTCTAGAGTCTGACCATTTATGGTTTCTTAAAGAGCAATAGTATTCCATAATATTCAAGTACCATAACTCTTTTAGCCATTCCCCAATTGATGGGCATTCCCTCAATTTCCAATTTTTTGCCACTACAAAAAGAACTGCTATAAATATTTTGGAACATGTAGGACTTTCCCCTTTTCTATAATTTCTTCTGGATATAGAGCTAAAATTGGAATTGCTGGGTCTTGGTTCAATATTGCTCTCCAGAATGGTTAGATCTATTCACAATTCCATCAGTAATGCATCAATGTCCCAATCCTCCCACAATTTCTCTAATATTGATCATTTTTCCTTTTTCTCATCTTGGCCAATCTGATAGGTGTAAGATGATACTTCATTGTTGTTTTTATTTGCATTTCTCTAATCAATTATGATTTGGAGCATTTTTTCATATGATTATATATAGCTTTATTTTCTTCATTTGAAAACTGTTCATATCCTTTGACTATCAATTGGAGTGATTATATATTTATATATAAATATATATATGTATGTATATTATATATACTTAACAATGGTAACAGTGATGATTAATTGCTTCAATGATTTGCTAAATCAGCATTTAATATATATATATATACATATATATATATATATCGAGAGAGAGAGAGAGAGAGAGAGAGAGAGAGAGAGAGAGCATCTAACATTCTAGTTCTGTGAAAAAGTCAGTGAAATCTCAAGATCAGGTTCCTACTTTCAAGAACCTTGCAATCTGATCAAAGAGACAAGACTAATATATTTGAGACATTGTTTTTAACTGCTAACCTATATGGTGATGACCATAAGTATAATATAATTTCAGAGAAGAAAAAGAACATCTAGACTGCAGTATAAGAAAGATTTATTGGAAGAGTGAGCCAGAGCCTGGGCCTTAAAGTGTATGTAAAAATGATCATAGTTAAATAGCACTTTTCTAAGACTTCACAGCAGTGTTATATAGCCAGGGACAGATTACTCATCATATTGTCTCATTTTCCTTCTGTAAAATATATATCATAAAGACAAAATCTCAGTAAATGAGATTGTTTCCCCCTCTAGTAAAATTATATTGAGATCACTGAAGAAAAATTCAGTGAAGAGGATTGTAAAGTATATGTTAAGACAACCTTTTTTTTTGCTTTACTTTGTTCTAGAAATTCATGTCAGTACAATACATAGAAATCATATAAAAACAAAAAGAATATTTGAAACAGTAAGGCAGGAGAAAGCAGGTTTATTGTACCAAATACTAGTGCAGTATACAATGGAAGAAAGAGAACTTCATAGACTAGGACAAAAGACAAGGGCTTTTGCCAAGTCAACAAATATTTATAAAGCACTTGCTAAGAACTAGCTACTAACTCAAGGACTGAAGAAACTAAAAAGAGGCTAAAAAAATCCCTGGCTATCAAAGAGCTTCTATTCCAATGGAAGAGACAATATATGTATATGTATAGGATTTGAGTAGATCAATGAAGGAAATCAGAAAACTTAAGAGGTAGAAATGAAATAGTAGCACTTTTAGTGAAATGAGAATATCTTGGGCAAAAGGAATGGAACATGGAGTGTCATAATTTCCTGGGGCAGAGGAAAGATGGCAGAGTAGAGAAAGCACTCAGTTGAACTTTTCCAACATTACTCTCCAAACGTAACCCTTGAAATAAAATTTTGGAGTGGCAGAAGCAACAAAAGGTCAGAGTGAGACATTCTTCCAAAATAGGATGTTAGAAAGAAACAACTCTAACATGGGGGAGGGGTCCAGGTTAGAGCCTTTATCAATGAAATACCAATAATGGAAAGGGGGGATGGTGGCAGAAAAAGCATCAGCTTTAAAAGCTCTTAAGCCAGAGTCAGTAAGGGGACCTGGTATTTGGTCAGAAGTGCTAGTCTGGGTACTTGGCAAGATGTTTGGCAACTCTATTTCTTTTATCCACTTCTGGGTCACAGTTTAAAAATAGAAAGGAGCAATTTCTGTAAAGAAGGAGTGCAGTCCCAGAAGGATAGTATTACTTTTAGTTGGAAGAGAGGAAAGACTCTAAAGAGAAGTATCAACTGCAACCCCCAAGGATCGGACTATTTCTGGATAATGACCAGAGTACAGAGCAGGAAAGCAGTGACTGGGTATACAGTCAAGATGGCAGAGCAAAGGCAGGAACTCTCCTGAACTTTTCCTCAAACTACTCCAAATCCCTTTAAATAATGACTCTAAACAAATTCATGAGTAGCAGAACCTACAAAAAAGATAGAGGGGAACAATTTTCCAGCCCAGAACAACTTAGAAGATTGCCTAGGAAAGGTGTATTGTGCTGGGATGCAATGTGCGCCTTTTAGCAAGGACCACCCCAGCAATCCAGGAGCAGGAAGTGAGGTGATTAGGTCAGTGGCAGCGGAGCCAGTTTCCAAACCTCTCAGGCTAGAGACTGCCAAGGACAACTAGGAAGCACAGCAGGAAAAGTCTGCCACACCAGGGTGAGAGTAGTATATGAACATGATGGAACACTAAAACTCCCAGGCATATTATAACCAATTTCCAGAGCTCTTAGATCAAAGAGAAACTACCTTAAGCAACCAAAAAGAAACTATTCAAATATCATAGAGCCACAATTAGGTCATGCAAAATTTAGCTACTGCATCATTAAAGGAAAGAAGGGCTTTGAATGATATTTTGAAAGGAAAAAGAACTGGGATTATAAATGAGAATAAGCTACTAGCAAAACTAGATAAGAGTATAAATGAAAATTTAAAGAAAAGTGAGGAATCTTAAACATTTTTGATGAAAAGATCAGACCTAAATAGAAAATCTGAGTTTCTAACCTATATCAGATTATTCACTATCATAAGGAGGGAGGAGGGAAGGAAGGAAGGGGGGGAAAAACCTGGAACTCAAAATCTCTCCAAAGAATGAATGTTGAAAACTATCTTAACATGTAATTAAAAAAATAAAAATTTACTTTTCTATCTGAAAATTATATATATATATATATATATATATATATATATATATATATACATCTTATAAAAATTCTGTCATTATTAAGGCAATTAGGATTCTAAACAGAATAAAGGTGAAGTGAGTTGATTATATTGAGGTGATGTAAAAATCTCATAGGAGAGTAAGAGGCATAACTTGGAAATAAAGGGTAAGGAATAACAGAGAAAACAATTTCATCCAAAGAGAGGAATGAATAGTTTATTTTTTGAACAAAGGGGAAAATTATGATGGGGTGGGAGCAGGCATGCTTGAAATTCAATCACATATAAATTTGTCAAAAGGGAAATTAGATAGATAGATGATAGAAAATATATACCTCTCAGGTCATAATGCAATAAAAATATATTTTAAATGACCATAGATTTAAATTTAATTAAAAGAAATGGCTTGGATTTAAAATAAAAAGAAATTAAATTTGAATTAGAAACTAAATAATATAATTCTAAAGACTGAGTGGTTCGAAGAACAAATCAGAAAAACAATAAAAAAATTTCTTTAAAGAAATGACAATGAAACAGTTTACCAAAATTTGTGGCATCTAGACAAAGCAGGAGTTAAGTTAAACTTCTTATCTCTAAAGTGTACAATAATAAAAGAAAGATCAGATGAATGAATTAATCATGCAAATAAAAAAGGAAGAAAATGTATTTAAAAATCTCCAATTAAACACCAAAATGCAAATCCTGAAAATGAGAGAGTAATTAAAATTCAGATGAAAAGCCAAATGAAGCAATAATTAAAGCTAGGTAATTTTATGAAGAAATCAATAAAATAGATAAACTATTGGTTTAAAAAAAGAAAAAAGAAAGAAAATCAAGTAACTAGTATCAAAATTGAAAAGGGTGAATGCGTCCCCCAATGAAGATGAAATTAAAGTACTTATTATCAGTTATTTTGCCCAATTACATTTCAGTAAAAGTGACTACCTAGATTACTGTTCAATATTTTCAAAATATAAATACATTAACAGAAGAATGAGAAAATTAAAAAAATTCTTTGAAGAAGAAAAGTAATGCTATTAATAAGCTCACTTAAGAAAAAAAATCTCTTTATATCACAAAGAGGCAAACATCATAGTGTGGTAACAAAGAAACAGAGAGGAATAGATTTGTTACCCAATATATAATAGTAAATGACTATAGAAATCTCTTATTTGATGTCTAAGGATTTCAGGTTTTGGGGTAAGAATCAGCATTTATAAAAATTGATGGCAAAACTAAAAAAGCAGTTTATTGAAAGCTAAGGATAAACCATGATTTCACATCATATACCCAGATATATTAAATGGATGAAGGGTTTAGACTGGCAAGAAATTCAACTGGCAAGGAAAAAAAATTATCAAATCTATGGATAGGGAAAGAATTTATGAAAAAACAAGAGACAAAGATGATTATAAAATGTAAAATTTTAATTATATGAAATTAGAAAGTTTTTGCTTGTTTAGTGATGCAATGGGTTTAAATGAATTGCCTTAGGTCACATAGTAAGTATTAAGTGTCTGAAGCTGAATTGGAACTCGGATCCTGTCCCCAAATTAGAAAGTTTTTGCAAAAACAAAACTAATGTAGCCAAAATTAAAAGAAAACAAAACACTAGAAAGAAAGAACCTTTGTATCAAGTTTTTCTGATAAAGGTCTCCTTTCTCAAATATATAAAGAACTTAATCAGATTTTATAAAAATTAGTCTTCTCAGTTGAAAAAATGGTCAAAGGATATGAACTGACAGTTTTCAAGAGAAGAAATAAAAGCTATCAATAGTCACATAAAAATTGTTCCAAATCACTACTGATAAGGGAGATGGAAATTAAAACTAGTCTGAGATTCTAGCATATGCCTTTCAGAGTTACTTTAAAAAAAATTTTTTGTACACATGTACATGTATATTTTTAAGTTACAAAATTTCCTTCCATCCTCCCTTCCCACCCCCTCCCTTCAGTGGCAAACAATTGTATATACATATTTTGATAAATATGCTTACAGATTAGTTATTTTCAGTATGAGGAATTAGGCTTAAGGGGAAGAGATTGGTTTGGTTTTCTAGTTCTGGATGGGGCTTACACTGTCTACAGCCAGTCTAATAGATTTGACCTAACTCTCAGAACTGCTGAGAGGAGCGGATTTCATCGCTATTCATCTCATAAAGTTGTTCTCTTCCTTTCTAATGAGTTAATAATGTGACAGAGAAGGAAAATCACAAATACTGGAGAAGATGTGGAAAAATTAGAACACTAATACACTGTTAGTGTGATTATGAATTATCCTAATAATTTTGAAAAATAATTTGGAACTGCACAAACAGCTGTAAAACTGTATACTTTTGACACAGCAATACCACCATGAGATATGTATCCCAAATCAAAGAAAACGGACAAGGACCAGCTCACTTTTTGGTTGCAAAGAATTGGAAACTAAGTGACTATCTATCAAGAGGGGAATAGTTAAACAGCTTTTGGTATATGTCTTTGATGCATTACTATTGTTTTTTAAATTATTTATTTATTTTGAATTTTACTATTTTTCCCCCTATTCTTGCTTCCCTCCCCCATCCCCCACAGAAGGCAGTCTGTTAGTCTTTACATTGTTTCCATGGTATACATCGATCTAATTTGAATATGATGAGAGAGAAAATATCCTTAATGGAAAAAAAAAGTATAATAGATAGCAAAACTACATAATAAGATAACTTTTTAAATTAATTTTTTAAAATTAAATGTGGTCTTTGTTTAAGCTCCACAATTCTTTCTCTGGTATTCTCCATCGCACATAACCCCAAAATTGTCCCTGATTGTTGCACTGATGAAATGAGCAAGTCCATTAAGGTTGATCTTCACCCCCATGTTGCTGTTAGGGTATACATTGTTCTTCTGGTTTTGCTCATCTCCCTCAGGATCAGTTCATGGATTATTATTGTGTTCTAATAAATGCAATGCTCAAGGTTTCAGAAAAACCTGAAAGACTAATATGAACATATGCATAGCTAAGTGAGAGTAACCAAATAAACACTCTCCAGTACACAATTAAAAGAAATGTTGTAAGAATGGTCATCAATGAAAAACTTAGCTACTCTGATCAAAACAATGATGCCCAAAGACTGATGTCAAATGTTATCCCCTCCAGATGGAGAACTGCTGAAGTGTGAATGCAGATGAAAGCATATTTTTTAAACTTTCTTTATTTTCATAGTTTTATTTTATATATGTATCCTTTTGCAATATGGCAAATATAGAAATATGTTTTGCATGACTTCACATGTTTAATCAATATCTAATTGCTTGTCTTCTCAAGGATGGGGCAGTGTTAGGAGGGAGAGAGTGAATTTGAAACTCAACTGATTGTTTAAAATATTACATGTAATTGGGAAATATTTTGTGAAATGAACAAACATCTTTTTAAAAACAAGATAAGAGTATGGGTTTTTTTGAGGGAGGAGGAGCTACATAGTATGCATTGAGGAGTAATGTATAAGGAGATTGGAAAGTAGGAAAGAACCTAATTAGGAAGTACTTAAAATGCCATAGAAAGGATAAAAGAACTATAGGATAGGATATATAATTTATACAGAGTCACTGACACTCATTGAATAGATGTGGTATATGGTCTGTCCTATGCTTTGGAAAATTTTCTTTTTTGTAGAGAATAGATTTTATTGTGGAAAGATTTGAGACAAGTTGTTCAGTTCCAAGGTATTATATAATCTATATGAGAAGTGATGAGGGCCTGAATTAAGATCTCTACTGTGCTAATGGAGAGAAGAAACGAACAAAATTTGATATGGTGAAAGGAAAGACTTGATAACAGATTGAATATGCAGGGTAAGTGAAAGCAGAGTGATTGAGAAGATGGTGGTGCCTTTGACAATAAATAAGGAAAGTGGTTAATGAAGAGAATTTTGGGGAAAATAATAATGATAAAGTTCTGTTTTAGATTTATTGAGCTTGTATCTAAGTGTTAACAAACTCAATATATACAAAAATAATAAAGGATTGAAGTTCATAAGAGTGACTATGTCTAGAGGGATCTATCTATCTATCTATCTATCTAATGTGCATAGAAAAGATGACTACTGAATTGATGAGAGTACAGAGGAAGAATAGAAGATGGTCCAGAACAGTGCTCAGGGAAAATACATAGTAGTAGGCATGTCATATGATCAGACAAACTAAGATACAGCAAGGTCATGAAAGCCTTGTGATAGATTTTCAGAAGAAGGTGATAAATGCTTTAGAAGAGGAATGAAGAATTGCATTTATGAAAAGACAGATTTGTTAGCTGAGATTCTCAGTAACTTTGGAGAGAGCAGTGTCACTTGAATGATGGACTCAGAAATTGGATTTTTTTTATCCAGCATGACATCTAGTGCTTGTTTATTACCTAAATTTTCTGATCAGCAAAATGGAAATAATGATACTTGATCTACTAACTTTATAGAGTTGTTATGAAAAAATACTAAACCTTTAAATCTTCTGTGAATGTGAAGTAATCTTATAATAGACCCAGTATGTTATACCAAAAGAAAGACACTTATTTAATGTATTTTGGATTTTACTGAAATGGGAGTTTCCACTTTCATTAAGAAGTTATTTCAGATTTATATTAAGAAAGAATGAGTCATATATGACTTGCACAGATTGATGAAAATAGCTCTTACTCAGAAATATAAGAGTTAATTCAATAGCGAAAGAAGATGAAATTGTTTGCTCTCTAATATTACACAATAAAATCATATTTTTGTGTTTACTCTTTTTTACATCTTATATATTTACCCGACATACATACTTGCAAATAGAATTAGTTAGAGAAGGGTGTTATGAGCCAGAAAGCTGTTTGTCAATCCACCAGTGTTTCTATGTAAAGTGTGATAAATCTTTTACCTGTGTATTTGCTATTGTTGCCTTATAAAAATCAGTGTTTTAAGAGAGGGAGGAAGGAAGGAAGGAAGGAAGGAAGGAAGGAAGGAAGGAAGGAAGGAAGGAAGGAAGGAAGGAAGGAAGGAAGGAAGGAAGGAAGGATGGAAGGGAGGGAGGGAGGGAGGAGAGAGGGCAGGAGGGAGGAGAGAGATGAGGAGGGGTGGAGAGAGGGAAAGAAGAAAGGAAGGGAGGGAGGGAGGAAGGGAAGAAGGAAGAGAAGAAGGGAAGGGGAAAAAAGAAAGAGAGAGAGAAAGAAAAATAGAAAGAGAAAAAGAAAAAAAGAAAGAAAACAAAGAAAAAGTTCCATAGATTATCAGCCAGACCTTCTTTCTTTTACAAATAAGGAAGAGAAGGTGGGAATGTAATTATCATACAGTGCCTATTATGTGTTAGGCACTGGCTAAACATATTACAGCTGTTTCATTTGATTGCCAAAAGTCACAAAACTAGTAAATGTCTGAAGCTAGATTATAAATCAGATTTTTCTAACCCCAGGCCCAAGCCTCTGTCTACACTGTCACTTAGAGGTATAAAAAAAAAGAAAGTGGGGGGGGTCACAATGCTAAAAGACTAGTCTTACTAAATGTTCCATAGGCATTAAGTACTATAAAGAGCAGAGCTAAGATTCAAATCTAAGTCCTCTGACTTCGAGTCCAATATTTTGGTGCACATAATTTCAGAAGACCATTGAGATTACCACAACAATAATTTAGAAATCTAACTTGCTAGGATCAGGATTCTAATTACCCATATAACATCAGATTTATCATTTGTGCCAATATAATCTAAGGAAATTTTTTCCCCTTTAATTTACACTGGAAATTGGGACTTAGAACAGAAAAAAATGAGATGGGAATTGATCATGAGTACTGGCCACAATCAATTAAAAGAAAAAGGAAAGACAATTTAGGAGTACAGATTTAGAAATAGAAGAGATATACAAGAGGAGTTCATCTAGTTTTTTTTTTTTTTTTTTTTTTGCAGGTATTATGTATTAAAGAAAGTCTTTGAATCAGTTAGGTCTCCAAGTTAAGTACACTTTCCTCTACATCACATCTTTGTGGTTCTCCATTTTTACAGAGATCTGAGTATAGATCGAAGTCCTAACTTGCTCTTGATCAGAAAGATCAGACTAGCAATGGAAGATATTATAAATTGAGGCACAAGGAAAGACATTATTTAATATTTTAAAACATATTTTATTAACTTCATTAGGTATTTGTCAATTACATGTAAAAAAGGTACAGCTTTTTAAAAAATATTTTTATTTCAAATTACCTTATTCTCTCCTACCTCTCCTTCCTTCTTAAGAAGGTAAATAAATTGGATATTGATTATAAATATAAAATCATACGAAATATATTCCATATTGGTCAAATTGAAAACGAAAACACAGAAAAAATGTTAAGCAAGAAAAATAAAGCAAAAAAAATATGCTTCAAATATACATTGCTCTGAAAATGGATAACATTTGTAATCATGGGTACTTTAGATTTGTCTTAAAATATTGTTATAATAAGAATATCCATCTTTCACAGTTGATAATTCTTAAAATGTATTATTGTGTACATTGTTCTCCTGGTTCTGCTCACTTCACTTTATAAGGGTTCATATAAATCTTCCAAGATGTTTCTGAAATCATACTGCTCATTGTTATATAAAGCACAACTGTAACTCATTTCAATCATTTACCCCATCTTTTCAGCCAGATTTCAGCTGTTAGGCATCCCTCTGATTTCCAGTGTTGTGGGTACCACAAAAAAAAGAGCTAATATAATTTTTTGGTAAAAATAAATCATTTTCACTTTTCTTTGCTGTTTTTGGGATTCATACCTAATTATGGTATTCCTGGGTCAAAAGGTAAGAAGAGATATATAAATCCTTTGGAGTAATTCCAAATAATTTTCCAGAATGATTGAATTAATTCAGAACTCTAACAACAATGTGTCAGTTCGCAAGTTTTTCACATGCCCTCCATCATTTGAAATTTTTCTTTCCTGCCAATTTTGGTCAATCTTATAGGTGTGGGATGGTATCTCAGAGATAATTTTTATTAAATTTTGTATTTTTCTAATTAATAGTGATTTAGAGCAATTTTTTTATTTGACTAATAATAATTTCAATTTTTTCTTCTAAAAACTGCCTATTCATATCCTTTGACCATTTATCAACTTTATTTTTGTCTTAGTTATATATGTATTTAAGAACTGAGGACTTTATCAGAGAAACTTATTCTGTTGTTAATTGTTTTAACAAGTTTTTTAATTCATTCTCTAGGGTTTTCTAAGAATACCACCATATCATCTTCAAAGTATAATTTTTTACTTTGCTAGTTTCTTTTTATTCCTTCAACTTTTCTTTCTTGTTTTATTGCTCTAATTCACATTTCTAGTACAATACTGCAAAATGTACTAGATAGTGTACAACCTTGCTTTGCCCATTATTTCAGAAGGAAGGTTTCAAACTGACTCCCATTACAGATAATTCTCACTATTGTTCTGAGGTATATATTACTTATCATTTTAGCACAGACCTCCCTGCATCTTTCTCTTCTGTTAATCTGATAAAAATACCTTTTTGTAAACATTTATTCATTACCCATAGATTCTCAGTTTTACTGACAATTTAGCAAACTAATTCTTAAATCATGCTTTAATTTCATCTTTGCTGGTCCATTTTCAGTCCTAGTAATTTGATTTTCTACTTTCTTTTTTTTAATTCAACTTAACCAACTTATGTATTTTTTTCATAAAACTAGCTCCAAGATTTATTGATTACTTCATTTTTTGTTTGCTTTCAGTTATATTAAACTGTCCTTTGATTTTCGGAATTTTCATTTTGATATTTAATTGGGGATTTTAAATTTTTTTCAATTTTTTTAGTTGCATGATCAATTCCCTGACCTGCCCTTTCTCTCTTTTATTAATGCACAAATTTTGAGAAATAAATTTTCCTCTCACTCTTTCTTTGACTACCTCACATAAAGTTTGGTAAGTTGTTTCATTGTTGTTATTCTCTTTAATGAAATATTTTATTGTTTCTACGATTTGTTCTTTGTGTTAATTCTTTAGGATTAAATTAATTTCTAATTAATTTTTAATCTAGTATTTTATTCAATGTGTTTTCATTTTATTTTAATCTGAAAGGGGTATATATTTAATCTTTCTGTTTTTCTGCATATCTGATCAGTTTTGGTGAAAGAATCATGCATAATAAGAAAAAATAATATTTTCCATTCTATTCCCAATCAGTTTTCTTCAGAGGTGTAACATATCTATCTTTTTAAAAAAGGATTCTGTTCATCTCCTTGATTTCTTTCTTGTGTATTTCACAATTAGATTTTTGTAGTTCTGAGAAAGGAAAGTTGAGGTGTATTGCTAGTATTGATTTATTGACTATTTTTCCTTATAAATCATTTGACTTTTTTCTTTGAGAATTAGTTCCTTACTTATTCCTTTAATTAGGTCTATTGTTTTTACTTTTGATTTGTCCAACATGATTATTGCTGTCCCTCCTTTTATTCATTGACTTTTTTTAGTTCAACTAAAGTGTAATATATTTTCCATTCCTTATTTTAACTCTATGTATGTCTCTGTTTCAAGTGTGCTTCTTGTAAACAGATTATTAACCTCTAGTTTCTAATACTTTTGCTATCTGCTTCCATTTATTGTATGAGTTCATCTCAGTCACATTCACAGTTATGCTTACTGAGTATATAGTTCCCTTCTTCCTATTTCTTTTACCTTCTTCTTCTCTCTCTTTTTTTGTTCTGACTCTCTCCTGAAGCCTATTTTGTTCAAGCAATCTGATATGGAATATATGTGTTCAATAAATCAAAATATTTTCATATTAATTATTTTGTACAAGAAGAGAGATTTTTTTTAAATTTTGGTTTTACCCTCTGGTTCTTGGATACTGGGGAAATTTTCTTTTATAATTTCTAGAAATACGATGTCTTAATTTGATCATAGATTTAAAGCAATCTAATAATTATTAAATTCAACTTCCTTCATCTCTTTTACAGATCAACTAACTGGTTTTCTGATGAGAAAAATTCAAATTTTCCTGTGGGTTTTTTTAAATCTCATGGAGCAATTAACTTCAACTTACCCAGTTCTACTTTTTTAAGTTGAATTTAATAGAATCTTGTTTCCTTTACTGAACTTTTGAACCTCTTTACCCATCTGATCAATTCTACTTTTTAAGATATTATTTTCTTTAGTATTTTGAGTCTCTTTTATCAAGTTTTTCTTTCCTGAATCCTATCTTTTCCTAATTTTGTTCCTTTGATTTTATTTCTTTACCTATTTTTCTCTATTGCTCTTATTTTGCTTTCAAAAAATCAATTCTTAGCTTTTTTTTCAGGAATTCTTTTTTGGACCTGTGTTCAAATCGACTTTTTTTCTTTTAGGTTTGACTTGTAACTGTTTTAATTTTCTTTTCTTTTTCTGGGTATTATCATGATCTTCTCTGTCACTAGAATAATATTTTATGATCAGGATTTTTTTTGCTTTTATCTTGTTTCTCATTTTTCTACCCTATTTCTTGATTTTTAATGTTTTATTAAAATTAGAGTTTGTTCCCAGCAAGAGGTAAGGTGGAAAATTCACTGTTTCAATCTTTAGGTTTTTATGTACTGCTTTTTCAGAGCTAGTTTTTGGGGTTTGAAAGTCTTTAGTGCTTGCAAGGTTATGTGATCTGGGGATAGATGTGGTTACTACTTTCTTAATTTGCACTCTGGATCTTATCTAGAAGGATCTCTGATTCCATGAGATTGCAGTTAATATTGCAACTGATTGCTCTGGATAACAAAAGTGATGCTATTCCTCAGGGCTTCAACTCCCACTTGATTGAAATTCATCTTCTCAACTCTTGAACTATGAGCAGAAATGATTATAGTCAATGGTTTTTCTAAACAGTGTCTATCCTACATCTAATTTTATCAAAGAGATACCATATAATCTCTTCTCACCAGCTGGCAAATTCCCTTAATATCATTTACTTGAGACCTCTTGAAGCTGTTACTCATGTCATTAATCTTCCAACATCTTAAGTTGCCTTATACTGGAAGAATGTCTCACCCTAACCTTTGTTTTCTCAGCCATTCTGAAGTTCTATTTGAGAAATTATTTTAATATTGTTTTGAAGAGGAAGACTAGGAGAGTTCAACAGGTGCTATTTCTATTCCACAATCTTAGCTCTACCTTGGTAAGTCCTTCCTTTAATACTTTTTTTTTAGGTTTTTGCAAGGCAAATGGGATTAAGTGGTTTGCCCAAGGCCACATGGCTAGGTAATTATTAAGTGTCTGAGACTGGATTTGAACCCTGGTACTCCTGACTCTAGGGCCAGTGCTTTATCTACTGCATCACCTAGCCACCCCCCTTTAATACTTCTTACAAAAATGTTTTTATTTTTCAATTGAGAAATTCCTACATTATATGACAAAAAAAGCATTTTTTTCAAATTAAATTACATAAATAGTAACACAAATAATTATTCAGTTTCATTACTTTGCTAGAAGAGAGAAATACCCCCCCCAATATAATTCCTCCTTTGCCTTACCTGGTAAGCCATCTGGGAGATGCATAGTTGAGTAACCTCTTATTTCCAAGGTTTTTCTACCAAGCTATAACATTTCTAGCTATCAACCTCATTTTTCTCCCCTGAGACAACTGGGACCTTAAACTTTGCTCCTGAGTTGAGTCTAACAGATAACTTTTTGCCATTTTTCTGCGTTCCAAGCTTGTACACCTAGGTGGATCAAAGAGATAAATTTGCCTTATCTTTTGAGAACATCATGCTGCAATTCTAAACATTTATCACATATGTACTTATCCATTTCCAGTCCCTTATTTTTATTTTCCCACATAGAAATAATTTTTTTGGGGGGGAGGGAGTGGGAAGGGGCCAATAATAACCCTTTTTGTCTTGTACTTATTTCTTCAGAATTTAGCACATTAAGCACTCTATCTTTCTCTGTTTTCTCATTCCCTCTATCTTTCTCTTTCTGTACCTTTCTATTTCTTTCTGTCCTTTATCAATTCCTTACACTTTTAATAGTTTCTGAGGTGGAAGTGTCTGAGAGAGGTATGGCAAACTAAGGAAGATATGGAGGCCATCCCTACTACTTTCTTCCACCTTTAAGCAGAAGATATTGCATACATAAGTCAAATTCCATAGCTATTAAAGTCATAGCTTGTTTTGATTGAACTTATAGTCTAAGGTCTGAAGTAGTTATCCAAAAACTGTTGTTTTGAAGAAAATGGCTTTTCTAAAATAATGCTTCAAAAGATGGAGTCATATCTCTCTTAACCGATAAACAATGAAAGGCAATTTTACATAGATAGATAGTTAGATAGATAGATAGAGAGATATATAGATGTTCAAACACACAAATATATGCAAATATACAAATATATAGTAAGAGAGAGAAAACGAGAGAGAAAGATAAGCTGAATATAAAAAATGGTCAGTGTGAATCTTAAAATGTATTTTAATTATATTGTTAAAAAGTAAGAAAAGGACATATGGACAATAATTAGATTGTGTATTAAGGATTTTTAACATAGGAAAAACAGTCATAGATTTAGCAACTTATGGGGAAATGTAATTAAAAACTAGGAAGACACCAAATAAAAAAATGAATTTCTTGATCCTGGCAAATTCATTATTAACATCCAGAAGAAAACATTCCCTTATTACACTTGTTTTGGAGTCTTATTTAAAATGGCTATGTAGCTGTAATATTATTTAAAATTATGTTCATCAGAAATAAATCTATATCCAAAAGTGCATAATATTTTGAAAGGAAAGATACTATATAAATCCCTTAAAATAAATAAAGTAAAATGGATAATGGAGTGCTACCATATCACTATTCTCATGCTCATAAATTTCTCAGAGCTCTCTTGAGAAAAATGATGCAGACTTTGAGTTAAATTCAGAGCTAGATGTTTATAAAGTTAGAGAACCGTGTGAAATATTTTTCAAGTATTATTTTTACCATTTTATTTGAAATTCTGAAACTTATATGTGCATTAAGTGATTAGAAATCATATTAGATTTTAAGTCAATATTGTTTACAATGTCATACTCTATTGGGATAAGTATCAGTTCATAACTTCACCGAATAATGTTGTTTAGGGTTAAAAACAGGACAATCTCCTCCAAACTTTACAAATTCTGTCAGTTATGTCACCAGTTACTCACATTATATAATTTTTGAATCAAATATGGTTGCTTCTACATCTGTAATTAATTCTTATACCAAATCACTTTGTGGAGCTTGGCAATTCTCCTTCCAGAATATGTTCTCTTTTCCATTCTTTGTATCTCCCTGTTTTATGGCCTTTTTTAGTATCAGATTTTCTGAGAGAAAGAAACTAAAGTCAGAAAGGGTAAGGGTCATTGAAAGAAGAAAAATAGAAAGAGACTGAATGAAACAAAGGAAGAGGAAGAAGGGAAGGAAGGATAGTGAGAGATATAAAAGAGAGAAAGAGGCAGACAAATCAAAGAGAATCTGAGAAATAAAAGGTTAAAAAAGTTTAATGCAACCTTGCCAAATAGGGGTAGAAACACATACATATTTATATATGAGTATATACATATACAGAATAAGAGAGAATGATAGTGAGAAAGATAGACTAAAAAATCAAAATGAGACTGAGATGTCAAATGTTTCAAAGTTTAATGCAGTTCTGTCAAATAGGTGTATGAACATATGCATATTTGCATATGTGTATGTATACACACACATACACACATATATGAAATAATAATATACAGAATACCTACAGAAAGAGACCCCAGTATAAAAACTGCACAGATTATCATAGCCAAATTTCAGAATTCTCAACTAAAGGAGAAAATTCTGTAAGCAAACAAAAGGAAGAAATTTAAATACAAAAGAAGCACAATCAGAATTACATTGGACTTATTAGATTCAATATAAAAGAATCAGAGGGCCTGAAATATGATATTTTGGAGTGCCAATGACCTTAGATAACAACCGAGAAGATGTAGGTCTGCATGTGTATGTGTATATAAATAGATATATACTATATACATGGGGTGGGGTGTGGGGAAGAAAGATAGACGAGAGAGAGAGAGAGAGAGAGAGAGAGAGAGAGAGAGAGAGAGAGAGAAGAAAGAGAGGCTATCAATTTGCAAACTTGTATAATGAACACTCTTAAGGTTAGCTTAATCGTCACTTACTCACACATTTTAGATAAAGATGTCTTCACCTGGAGAGCAAAAATTAAACATTCTCATTTAAAATAAAGTATATTCCCAAAATCTTAATGCAGTTTTAGGTAACTAAATTTTAAAACTGCAAAAAGACTTTGGGGATTTTTTTGAATGGTTGTCTGCTAAATGTCTTCACCCCTTTCAATTTCTCCCTCTTCTGTCACCACATGCTTCTTCCTTAGTTCCCAATATTTTATTAGAAAATGTCAGAAAAGACTTCTGGGGTGGAGCCAAGATGGTGGCAAGCCCCCAGAATTTTTCCCTATACACTGTAAAATGAACCCTCTATACAGACATGAAAGGTACAGATTCCATCAATATAAAAAAAAATCAAAACAAGTTATCAGCTGTAGAAATCAGTGAAGGTCCATCTCTTCAGGAGTAAAGGGGAAGCATAACTCAGTTATGCTACAGATTCTGGAAAGTCAGGGGGAGACAGAAGACTAGCAGGAAGAGTCTCAACCCCTAGCAAAGTCTGAGCCTATGAACACTGGGACAACAGACAGTTTTGCTTAGGCAAAAGTCTGAACATAAAGGAGAAAACAAACCTCTGGATAGCCAATGTCTGGACTATATAGGCAACACCTTGGCCAGCAGTAAGCCAAGGATGACACCTCAGTTTCAGCACAAAAACCTTGGGATCTTATTCCATATACTCCAAGAGTAGAGTTCAACTATCAATATGAGTCAAAAAAACAAAGATCTCTAACCACAGAAAAATTCTAGTCAGAGATAACAAAAATGCCATCTCAATAAGAGAAAAAAGTTAGTGACAAATTACCTATATGGAAAGCCTCAAAGGAATTTATGAATTGGACTCAAATATAAACCCTCATGGAAGAGCCTAAAAAACTTTTTAGAAACAAGGGAAGAGAAGAAGAAGAAAAATGAAAAGAAGAGGAATGAGAGTCATGAAGAAGAATTATGAAAAATTGATTATAAAAGTAAAAATGACCAAATGGAAAAGGAATGGAACCCAGCAAAAAATAAAATTGACCCACTGGAAAATGAATGTAACTCACCAAATATAAAAATTAACCAACTGGAAAAGGAAAACATTTAAAATTAAAACTGACCAATTGGAAAAGGAAATACAAAAGTTGACTGAAGAAAACAAAATCTGTAGAATTGAAACAAATAGAATCTAATGACTCTATGAGACACCAAAAATCAAAAGACTGAAAAAATTAAAGAAAAGGTTAAGTACCTTTTAGGAAAAACAAATGATAGAGATCTAGTAAAGGAGATCTAGGAAAAAAAGATTCAGGAGAAATAACTTACAAATTATTGGTCTACCCAAAAGTCTAGAAGAAAAAAATAGTCTGGAAAATATTTTTCAGGAAATTATCATGGAAAACTGTCTTAACAGACTAGATCAAGAAGACAAAAATAGACCTTGAAATAATATACAGAATAGAATACCTATAGAAAGAGACCCCAGAATAAAAACTGAAAGGATAGGGACAGCTAGGTTGCACAGTGGATAGAGCACCGGCCCTGGAGTCAGGAGTACCTGAGTTCAAATCCAGCCTCAGACATTTAATAATTACTTAGCTGTGTGGCCTTGGGCAAGCCACTTAACCCCATTACCTTGCAAAACCATAAAAAAACTGAAAGGATTATCATTGCCAAATTTCAGAATTCTCAATTAAAAGAGAAAATGTAAGAAGCTAAAAAGAAGCAATTTAAATATAGAGGAAGCACAATCACTGGACTTACTAGCTTCAATATTAAAGGATCAGAGGTTCTGGAATATGACATTCATCATATTCTATCAGGGGAAAAGATGATCTTTCAATGAAATAGAGAACTTCCAAAATTTTCTTATAAATATAGTGCTGTTTAGTACTGAATAGCAAGTTTAATCTTCAAAGAGCCAAGAGATTCATAATCAGGTAAACAAAAGGGGAAATTCATGCTAGTAAAGAACATTAAATTGTGTATATTCCAACAAGGTCACTCCTAAGAAATGTATTTCTCTTAGGATAATTAATGGATTGAATAGAGTTAAGGGACTGTACTTAGAGGATGTGGGTATAAATAAAAGATATGAAGTGATGTTGATTATCAGGGTTGTATTTCCTAAGGAGACAAAGGCAAAGAGAGTACTTGGAGGATCTTTCATAATTAAATCATGAAATGACCTTACTTTACTAGATACTTTAATTAAGGAGGTTGTAGTATAAAAGGAATAGGTGAAAGGTGGAAATTATTTAGAATGGTAAGACAAAATAGATCAAGAAGTGAACTTGCTTTAATCCAGATTTTTGTTAGCAAGGATTATGGTGCTGTGGTTGGAGTACTAAAGGATGTTTTACCTGATATTTTGACTGAGAAGGGCTGTAGGTTTATGGTTGGAATACTATAGAGATGGAGGGAAAGAGAGTGAACTTAGAGTACTGAACATGAAATGATCATTAAACAACATTGCTTTGCTTGATGGTATGGCTATAATTGGAGGGAGTGTGTTTAGAGGGGGAGTTATAAACAATTCATGAAATGATTTGGCTTTGCATGACGCTTTGGTTCATAAGGATTGTGTGTCCATGGATGGTACTTGAAAAGATGGGGTGGTATAAGTCAATTATAATTTGATGTGATTTATGACTCTTGAGAAATATTTTCCTAATAGGACAGAAGAAGAGTGGCTATGATGCAATGCTGCTTATCAAGCAATCAATCAATCAACCAATCAATCTTTGAGAATGTACCTTCTAGGTAGACTGCTAGGGCAGAACCAAGGTGGTGGCATGAAGCCATGAAGGAGCTTGTCCTTACCAAAGATAAATGAAGCCTCTACACTGACATTAAAGCTACAGATTCCACCAAGAAAGAAAAGATCCAAAGTTTCCAACTTTCAATTTTTCAAGTTTTCAACAGCAGACATCATGGAGGATCTGAAGTTAAGGTCTATCTCTTTGGGAGAAAAGGGGAAATAAAGCCAAGCAAAGTTAGAGAAGGGGAAAGCCAGTATGAGTCTATAAGCCACAGTGCAGTCCAGGTCCCAACAGCTGGATAACAGCATTGGTCCCAGCAGATAAATAGCAAAGCCAGCTGGGAGGGTCCCAAACACAAACAAAGTCTGAACCCTGGAAACACTGGGACAAAAGAGAGAATTAGGTTGGGAACAAACCACTGCATAGGCAGAACCTGGACATAAAGGAGGAAATAAACCTCTACAAAAGCAAGACCTAGACTGCACAGGCAACATCTTGGCCAATGACAAACCATGGATCAAACCCCAGACCCAGTATAAAAAGCTTAGATCTATATGCCCCATACCCTAGGAATAGAACCAAAACAACATAGTTGAACAAAAAAGTTAAAAGAATGCTTACTATAGAAAACTACTTTGCAGATAAAGATAACAATGCCAAGAAGAAATCAGTGAAAAACTACTCACAAGGGAAGTCTCGAAATCCAAAAACTCATTGAAGAGCATAAAAAAGAATTTAAAAACCAAAGAAGAGAGGAAGAAGAAAAATGCAAAAAAGAAATGAGAGTCATGTAGAAAAATTATAAAAAATTGACCAAAGAAATCAACTTCCTTAAAAGCAAAAATAACCACCTGGCAAAGGAAACACAAAAGCTAATTGAAAATAATAAAACTCTAAAAATTAGAATTGAACAAATAGAAGCCAATGAATCTGAAAGACATGGAACCTATAGATTACATCAAACAAAATAAAAGATTAAAAAATTGAATAAAATGTAAAGTATATTAAAAAAACAAAAGATCTGGGAAATAGAGTCAGGAGAAATAATTTATGAATCACTGAACTACAAGAAAGCCTAGATCAAAAAAAAGAAAACAGGGGCAGTTAGGTTGCCCAGTGGAAGGAGCACCAGGCCTGGAGTCAGGAAGACCTGAGTTCATATCCAGCCTCAGACACTTAATTGCTTTGGGCAGTCACTTAACCCCATTGCCTTAAATAAAAAAAAATGTTTTTTAAAAAGAATCTGTAAAACACCATGGAGGAAATTATCAGGGAAAACTGTCCAAATCTGCTAGAACAATATAGGCATTGGAAGAATTCACAGAAACCCTCCAGAAAGAGATCCTAGAATAAAACCCTAAGGACTGTTATAGCCAGATTCTATAACTAGCAAATAAAGGAGAAATTACTGCAAGAAAAAAAAGAAACAATTTAAACACAAAGGAAAAACAATCAGACTCACATAGGACCTATCAGCCTCAACACTGAAGAATCAAAGGACCTAGAATATCATATATCAAAGGGCAAAGGACCTGGGATTACATCCAAGAATTTACTACTCTGCCAAATTCAGCATATACTGTCAGGGTGAAAAGATGAATGTTCAACAGAAAAAGAGAACTTCCAAATTTTCCTGACAAAAAGATTAGAAATGACCAGAAAATTCAATGGTCAAAATACAGGGCTCAAGAGATGCATAAAAAGGTAAATGTAAAGGGGAAGGACAAACAAAACAAATGTTAGTCAAGATCATCAACGTGTATACAACTCTAAAAGGGAAGATATAATACTTATAGCTCATGAGAATTGTAGTTGTCTTAGGAAAATTAAAGGATGGAATATAATTGAAAAGATTGGACTTGAAGGATATGGGTATAGTTGGTTTTTGTCTCTCCATGTTCAAGGTAACTTTACTATTTTTGAGATAGAAAGTCCTTCATGAAAAGCAGAGACATTTACTCTAAACTTAAGTGTATCAGTTTCCTTTGATCGAATCTAATTCTGCAGTGTTCACAAAGCTTAGCCCTTTCTCCAATGAGGGCATCATATGGGCAGTCCTGAGTCAATGTCTCTCACTACATAAAATCAATTGGAAGTTCTCAAGTGAGACATTCAGAGCCTCTCAGTGCTTAGAACCCTTTGAGATTCTTCTAGTTAATTAAATCAGGGTTGGACTTAATCCATACCTTACTTAAAAAAGGGTTAAGTACCCTGCATGGGGTGAGAGGTGTGGGAGAAAATATAGGAGGAGTACAAAAAGTTCATGAAATGATTTAGCTTTGGATGATACTTTAATTCATGAGGTTTGTGTGTCTTTGAAGGGTTCTTGAAAAGAAGGTAAGGTTTACAACTGATTATAATTTGATGTAATTCAAGACTCTTGAAAAGTGTACTTCTAATGAGACAGAAGAGGGGAGGGTACATAGTCACTGTGGCCATGCTGTTAATCAAACCATCAACCAATCAATCTGTGATGGCACTTTGATAGCACTTTGAGCTTATCAAGTAATCAAGTAATCAAACTGTGATTGATCATACCTGATAAATAATACTTGATGATAAATAACATCAGGAGAAGAAGAACAAAAATTTATAATTTTAGAGGGAATGAAGGTAGGGTATGAACACTGAGTAAATTCTGTTCAATAAATCTAATCCATAGAGAAAATAAGATATGTTTCCACTTGGGTTTAAAAATCTATTCTGTACTATCAGGAAGAGGGGTGGGGCAGGGGAAGGGAAAGATAAAGGAAGAAGGAAAATAAACTGAAAGCTAAATTTTTAAAGAAGAGTTAAAGGGAAAAGGGAGTAAAATTTTGGTGAGGAGAAATAAGAGGAAAAGAAAGAAAAATCTAAATGGGAAAAATGGCATGGAGGGAAATAAAGAATTAGTAATCTTAACTGTAAATGGGAATGGAATGAACTGACCCATAAAACAGAAATAGATAGCAGATTGGATTAAAAAGAAGAATCTGACAATATGTTTTTTACAAGAAATACATTTGAAGCAGAGAGACACATACAAGGTAAAGGTAAAAGGATTGAACAAAATATGCTTAAACTGAAGTTAAAAAACAATCAGGGGGTAGCAATCCTGATCTCAGCTAAAACAAAACCTCCCTCTCTCAGAAGTAGATAAATCTAACTACAAAATAAACAAGAAGAAAGTTAAGAAAATGAATGAAATCTTAGAAAACTTAGATATGATAGACCTCTGGAGAAAACTTAATGGGAATAGAAAAGAATGTACCATTTCTTGGTAGTAAATGGTACCAATTTCAAAATTGACCATGTTCTAGAGCAGAAAAACCTTATAATCAAATGCAGAAAGACAGAAATAATAAATTCATAATTCTCAGACCATGATGCAATAAAAATTACATGTAATAAATGGTCACTGAACAATAAACCAAAAACTAATTAGAACCTAAAAATCTTAATTATAAATAATGAGTGGGTCAAAATGAAAATCATAGAAATAATCAATAATTATATCCAAGAAAATGATAATAATGAGACATCATACACAATTTATGGAATGTAGCCAAGGCAATTTTGAGAGAAAATTTTATATCTGTAACTGCTTATATGAATAAAATAGAAAAAGAGGAGATTAATGAATTAAATATGCATTTTGAAAAGCTAGAAAAAGACCAATTAAAGATCCCCAATTAAATATCAAATTAGAAATTTTGAAAATTAAGGGAGAGATTAATAAAATTAAAAGCAAGAAAGACAGTGATGTAATAAATAAAACAAAGAGTTGGTTTTATGAAGTCAATAAAATAGATAAACATTTGGTTTATCTGATATAAGAAAAAAGAAATAAGATAACCAAATTACCAGTATCAAAAATGAAAAGGCTGAACTAACCACTAATGAGAAGAAAATTAAAGAGATAATTTGGAGCTACTTTGTTCTGATGGTATAGCCAACAAATTTGATAATCTGAATGAAATGGATGAATGTTTACAAAAATATAAACTACTCAGATTAACAGAAGAGGAAATAGCATACTTAACCCCATTTCAGAAAAACAAATTGAAGAAACCATCAATAAACTCCCTAAGGGGAAAAAAAAACCCATGTCCATATGGATTTACAAATAAATTCTAACAAACATTTTAAGGGAAAATCAATTCCGATTCTACATAAACTATTTTTAAAAATAGGAGAATAAAGAGTTTTACCAAATTCCAAAATGGTCCTGATACTGAAACCAGGAAAACCAAACCAGACACAGAAAATTATAGATCAATCTCCCTTATGAACATTGATGGAAAAATCTTAAATAAAATTTTAGCAATAAGATCACAAGTTATATTACTAGGATTATACACCATGATCAGGTAGGATTTATTCTAGGGAGGCAGAGTTGGTTCAGTATTAGGAAACCACTAAACATAATTGAACATATCAATAACAAAAGCAGCAGAAATCATATGATTATCTCAATAGTTGCTGAAAAATCCTTTGATAAAATACAACATCTGTTCTATAAAAAAAACTAGAAAGTATAGAAATGAATGGAATTTTTCTTAAAATAATAAGTAGTATCAATCTAAAACCATCAACAGATATTATATGTAATGGCAGTAAACTCAGAGCATTTCCAATAAGATTAGGGGTGAAACAAGAATGCCCATTATCACTCTTGCTATTCTATATAGTATTAGAAGTGTTAGCTTTAGCAATAAGAGAAGAAAAAGAAACTGAAGGATTCAGAATTGGCAGTAAGAAAACAAAGCTTTCACTCTTTGCAGATGATATGATGGTATACTTAGACAACCTGAGGAAATTATCTAAAAAACTCCTTGAAACAATTAACAAATTCAACAAATTAGCAACGAAGTAGAAGTAAACACTAAATCATCAGCATTTCTATATATGTGAACAACAAAGCCCAAGAGCAAGAGATAGAAAAAGAAATTCCATTTAAAATAATTGTAGACAACATTAAATTCTTGGTAATCTACTCCCAAGACTAACCCATAAACTATATGAACACAATTATAAATCACTTCTCATCCAAATAAAGTCTTATCTAAAAAAATTGAAAAATGTCAACTTCTCATGGCTAGGCCGATCTGATATATTAAAAACAATAATTCCACACAAATTAAATTATTCAGGGCCATACAAATCAAGCTGCTAAAAAACTATTTTACAGAGCTAGGAAAAAAATAGTAACAAAATATATCTGGAGTAGCAAAAGTTCAAGAATATCAAGGGAACTGATGAAAAAATAGATGCAAAGGAAGGTGACCTAACTGTACCAGATCTAAAACCATACTACAAAGTGGCAGTCATCAAAACTGCCTGGTACTAGTTAATTAAGAATAGAGTGAATGACCAGTGCATTAGAATAGGTTCAAAAGAAACTAATTAAATGACTATAGTAATTTATTGTTTAACAAACTCAAAGACATTAACTTCTTGAATAAGATCTCACTATTTAATAAAAACTACTAAGAAAACTGGAAAATAGTATGGCAAAAGCTAGGCTTAGACCCACATCTCATGTCATATACCAAACTAAAGTCAAAATGAGTACAGGATTTAAAATAAAGGGTGATACCACAGACAAAGAGATCAAGAAAAACTTCATCTATCATATCTATGGGAAGGTGAGAAATTTATAACCAAAGAAGAAATAAAGTGCATTATAAATTAAAAAATGGATGATTTTGACAATATTAAATTTAAAAGCTTTTGCATTAATAAAACCTATGCCAATGCCAATAAAACCAAGACAAGATTAGAATGGAAAGCTGGGATATAATTTTATAGCTAAGGGTTCTGATAAATATCTTATTTCTAAACTATATAAGGAATTGAAATGAATCTATAAGGTTGCAGTTTATTCCTCAATTAATAAATGGTCAAAGGATATGAGAAAGTAGTTATCAAATGAAGAAATTAAAGCTACATATAATCATATGAAAAAATACTGCAAATTATTATGATTAGACAAATATAACTATTGTGGTACCTCAGATTGGCTGATAAAAAGGGAAAATGATAAATGTTGGAAAACCTGTGGGAAGATTGGCACATTAATGCAATACACTATTGGTGGTACACTATTGGTGGAGTTGTGAAGAGAAATATCAAACTATTCCCAAAGGACAGTCCTATGTTTTCAAAAATATTTATAACAAATCTTTTTGTAGTGGCAAAGAATTGGAAATTGAAGGGATGCCCATTAATTGGGGAATGACCGAACAAGTTATGGTATATGAATGCTACAAAGTACTATTTTTCTATAAGAAACCATGAATGGTCAGACTTTAGAGAAGCATAGAAAAAATTACACCAATTGACGCTGAGTAAAGGGAGCAGAACCAAGAGAGCATTGTACACATAAACAGCAACACTGTGAGTTGATCAACCATAATGGATGCAACTCATCTCAGCAGTTCAGAGTGCTAGGACAACCCTAGGAAACCTGTTATGGTTATGAACATCCACATCCAGAGGGGATAAAAACAAACAAAATACCCCACAGAATTTGAATGGATATTTCACTTTTTTCAAACTTCTCTGATGTTTTTCAGTATATATCCCATGATTTTTTTTCTCCTTAGTCCTAATTTCTCATACACAAAATGATTAATTTGTAAACATGTCAAACACTAATGTACATGTATAATTTTTTACCAGACTGTTTGCTACTAAGGGGAGGAGGGTAAGGGGTGGGAAGGGAGGGTGGCAGAAAAAGGAGTAACTTATAAATATGCATGTTAATGTACATTGAAAAATTTTTGTAACATGTAATTGGAAAAATAAAAGAAAATAACAAAAAAGAAAAGAAAATGTCATAGAAACAGAGAAATTTGAGTTGACACATCTTAGAAATTGTCAGGTCGCTATTTAACATAAGAAGAAACTGAGCCTTAGAGAAATGCAGCAGTTTGCTCAGTCATAAAACTAGTGTCAGAACTAGAAAATGAATACAGACCTTATGACTTTTAAATTCAGTTCTCTTTCAAAAACCATTACAATCAATCTTCAACCAAAATTTCTTTACACCCTTCATTAACCTTGTTTATATGCTCCATGTTCTAACTAAAATGAGCCACTCACTATTCCCTAATTACACTCTGTTCTGTCTCCAAGACTTGTTTCCATGCAGTTCTTTTTTATTGAAATACTCATCACCCTTTCCCCTTCATCCCTAATCCTTGATAATTCTATCAAAATGATTTCTTTAAAAGTTACCTTTTCTGTGAAATCTTTTTTTGGCCTCCTCACACAGAACTAATTTGTCTTTCCTCTGAATTACCAAATCAATGTTTGCATTTTAATAATGCATAGTGTTTGTGACATTTGTTTCATATATAAATACATTTGTGTACATGAGATGATGATGTTGATACACCTTGAAGACTGGGAATGCCAAAATTTTAGGAAAGAGGAGCCTTAGAATCTTGAGTAGCAGAGGTTAAGAGGAAATTGGATGAGCATAATACTAGACATATGAATTGTTATTCCCCATTTTATTCATGGTTTCTCTTATAGTTGTCTTTAATTTTCACATTTGCTTATTTTCACTATTTCTTCTTCCTTACCACCACCTCACCACCTCAAGTCTACCACTCATCTATAAATGCTCTAAGGTTATTATTCTAATAAAAAGTAAATCCTGACCCCAAGATGAGGTGGTACTGCATTCTAACTCCCACAAAAGGACTCATTTTCTCTAGGAGGGTTTAATTTTAGGGAAGCCTGTCCTATAATTAGAGGTTTAGAGCAACTTTTCTCCCACTCTTCATACCACCTGAAAGAGAACTTCATGATTTCAGTTCTATTCAAATCTAAGGTTTCCATAAAGAAGGAAGAATAGAAAGAAAGACACTCACTGAGCAATATGAATCAAAAGAGGACAGATATTTATTTGCTTCACATAAAAGTAATGGCATTCACAAAAGCATACAGAAAGTTAAAATTACTTCACAATCTTCTAGGAGACATATAAAAAATCAATATATCATGCAGTTTGCAGGAACTAATGCATAAGCATTTTATATTACAGTGAAATACTGTACAAACTAAACAACTTTATCCAGGTTTATGTCTTTTTTGGCAAGTTGGGCCAGGGGTTGAGATCCTTCCTTCAACTGTGGTCATCCTTTCT
The DNA here is from genome assembly GCF_037893015.1 of Macrotis lagotis. Taxonomy (NCBI): domain Eukaryota; kingdom Metazoa; phylum Chordata; class Mammalia; order Peramelemorphia; family Peramelidae; genus Macrotis; species Macrotis lagotis. Next base: position 529,553,886 of record NC_133658.1, read on the forward strand.
AATGTACACACTCTCCTTGCTGCTAATTATTTTTTACCAGGATATCTGGAATTCTTGAACTTTTTAATTTGTCATCAATTGCATATATTTTTATTTTAGGATTATTTTTTGGCTAGAATCCTTGGAGAATGAAAATGAAAGCAATAGAGGCAATTTGGGAAATCTGAGTTCCAGTTTAAGGCTTGACTAATTCATACATATATCTTGACTAAGTTGTTATTGAAATTTGCCATTTTTCCTTCATCCTCTTCAAAGGAAGTCTAGAGAAGGAAAGTAACTTGTCACACAGGAGAGTTGAAGTAAAAGTATCTTTTTTTCTTAAACTGATGTAACTACTCCCTAATCCCAATGAGGATGAAACAAATAAAGTAATTGCTTAATTATTTTGAAACTTTGAATTTTTCACTGCTGAGCTTTCACATATGGCTAGTTAAAAGTAGTCAGCTATGCTATGCATATTTTATATCAGATGTAACACTACATTATCATAATTATCTTTGCACAGTTAAGTTCAGTGATCTTTACTCAGTCCTCATCCTCTTTGACCTCTTTGTAGCTTTATATATTATTGATTATTATCTCTTCCTGTGTGGTCATTCAACCCTTGACTTTTTTCTCCTGGCTTTCTTTTATATTTGACAGTTCCTTTTGGATTCCTTTACTATTATCATCTATCTCCTATTCTCTAAGTTTGGAGTATCTCTCAAGTCCTTGCCTAGGAGTTGTTCTCTTTATTCTATCTTCTATCTCTTGGTAATCTTATCTTCATCTCTCATAGGTTCAACTGTTGTATTTAGGAAGATGATTCCAAAATGTACAACCGAAGCTAAGACTTTTTTGAACTCCAGTAGCACATCTCTATCTGAATACTATATTGGTTTTTGAAATTCATCATGTCAAAACAGAACTTGGGGACAGAGCCATGATGGCAACAAGAACGGATCATGTTTTAGGCACTCTCTCATAAAACTCATAAGCTAAGGACTCTAACTAAATTTTCGAGAGACAGAACCCACAGAGGGACCCAGGGAGGCAGTTCTCCTACTCAAGGTAACCTGGAAAAGAGCAGAAAGGCTCTGCTCCCCAGGGTTGGAGAGGCAGCCCACCAGAGGGGTGGCCCAGCAGAGGGAAAGAACTTCAGCCTCCCAGAGGCAGCCCCAGAGCGCTGGGAGCCAGGGCTCACAGAAGCACGGGAGTTCCCTGACCTACGCCCCAGGGAGCACCTGGAACAAATTGGGGGAATGGGGGGGGACCTCTGCCAGAGCGACCACTTGAAGCCCAGCCCTCAGGACACACAGAGAGCAGCCTGGCCAAGGCAGTCCAAATCCAGAAAACATAAGCAGGTGGAGCCAGTAAGGAGGAGCCCCCAGGGCATGAGCCCATTGAGCTGAGGGAGGGGAGTGAAGAGAGACTGTTGAGCTCTGTCCTTTGCCCCTGGAACAGGACTCTGGGGTTCTGACCACATTCAGATCCTGATCCCAGTCTAGTCCCCCCATAGAACAGCTTGGCCCCCTCCACCTCAGCCCCATGATGGGGGGGGGGGGGGCAGGGGACATATGGTCATTCACAGACCAGGAGGGAGGACAGACAGAGCCTCACACTGAGATCCTTGTGGGAGTGTCCCAAAAGCTCAGGAGGCACCCCCAAAACAGGCTTAGGCTGGGAAAATGAGCAAACAGAGAAAAAAGAGGAATACCATTGAGAAATATTTTGCATATGAGCCCAAGAAGGATCAAAATACTCAGTCTGAAGATGAGACAGCACAAACTCCTGCATCTAAAGACTCCAAGAAAAAACAGAAATTGGACTCAGGCTATGACAGAGCTCAAAAAAGACTTTGACAATCAAATGAGGAAGTTAGAAGAAAAATTGGGAAAAGAAATGAGAGAGACACAGAAAAACATGAAAATAAAGTCAGCAGCCTAGTCAAGGAAATCCAAAAAAATGCTGAAGAAAATAGCATGCTAAAAACCAGCTTAGGTCAAATACATAAAACAGTTCAAAAAGTTATTGAGGAGAAGAATGCTTTAAAAAGCAAAATTGGCCAGATGGAAAAAGAGATAAGAAAACTCTCTGAGGAGAACAAATCCTTCAGACAAAGAATAGAACTCAGGAAGATTGATGAATTTACCAGAAATCAGGAATCAATACTTCAAAACCAAAAAAAAAAAAAAGAAAAATTAGAAGAAAATGTGAAATAACTCATTGAAAAAACAACTGATATGGAAAACAGACTTAGGAAAGATATTTTAAAAATTATTGGAATACCTGAAAGTCATGATCAGGAAAAGAACCTTGACATCATTTTCAAAGAATTACTACAGGAAAATTGCCCTAATATTCTAGAAGCAGAGGGCAAAATAGAAATGGAGAGAATCCACTGATCCCTTTGAGAAAGAGATCCCAAAAAAACAACCCCTAGGAATATTATAGCCAAATTCCAGGACTCCCAAGTCAAAGAGAAAATATTACAAGCAGCCAGAAGGACACAGTTCAAATATCATGGAGCTTCAGTTAGGATCACACAGGACTTAGCAGCAACTACATTGGAAGCTCGCAGGGCTTGGAATATAATATACTGGAAGACAAAAGAGCTTAAAATGAAACTGAGAATCAACTACCCAGCAAGGCTGAATGTCCTCTTCCAGGGACAATGATGGACTTTCAATGAACCAGGGGAATTTAAAATGTTCCTATTGGAATGGCCAGAGCTGAACAGAAGGTTTGATCTTCAGATACAGGACTCGGGTGAAGCGTAGAGATTGGATGAGAAGGGGAAAATATGAGGGACTTGATGATGACAAACTGCATGTATTCCTGCATAGAAAAATGACACTGATAATACTCATATGAACCTTCTCAGCTAATAGAGCAGGTAGAGGGAGCTTTTATAGTTGAAACACAGGAGAAAGCTGAATCTGAAGATAAAATATGGTGTAAAAATGGAGTCAATAGAAAAAAGGGAAATGTAATGGGAGAAAGAAAAAGGAGGGGGGAATAGGCCAAGATATTTCATATAATAAGATTTTTTTATTACAATGAGCTATTGCAATGATATGGAAGGTGGGAAGGCACAGGGGAATGAGGGAATCTTCACTCTCATCAGACATGGTTAGGAGAGGAAAGCATATATACTCAATGGGGTATAAACATCTGGAGTAAGCAGGGGGACAGGGGGAAGGGGGGGTGATGTGAGTGATGGAGGAGAGGATGGACCATGGGGGGAGAGTGGTCAGATATAACACATTTCCTTTTTTACTTCTTGCAATGGGCTGGGATTGGAAGGCCTGTCTGGAACTATAGGGCCAGGTGAATGCTGGGCCTAAGGGTTGGTATGGGGGCTCAGGGCCTCTTGGCCTCAGAGCCGGGGATCTGTATGCTGCACCACTCAGATACCCTACAGCAGAGTCAGAGTGAAAGGAGAGAGAAAATATAGTACATGGTAGTGGAGAAATATGAAAGGAGGGAGTTGCGATCAGCAATGGCAATGATGGAAAAATATGGAAGTAACTTTTGCCATGGACTTATCATAAAGAATGTGATCCACCCGCGACAGAGTTGTTGGTGTTGGAACAAAGACTCAAGCACATTTTTATTATTATTATTATTATTATTATTATTATTATTATTATTATTATTATTATTATCATTATTATTATTATTATTATTTTTGGGGGGTGCAGGGCAAATGGGGCTGGGTGGCCTGCCAGGGGCTGCATAGCAGGGGGATTGTTGGGTGTCTGCGGCCAGATTTGCACCCAGTCGCTCCTGGCTCAAGGGCCAATGCTCTGTCTGCCACCCAGCCACCCCTACTATTATTACTATTTTATTTTATTTTGGGTCTTTTTTTCATATTTTTGTTTTTGCAGGGCAGTGGGGTTCAGGTGGCTTGCATGTCACACAGCTGAGTGATTGTTGGGTGTACGGGGTTGGATGTGGTCTCGGGTGCTCATGGCTCCAGGGCTGGGGCTCCATTCACTGCGCCATCTGACCATACCTACAATTATTACTATTATTTTTTATTTTGATTTTTTCTCTCCCCTTTACTTTATCACTCAAGCAAGTCTATATTTATGGGGGGGTTATTTCATTTACTCTTAAACAAGAATATTTTATTAATGTAAAAAAATTATTTGTACAAAATGAGAATAAATATTAAATAAAAAAAAATAGAACTCACCAACTTCTTCCTAACCCATAATTCTTCCAAACTTACTGATTTAAAACCCAGGTTATTATTGTCTTTTCAGTCACCCAAGTTTCTAATGTCAGAGTCATTCTTGATTAATAGATAGTTTTTCCTAGAATATTAGATTGTTGTTTCCCCTTCTCTTTCAACATTCATTCATCATTAAAAAACATGAAAATATAACAATGCCAAAGTACTGAATTTATTCTTAGATTGAATAAGGGTTAAGCCTACAGCAATATAATTTGAAGGATACTAGGAGTCACCCTCCTACCTCCAAAATACCTGCTACTTTCCTGTCACACTGATTCATAGTGAAAGCAGTGACTTCATAGTGAAATCTATGAGAATTTTGTTCCTTCGTGTAAAAACACTATTGGTATTGTTGAGCTGTTTCAATAATGTTTGACTATTTGTGATCTCATTTGGGATTTTCTTGGTAAAGATACTGGACTGGTTTGCCATTTCCTTCTTTAGCACATTTTATAGGTTCAGAAACTGAGGAAAACATGGGATTAAGTTTATATCAATATGTGTCTGAAGTTAGATTTAAATTCACTAAGGTGAGGCTCAAGTCCTGATACTTGATTCACTGGACTATCTAACCTCCAAAAAGCACTGACCCTAGCATTAAAAATAATAATAAATCAACCTTTCCCTGAGAGAGAATAATATCATCAAGCTTCAATTACTTTGAGTTGTATCACTATTTCTAGGTAATTAGTTGAAATCTGAACAGTAAGGGAAGAGAAGTTTTGTTCAGAGTGTAGAGAGGGTAATAGAAAGTAATAATATGATAATGGTTGATAGTCTTGAAGATATTTAAGGGTGAACATCATTAAGGAATGTTTATAAGGTTCATATGTAGATGGTATAGATAAATGAAAAAAGAACTATTAAGGAAAAGGAAGAGGGTCAAAGTTCTCTTGGCTGTATCCCTGATGTATATGTCTAATATGATAAGTTTAGATGTTTTACTAATGGTCAAAAAAGATAGATCTGCATCACATTATAGCCCTTCCATAAACTGTTGACAACTATAATATATATGGTAGGAATTCAAAGTTCTCTCTGTCACTTATCTTTCTGACTAGCTTTTTCTCTTGCTCTATTATCTACTTATTCATTAATTATGTCATTAATGCATTCATCTTCTTTAAATTCCATTTTCCATATTTCTAGTATTATTCTATATGAATATAGCATAATTCACAGCTATTTCTTATTCACTGATCACTAAAAGTTTTTAAATAGAAACCTATTTACTGATACATGCATCTCAACTTGAACTGAAATGGAATACATGAAATAGAAGTCTTTGAAATCAGCAAGTGCTTTTTGAAATATAAATCAATGTTTGAAACCAAAATTAAATACATAAAATAGGTAATTTAACCTAGACTAATGGGAGACCTGAAATATTTGGCAGAACAACAAAAGATATTTCTCTTTCATCTAAAGTGTGTATGAAGCACATTCTCCTAAAGAGAGGGAAAATATTGATTTTCACTTGCTGGACATGACCTAATACAATTTCTGAACTTCAAGTAGGAGTCACTAAAGTAACAGTGATAAGAATGATGAAAAAAAAAAAAACAGACCAGCAATTCAGAACAGACAGAAGAAAAAAGATGAGGAAGCTATACATCATGATGGTCTGTTTTTTGAATGAAGCCTAAAACCCCTAGAATATCTAGTGTGATGAAAAAGGGTCAATAAAGGCCTGTTCTAAACAAAACTGCAGAATACTCTCCATCAATCTGTTACTCTACCTGAAATTTTGAGGATAGGAATAATTCCTTAAAAGGAATTTCTTGAAAATCGGTATATAAATTAGACAAAACATCATCTTACAAAAGTGCAACATTAAAATTTTAATTTCTGAAATTTTTAAAGCTAGAAAAGATCTTAGAGATCATTTAGTCCAACACTCTAAGTTGACAGAGATCTTAAGAGGTAAAATTATTTGGGCAAAGTTAAACAGGTGGAGAAAAGGAGAAACAAAAGCAAAACATGATGCTTTTTCATCTATCATTTACTGTCTATTCAGTATAGTTTAGTTCTTAACTGCACTCATTTAGATCTAGTAAAATAAATTACATTATCTATTTATCTATCTATTCATCAAGATGTATGTATAAATATAGACACATATAAAACACATGTATTTGTATATGTATACATATGTGTATATGAGAATATAAATTTATGTATATTATATATATATCTATCATAGAGTTCTAAGTCAGATGTCATTTGGGGAGGGAGATCTAGAAAAAAGGTGAGAAAAGATTGTATCTTTGAGGTGGTATTAAACCTCAAAGGAAAGAATGTGGATTCTTGTTCACTGTTGTTCTTATTCTTGTTTTCAAAGCATATCAATGACATTGCAAGGATCATGTCTTGACTTGCACATGAATTGGATTTAACTTAGAATTATACAAAAATGGACAGTCTCACTTCTCTCTTCCAGCATTATCAGACCTAGTCATTGATAAGTAGCGTGAAGGTAATGATCATCTAATGGGGACAATGTGAGAAGGTGTGAAATTTGAGAAGATGAAAATCACCACAGGGGTGGGATGACAAATTTGAATGATTTCATAATTTTTTCCTTGCTCTGGGATTGCCCAAAATACCTGCCCTCTCAATTAGGACATTATAGTTATAGTCTCCTAGTCTTCGAAATATGTCATTTTAGATTCATTTTAGATTTTATTCTTTATTCTCATAGAATTAGATTTCTATTACTTTTTGACACTTGCTTTAGTATTTATTAGCCTTTAAAGGGAATGTGTTTGCATAATGTAAACCTGGGGAACATAATTGATCCAAGATTTTTTTTGTTTTGTTTTTTTGTCTTGAATGGAATGTGCACTTGTTTGATTTCTCCTTCTTATATCTTTCCAATATCTTAGTCTTTATCTAATATATAGGTATTAATATATAATACTTATCTGCTTTATTAGATTCCTCAAGTTCAGAGACTGGAACTATGCTTTCATTAGGAGTTCTCAGATGAGGAAACAATTGACAGTTTTTTTTTACAATTTGCAGTCCTGAATTTGTGGAGTAAAATGACTTGCATAGGATCATATCCAAGGTCAGGACTTGAACTCAGGTCTTTCTCATTCCAAGGCCATCTCTTTATATTCTATTCTATACTATGTTTCATGATGGCAGAAATAGTATTATTTTTTTAAATATCATTACTACTTGCATTTTTCTGTGTAAATGGTAGGTACTTAAATGTTCGTGGAGTTTTAATTGGTGTAAAATGTAGAAGTTTCTCTATGCATATATGTAAATAAATCCATTTTAAGTACTTCTAAATGTTAAATCTGCTTTTTTTATAAAAAGGATATTCTGGGGGTGGCTAGGTGGTGCAGTGGATAGAGCACTGGCCTTGGAGTCAGGAGTACCTGAGTTCAAATCCGGCCTCAGACACTTAATAATTACCTAGTCGTGTGGCCTTTGGCAAGCCACTTAACCCCATTGCCTTGCAAAAATCTAAAAGAAAAAAAAGGAAAAAGAAAAAGAAAAAAGGATATTCTGAATTTTTCTGCACTCAATAAAATGTCACTGAGATCCAAATCTTCACCACTGTTAACAATTCACCAATTACTTGAAAGAGGATAATTTTTATTGTTTGTCATTTTAATTTGCCTTTCACTTACTAAATGTTTAATTGATCAGTGACAATAAAAATAAATTAGAATTGAACATATGAAATGTGCAGGAAACAATACAAACTTTTACTTTTATTCCATTATTATCAATTACAGTTTGCCATTACCATCACACACACACCCCGGCCAACTTCAATGAGTCTGAGAAAAAGCAATCTCAAAAAACATCCTGTCTTCCCTCTTTTCAAATACATGCACATGCACTCAAATGCATATCCACGTAAATAATAAATAAATGTTAAGGACAACTAAATATGATGAAGGACAAACAGGATCGGCATTCAATCAATCAAAAATGGTTTATTATCCAAAAAATTTAGTGTCTGTATGTGACATGAATATACACACTACTAAGGCTTATTTGTTTCATTTCTATTTAAGAACGCAACAAATAGAAATAATGACAAACATCTCTTGAAATCTTTTTAAACCTAAAGATGATTTTGTAAGGTTTCCTAGGTCTTAAATTGTGTTAACAGGAACAAATAAAAAGACTTTTTTTAATTCATAAAATACTTTTTTCCCCCCATCGAAGTGTCAGTTGGACCATGGTCATTTTAGGGATCATAATGACGAGAACTGAAATTTCAGTGAGGTGGCAGAGTGGATGGAGTGTCACACCTGGAGTTAGGAAGGTTCAACTTATTGAGTTCAAACCTGACTTCAGACATATACTAGCTATGTAATACTGGGAAAGTTACTTAAGTCTACTTGTTTTGGTTTCATCTGGAAAATGATTTGGAGAAGGAAATGGCAAACTACCCTAGCATCTTTGTGGAGAAACACCAAATGGGGTCACAAAGAGTCAAATATGACTGAAGTAACTAAACAATAACCAAAAGGCTTTAAAAGTTCCATGAAGTCTGACAAATTTACAAAATGCCATAAGACTCCCAGAAGATAGACTTGAAATACACACACAAACGCACACCTTATAGAGCCTGGTTACTATCTGTACAGTTTCACAATAGGAACAAAATGGAGAAGTATGAAAGTATTGAGATCTTATGCCCACTTGTTATTGAAAATTCAAAGGGTGTCTTGTAAGATGCAATACCATTAGGAAATATCTTTCAGAAAGTTCAGGATAGCCAATATATGTTTGAAGGGAGGGGGGAAGAAAAAATAGATTTGTGGATTATGTGCCAGGGATGCATTCACTGGAGCTATAAGGATGTTCATTTTGCTTGGATTCAAGGGAAAAAAGAAGGTAGCAAGTAGAATCAAAGAAAAAATATATATAATTTGTGGTCTTGTCCATTTTTGGCGACATTAAATAATAATCTAGTGTCCCAAAGGGAGCCAATAGGTGAACAAAAAGACTACCAGGGAATATTTTCTACACCTTACAGCACTCTCGATTTAGTTTAAAAAGGTGATTAGCATTGATCTTTTATGTAATTTGATGATTTACTGCTTTAAGTACAGCCTCCAGATTCTAATATTGGAATAGCTTTGAGTTAAGGCTTCCTAGAGAGCTTTAAATGAGCACTAAAATGGGAAGCAAATGCTTAAAATGCACCCAAGAAGGCACTCTGTTTAGACAAACCATCTTTAATTTGTCCTTTGGCTTCAAGACAAATGAGATACCTGATCTTATTTCATATATTTCCTCCTACTTTCATTTTTGCAAAATGCGACAATGCAATTCAAGTAAAATATATATCAGAGATTGAAATCTCTTATCACTACCCTTTGTAAGAGGCCAACTAAATCATTAGATTTACCCTGGTTATTCAGTACAATATATTTCTCAGTATTGCTTCTCTGGAGAGGTATGAGACTGAAGAACTAAAGCGAGGGAATCAACTTCTGGTTATATGTGATACTGATCTGCCTCTTTTGTTCAAGGCCACAATTATAGACAGACACAGATTTTAACTCAGCTTATCATCTAGTAAATAATAGAAAATATTTTGGAAGCCTTCATACTCATTAATTAACTCTTAGTAACTGGAATTTAGAACAAAGGAAACAGCCCAAAGCTTCTATGAAAGGCTTAAGAACTGTGCTCATTTCTCCAGAGTACAACTTACTCTTAGTCATTAAATAGCTATTGCCAGCAAAATTAAGGGAGAGTGAAACAATACATGTTCACTGTGGCAGAAGGAAATGGTGGAACTTATGAAGTCAAGTGTAGATTGAAATGTTTATTTTGCTTTCCCACCATCATTCTCTCTCAAGAGAACATCTGACATTTGACTTTTGACATTCAAATAAAACCAATGTCCAAAATGAATTTTTTTTTCCCTTTAGCAGGAATCCTGATGATATGTGGAAGCAAATTAGAATTTTAAGAGAATGAACTTATCAACAGAAAAAATACTTAGCATTTTCCAAGATAATTAAAGAGAATAGGGATGTCACTAAAGGATTTTTTTTTCTCTTTATGAGTTTATGGAATCTTTCCAAGACATAAATCTCACAGTTCTTGACATTAGCTGTAATTTTTAAAGTTCCAGTCTAATTTATCTTGTACTAATTATACATCTCTCTAGTGGAGTAAATAGCAAGCATTAAATTGTTCTACAAGATAGTGACATTGCTATGTCTTCACTGAAAACTCATAATGCCTTCAGTCACTTTCATTTGATGGATCTCACTGAGAAGTTTGTTAAATACCCATACATATCCATGGTAACAACAAACATGTTTATCAAGCTAACAGGCTCAAAATTAGAAATCTGTCTTCAGTAGAGGCACTTCTAGCCCCAAAACAACAGTTTGATATTTTCATAGGAATAAGTTAATTAGAAAAAGGTTAATATCCAAATCATAATAACATTTGCATATATGTTCCATAGTTAGATGTATCTAAGCACTATTTCAGGTTGTTAAGAGATAATTACAGATTTTATTTTTTAGTCATTGCTCTAGACTCGGAAAATGCATAATGAAAAAGGTACTTGATGTTATATTTGCTTTTTAAGTAATTTTAATTTAATTTAACAATTTTTTTTTGCATTACCTACTATGTGAAAGGGAAATTTGTTATAAGAAATTCAATCTCAATAGATGCTTCTATCTCTATCCTTCTTCTTACAAGTCTTAAGTAAGAAAGATTTTGGAATAGTAATGTGCTTTCACTATTCATAAACTCAAACAGAATTTATGGGTTAGAAACAGTGTTTGAGAAGAATAAGGGAGGGGGGAGAATTGTACTTAAATATAGGCATTAGCGATTTTAAATCTGATCCTCTTCTTACCATGAATAGCAAATTGCCCTTGTATACTATACCTTGTATTTCCCTTCCTATCCTGACTAAATTTTCATTATTTTACTTTTTTTCTCTTATTTTTAATCTTCCTTCAAGATCAAATATCACTTTGCATGTACATTTGCTGGAGGGGAAGGTGTAGCTGGAAAAGGGATGTAAAAGTGAACAGGCAGATCAGAGTGAGAGAGGCATTGGCAAAGTGGTAACAGGATTTAAAGAAAACATTTATTCTAAAGTTCATTTAAAAAAAACTGAATTGAGCTGTTAAATTAGAAAACAAATACCTTAAACAAATTACGTTATATGAATGATAATATATACTGGCATATATTCTCATGAAGTTAGTATTCTTTTTCACTGTTTTAAAAAGGAGAAGATAGGGCCAAGAGTGATTTAAATAGAAGCTCCCATAACTTTTAAATTGCAAAGTTCCCAGGGAAGTTAAGTGATTCAGTAGATAGAGCACCAGTCCTAGAGTCATGAGAATCTGAGCTCAAATTTGACCTCAGACACTTAATACTTACTTAACTGTGTGATCTTGGGCACGTCACTTAACCCCATTGGCCTTGCAAAAAAAAAAAAATCCAAAAGAAAAAGCAAAGTCCCTTACATCATCAATAATAAAGTTTCCAAGACCCAAACACTTGTAACAGTACCTCCATTGATATTATAGGTAGGCCACATTATATCTTTTATGATCTATTTTCTCCTATTCTGAATGCTATCTTCTTTCTATACCTTGGCTTTAATCCTGAACCTGATGCATTTGAAAAGGACCTTTTTAGGCTTTCCACTTTGTTATCTAAATGAATTTTAAATCAGAAGGAAAGTTTAAGAACCTCTAACGCCCCCAAATATATTCTAAATGGCACTACCACCTTTTCCTGATCACCATCATAAAGAAATGATTTCACTTATACTCAAACTGTTCAATCTCCTGCTCCATCCTCTTGGAGAAATTTGTCAATCTGTGTAGTATCTGCTCCTTATCCCTTTGAAGGGAGGTTAAATTTCATCATGTAGCCTTGCCCTTCATTGACATTTCAATCTCAATAATTACAAATAATTGAATTGAAATTTGTGTATTAAATGCAATATATATTTATTGATTATTGTCATTAAATTAATTTTAAAAATCATGTATTGAGTGCTCTTTATGTACCAGACACTATGCTAAACAGTGAAGATACAAAAAACAAGAAAAACAACAAAATAATCTCTTCTCCAAAAGAAATTATAATCTAATTGAGATCATATATGTATATATGAAAAGGAACATGCAAGATATATAAAAAACAGGTGTAAGGCAGAATTAGAGGAGAAAATAATTAATAATTTGAGGAGATACTGAAAATAGAATGAAAGAGGTAACACTGAAAAATTTTAAAAGAACTCAATGATTCTAAGATATGATCCTTAGAAAAGATAACCTTCCAGGAGTGGGGAGTGCAATCAGTGACCAAACCTTGCATATATAAATATATCTAAGTATCTATAAGCATCTAGATATCTAAGTTCTCTTTATCTACATTTATGCTATATGTATATACATATAAAGGTGCATGTGTGCATATATTCATGCATGTTTTCCATGTATAAATGTGTGTGTACATATGTGTTTATGTAGCTTTATGTCTTAGAAAGTAATTTGAATAGAGATGACAACTGAATTTTCCATGGGAGCTGATGAAATCAGAAAGGGAGAGGGTATAGAGATAAAGTAGAAGTGGTTAAAAACAAAACTTGGCCAAAACTGAAAGTTAAGAGACATAACATGATGAGATCTAACAAAGAAGATAAGAGTCATGGAGCAAAGAATGGAATGAGGTTAACCCTGAGAGAGAAAAATATTTAAAAATAAAACAAACCAGGAAAAAGTATCTAGTAAGAAAAGATGGTCAAATGTTATATGTTACAGAAATAACAAGAAGAATAGAGATTAAGAAAAGTCCCTTCTATTTATGAGATCATAAAGTCAGAGTTTCATTTTATTGATGAGGTAATTAAGACTCTGATTAAGGGAACTGTTAATTGACACCCAACTAGTATCACAGAGGATTTGAATTAAAATGTGTGTGATTTCAGTTCTAGTACTCTCTCTCTCTCTCTGGGATACTGGGTTGTTTACTTATCAAATTCTTTATATATTTAATTGAAAACCATATCATTCTATTTTTAGTCCTTCCCCCCCCTTGATTGCATTTGAAAATTAAAAAAAAATTGAAAAGGGAGCAATACTTAGCCCAACTACTGCCTACAAAATGCTTCTTCACCTAGCATATATGTCAAGATGCCCTAAGACAGAAGTATTCAAAAACTAATAATAAACACTTTTGCATGCAAATAAATATTCTCACAGTTGTATAGTATATTTTTCAAATGAGAAAATTTAGTAAGCTGAATACTGATTGTTATTTTTGTTGTCTCTTTTGTTATATTGTTAATTTCCTTGTTACTACTAATATATTACATTTTTATACTTTGTAGTTCTCAAAGCATCTCTGTATCCATCAATTCTTTTAATTAGTCAAAAAAAATTTGTAAAGAACAAGAGCAGGCATAATTATTCTCATTTTATATGTGAGCAAACTGGGGTTCAGACTTGATCCAATTCCTGGTGGCTAGATGGAGTTTTGAACTATATCTCTCTTTCTCAAATTCCTTGATTGAATCTCTGATTCACTGAATAGTTTTGCTGTAAGACACCATGGCTAATGATAGAAGTAGAATGAGAATTTTATTTTCTCCCCACTACTTCCTTGTCTCATAAGAACCATCTTGCTAATCTTTTCTTTAATAACTTTGCCCAAAGGTTCTCCTTAAAATTTAATAAAGAAAATTTTCACACACTGTGACATAGGTGTCTGATTTTGTCAGCATATTAAGATCTCATAATAACCTCTATTATTTTCCTCTTATTTTCTGTGATTACTTTTATGAATTGGGAGAACCAAAATCTACCCACTCCCATTAAAAATACAAACCAAACCCTAATTAATTTGGAAGGTGGAGAGGGATATTATCAACTGGGGGAAATTAGGAATGAGTTCCAGATTGAGATAATCCTTGACCTTCAAGGAAGCTAGGAATTGTAAGAGAGTTTTATAACATGAATGACAGCCTAGGAAAAGAAATGGAGAGATGATGGAACACCATATAAAGTGTGTGAGAGTCAGATTAGTCTTGATTTTCACTTTTGTGGAATGGGCTGACAAGTAAAGTGGTAACAATTGCCCCAGATTTCTATATAACCATCAGGATTGACTATGAGCAAAGTTATCACTTTCTTTTTTATCTAATTTGGAAGATGGCAAACATTATTTATCATGGATTATTATGTGTTATTATCTGGTAGTGATGTGGCACAGGACATATATTAATAGATTTTAAGTCAGTAAGACAAATTCTAATCCCACAGCACTCACTGTATTATGGAGGTCTCTTATCTTTTCTCAGCTTTATTTTTCTAATATGTAAAACTAAGGATCATAATATCACCTTCCTCACAGGATTGTTGTTTGGAACTAATAAAAACATAATATGTACTTTGTAGATCTTTAAAAGTTACCCAAATATTATAAATGTCTTAGTCTTTCATTATCTTGACCACATGCAGCCAGGTGGTTCAGTGGATAGAGCACTGGGTTTAGAGTCACAAAGACCGGAGTTAAAATTTGACCTCAGACACTAGACGGGTGATCCTGAGCAAGTCACTTAACCTGTTTGCCTTAATCCAATGAAGAGGGAAATGGCAACCCCTTCCAATATCTTTACCAAGAAAACTCGATGGACAGTATGATACATGGGAACAAATGCAAATATACAGTGACAATGGTAACATCTGTAGAAATAGTACTTTATCTAAACTTTATACTTTTCCTGGGGCTAAATGCAATATTCTGGATACAGTAGGAGCACTTTAATACAGTGGAAGAAGTGATAGATTTTTCAATCAGAAAACCTGGAATATCATAACTATTTCTTAAATACCTGTGTGACCTTAAGTAGGTCACTTATTCCTTCAAGTTTCTTCATTTATTTAAATGAAGATACTCTACTATGTGACTATGAAGCTTTCTTCCAGCTCTAAAATATGTGATTCTATCATCTTGCCTCTATGATATACATTCCAGTTCTCACTCACCCTCAAGCCTGCTTCACAACTACAATACCTCCCTCCTCCACATCCATAAGGGTTGCCTGGCTCCTAATCTGTTACTAGCTTCCAAACTTTCTATATATTTTAAATTATTCTTTGTGTTTTGTCTTCCCATGTTTTGAGGGTTTTGGGGGGGTAAGGCAATGGGGTTAAGTGACTTGCCCAAAGTCACACAGCTAGGTACTTATGTGTCTGGGACCAGATTTGAACTTAGGTCCTCCTGACTCCAGGGTTGGTGCTCTATCCACTGCACCACCTAGCTACACTCCCCCACCCCATGTTTTAATATAAACTTCCTGAGAGTCGGGACTACCTTGATTTCTTGTTTTTGTCTTCCCTCAGAACTTAGCTGAAAGATCTGAAACATTTAACAAATGCTTTCTTTCACACAATGCTTTTCTTTCCCTTCTTTCCTTCCTCTGCTCTCTTGTCCAGGCAGAGTATTATTATACTGGAAAAGGCAGTTTTGAGGGGCTTTTTGAGTTAAGTCCAATCAATGGGACATACCTCTAGTATGACTTGGGGAAAGGCACTTAACAGCTCTAGCCCTCACTTTCCTTTTCAATGAAATAAGGGAATGTGTTTAGATTAGTCACTTCTACTTCTAAATCTACAATCATTTGACCTGAACTTGTGCCACAGATGCACTACTCCAGTATTTAATTTCTAGTACATCATCATGGACAAGTTGATCTCTCTTAGTCTCATTTTTTCTCCTCTTTAAAATTAGAATAATATATCATATATCTTGATGTAATATAAATGTAGCACAAATGTAAAATCTAGCCCCTCCATCTCCCGGTGTCTTTCCTCATTACTTTGTATCTATTTTACAATACATAAATATGTGTGTGTGTATCCTATATGTTTGTGCATGTATAGAAATATATCTCCCCCATTAGAGTTAGTAAGATCTTTGAAAGAAAGATGTTTCTCTTTTGACTTTCTATCAACAATACTTATCAGAGTTCTTTGTATTTAAGAAATGCTTATGGATTAACTGATTCCAAATTTCTTATTTAAGAGATGGGCAGCAGTGTTACTAAGCAATTAGTTGGTGTGGTGAATAGAGTACTGAATAGAACCAGAAAGACTCATCTTCCTGAGTTAAAATCTGGATTTAATCATTATTAGCTGTATGACTCTGGGCAAATCACATAACTGTATTTTCTTTTGCTTCTTTCTGTGTAAAATGAACTGGAAAAAGAAATGACACTCAGTGTCATTGAAAAGAAAACCCCAAAGGGGCTAATGAACAATCCAACGTTACTGAAAAATAGCAATAGCAGAGTTAAAAGCTACAATGAATGCAAAAAGGAAAACCAATGAGACAACACCATGGGTTTGGCAATTAGGAAACCACAGGTGAACTCAGGGAAGCAGTTTTAGTAGAGTGATTATTAATCCAAATTTTAGAAAAATTACTTAAATAGAAGATCTGAACAGTCCAGAAATTCTATTTCTATAGCCTATAAATAGGATTATAATAATTTTAAGAGTTTTAATTTTAAAGAGAGTTAGTCTTTTAAATTCACAGTTTCTCTGATGAAAGATAAGCGATATAGTTAGTCATTGTTTTGAGTCATTAATCAAATAAACATGAAAACTTTACACATGTATTTACTCGGAAATCATATACAGGATTCTCGCAAATTCTTAATGGAATTTTGAAATTTGTCATTTTTTAAAAAACTGTATAAAGTTGGGGTAGCTAGGTGGTTCAGTGGATGGAGTACTGGTCCTAGAGTCAGGAAGACTTGAGTTCAAATTCGACCTCAGACATATATTTGGGCAAGTCACTTAAACCCCATTATCTCACAAATACAAAAAAAAACTGCATAAAGGAATATAAACACACACACATATAAATATAAACACATATGTTTATATATAAATATATATGAAGAGAAACAGAAACATAGACACACACAGACAGAAAGAGAAAGAGAGATGGAGAGGGGGTGGGAAATGAGGATTAGTATATCCTAATCTAAAGTTTGATTGAAAGTGTATTTTAAAATAAAAGGCAAAAAATTCCTCAACAAAACTCCTAGTATTTCATGCATAGGACATTCATGCAAATCAGCTGCATTAAATAGGTACACTAATTATTTAGCATTCATTCATTAACCTCTGTCAGAAACATGAGAAGAATGGGTTATATTTAAAAAAGATGCCTATAATGATTCATGTTAAAAACTTGTAATCAGAAAGAATAAAAATAAATATGTAGACTGAACTCCTTCCCCACCTATCCACCCCACAATAGCTATATTACCAGAAGTCTAGATTATATATGTGTGTATGTGTGTGTAATATTACATATATGTGTAATATTACCTGATGTCTAGATTCATATATGTGTGTGTGTGTAAAATATTATCAAATGTCTAGATTCATATATGTATATATGTATGTAATATTACCGATGTCTAGATTCCTATTTTTTATATCTATATATATATATAGATATATATACATATATATATATAACATTACCTGATGTCTAGATTCATATATATATAAAGTAAAAGCACCTTCAGGAACCTGGACATGCCATCCTTTCTTGTGATGAGTACTTATTTATTGTTGAAATTTAGATATTTTCACTTCTAATACAACCTTGTTCCTATTATGTGGAATTACATGCAACTATTTTATCAATCTCTGCTATTGAATTTCAGTGTAACTTGAATGCATTTTATGCTATGCTTTGTATTGCAGCTAGAAATCTACAAAGAAATTCATAAATTCCTCATGTGTTTATACAATAATCATGGCTAAAATATACAAGTATTTTAAAAATGTTTAGATTTTATTATCTATATATACAGTTTTATATATATCCTAGATCATATATCCATAATAATACATTTTTAAGATAAGACATGTGTCAAGTAGAATTGATTGTTTTTTACAAAAATGAGATATTTCAAGTTGTACCTATTTTTATTTAAAAGAATGACATGTCTTAATAGATCTAATTAAATTTCCATTTTTAAACTGATATTCTGTTTGCATGTCACTATTATTTCTTAATTATATTATCGATATTTCATGCAATATTTATTTTTCTTAAAATGTGATAGTTTTTACCAGATATATTTGCTTCTAATTTAAAATTTTAAATGTAAACTTCAATCCACACAAATAGTTCACCAACTCTGTTTTGAGAAACAGGAAACATGAATGTTTCTGTCACCAGAATGAAACTGATTTTCTTACAAGTGAAGTTTTCCTGCGCTAAAAAATGATATATAGTAACTAGATAATTTTGGGATGATTTGTGGAAGGAAGTAATATAAGAAAACATAAATAGATTGAGTTTTGCATAAAGGAGAAAATAGCATTAACGATAAGATTAGGGATCCATGGAAGCAGTAAAATACAATTCATACAATTCTACCGAAGTAATAATCAGTTAACATTTAAGTAGTGCAGTCTAGCACAAAGATTGAAGGGAACTGACAATGGTTAGGAATTCATCAGTAAATTGGTTCATCAGTAAAGTGGTACAATCTCTTGGGAAGAAAGGTGTAACTATTTCCAGATAATATTGTGAGTCTCAAGATAAATATACATATACACACACACAAACACACACATATATATATATATATATATATATATATATATAATACTCTATTACAAATTATTTATAAATAGTGCTCTAAGTACCAATGACATTTCAAGAGATCAATGTTGAAATGATTTTTGTTTCTGCTGTTGCTCCCAAGGTGAATGACTTTTCGTTAGTAATTACTTAATTTGAGAGAAAACTATAAGATCATGGAAAGACTATTAAATTTGGAGTTAGAAAATCTTTTTCTGTCTTTGTCATTTATTATGTGAACTTGTGGAAGTCACTCCATCTCTTTTATTTTCTTTTTCTCATCTGTTAATTGGGACTGAATATTATTTGTAATTTTACTACATAGGCTAATTCTGAGAAAAATACTTTTTACCATGAGAGTGCAACTATTTTTGTCAACCTAGATAAATATATTAAAATAAGATTTTGGTCATTTTTAAACCAACAGACCCATTATAGTAAATAGTGTGACATAGATTTTGGTACCTTCAAATTTATTTTTCATGTCTTTTTTTTTCTAGCCTTCTGCATGCTATTTGGAGAATCATAAGGTCATAAATATAAAGCTGAAAAAAAATTTTAAAAAGTACAAATCAATTCCATGCTTTTTATATACATGATGACCCTGAGACCTAGGGGGCTTAAATAACTTACCCAAGATCATAGAATTAGTAAATGGCAGTGTTAAGGTTCAAAGCCAGGTACCCTGATTTCAAATTCAGCATTCTTTTCACTTTTTTTGAGGGTCTTATATCATCAGACTTTTTCATTGTTCATTATGGAGTAAACAACTAACATATACATAATGATTTTCAATGATCCTTATAAGTTAGAAAGAAAAGGAATTATTTTCTCTGTTTCTTGGATGGCCCTAATCTTTCTTGATTGCATTTGAATTTGTGATACTTTCAATAACACCCTTTTTTGAATACTCTCTTCTTTTGTCTATTGAAACAGAATTCTGATTTTCTTCCTTACACTTTTATGATCCATCCTTTCATGTTTTCTTCACTATCCATTTTCTCTTCCCAAATCTTTAAGGTGATTCCTCAGTGTTGTATCTTAATCTGTTTCTCTTACATTTGCCATGTCACTTATTCTTGTATTTTCATCTAAAACTTTTATACAGTTAACTCTCAAATATATGTCTCCAGACTTGACATCTCCTGACCTCAAGTACCATTTCTTTAGCTTCACTCAGGACATATCAATGTTACACTGATACTCTATAAGACTTTCATTGTCTAGAAACCTCTTCATTCCAGAAACTTTTCACCTCTGAACTATATACATACTTGGAGAGTATTCAACAGATCCTGTGGCTTTTCCCCCTCTGATTGAATGGTTTCTTCAAGAACATCTTCTCATTTCTCTTTAAGCTAAATTGGTAACTTATTTCCATAAGACTTTCTATACCATGTCCCTTGGGATGTCTTTAGCTCCTTCAACTTCTTTTGCTGTGTTATTTTCCCCCCTTTAAATTGTATGCTCATAGAGAGTAGGAACTATTTTTCTTCCTGCTTGTAGTTGTTTTTAACAATGCCTGACACAATGTGTAGTACATCTTTGCTGTTGTTCAGCTATTTTTAGTGACTGACTCTTCTTTGTGAGCCCATCTGATATTTCCATGACAAAGATACAGGAGTGATTTGTCATTTCCTTCTGCAGATTCTTTTTCAGATGAGAAAACTGAGGTGAACAAGTTAAGTGACTAGTCCACAGTTGCTAAGTGTCTAAAGCCAGATCTGAACTCAGGAAGGTGAGACTTCCTTACTCTAGGCTCGATGTTCTTTCCACTGCTCTAAGTATTTAATAAGTGCTTTCTTGACTGATTGATTGGCCTACCCCACTCTCCCTTTAAACTAAACTTTGGGCAACCCAGATTAGTCTTCCTTGGATATGTATCATGCTGCTCCTATGGGAATACTTACTATTCCCTTCCACCCCACCCCCCAAAACAACAGTCTTTCTTTTCTTTGTTCCTTTGTTATCTTCAAGTCCTACTCCTAGGCTTGGAATCTCCTCTTTCTATCTTGTCTCTTGAATCTCTAATCATGCATTAAATCAGGGAATTTCTTTGATAATTCCATTTAATAATGACATCTATCTCATACATAGGACTTTTCTTGAACATATCTCATTCAACTATCATTTGTAATGTTTTTTTAAAAGTTAATTGTTCATGTACCATTTTCACCTATGATACTTAAATTTCCACAGGAAGAAAAAAGTGATGTAATCCTCATTTGGATATCTTCCAGCATCTAGTATCATTCACAATCATTGCTTACTTAATAAATATTAGTTGAACATAACTTGAACTGAATTTTACAAAATAAGAAAACTTACATTCAAAAGAGGATGAACAACTTTTTAAAGATGAATTAGAAACTAAGTGACTAATTAGACAAGAGCCTTGACTTTCTGATTCATGTTCCAATACTTTTGTTTTCTATTTAAACCCCATGACCTTACAAAACAACAAAAACAAAACAAGTAAAACAACCCTCCAAAAAAATCAGAAAAAATTTCCTCAGGAAAAACTTTGATAAGCCCCTAAATCTGCAAACATTTATTTGAATAAATTTTAGTCAGCAGTTTCATTCTTTTTCTTAGAGATAGATATTTACTTCTTAAACCTTCTCACATGGTGAGAAGAAAAATAAAAAGAAAAGCAAAAACCATTTGTTCCCTGTTTAGGCACTTCAGATATCACTGGTGTAGAAAAAGGGGGGAAAAATTTTGTCATGACCAGAGTGTCTTCTAGACTACCAAGTCATGCCAAAAAAACTGTCATCTTCACCTATTCTGTGCATATTTAGGTAGAGTCATACTTTCTCTAGATTCTGAAAAGTTAGATATCAAGTATAAATATTGTTATCTATATTCTTTCTTTTTAGGTTTTTTTTTTTTTTTGCAAGGCAAATGGGGTTAAGTGGCTTGCCTAAGGCCACACAGCTAGGTAATGTCTGAAACCGGATTTGAACCCAGGTACTCCTGACTCCAAGGCTAGTGCTTTATCCACTATGCCACCTAGCTGCCCCAACTATGCCACCTAGCCACCCCTCTATATTCTTTCTTTAGAAAAATTTTATTACTTTTGTTTTTGCAACACCTACATTTACAGCTGTTCTTTAAATGGAAGATGAGAAAGATTTCAATATAATTTCTTTGCAATTAAAATGGGAAAAATACCAAAACAAGATTTGGTAATAACTTGAGAATAATTGTCTAATGAATATCTTTGTCAATATCCTTCCCCCTTTTCAATTTAGATGTTATTGTTTCTTTTCTCTCTTCTAGATTTATTTCAAGAAATCCTTTCAAGATTGTAGACTCACTGCAATATAAATTCAGCTCTGATTTTATGTGAGTCTCAAGAGTTCATTTGATGCAATTAGCCAACTGAAATGTGTTACTCCTGTTTTCTTGCCAACAGACACCAGATGGAGATAAAGAGAAAATAAGCCTTGCTGGAATTTCCTTATATGTTGCAGGCAAATCTTGATTGTTCACACCAGTGCAGGGGAGCACTGGTGCAGATAGTTGAAAACATCAGATAACACACCCCAGTGGATTGGGCCATGGCTCTGTTCCCAGGAGTGGATTCTCTGCAACCTCTCATTCCAGCCCATCTGGGCAGCGGAGCAAATGTACCACGGAGAACAAGGTGGGAAGACTCATGTGGCTACAGCACACCAAGAGTGACATGTGTGTGGATGATAAGCCTGAGTGGTTTACACTGAAACTTTCTAATAAATCAAGATCCTAAAAGGAAAGGATTAGATCTGTTTAACTTATTTGCACAATGCTAATCCCTGCAGCACAAACATATGGATACTTATGAGGTCTGATTCTCAGCAACCTAAGCTGATTTTGTCAAAGTTGCTCTCACTTCTCCTCTCACATCATTTCTCTTCAAGATCTTTCCTTAAAGCATTCTGAAAAAATAAACGTGAAATAATTTCAGCCCAAGTCTTCTGTTCATTAACATATGCTACAGACTTCCAGCCAAGATGGCAGAGAGAAGACAGGCACAGTTCTAAAGTCTCCTGATCTTTCCCCATCTATCATATGAAACAGACCTTTTAAAAGAAATCCGACCCATAAAACCCAGAAAGAAAAGCCAGGAGAAAGAAGATCTACCTCAGGATTTGTCTCCCTCAGCAGCACTGGATGAATTTCGGGCAGGTGAGTCTGGGCACAGAGGGCAGATCAGCCTGGGATCAGCCAGATTAGTGGCTGAATTGGAGCTAGGAGTCTGAGGGCCTGAGAGCTGGACCTGCTGGATCAGCAGTGGGGCTAGACAGCAGGGGCTTGAGTTAACTAGGGAGCAGGGGCATGCTAACCCACTGGAGCTTGCCAACAGGGCTGGGGGGAGACCTCCAGTGCAGGAGAGCTGCGGACACCATCCCTGGGCTCCTCTGGTCTGAGGAAATCTGAGTCCACACCTCCATTGCTGCTGAGGCCTCTTCCCGGAACAAACAATAGCAGACTACTTCTGCTTCAGGCACAGGTGTGTGAGCAGAAGAACCAGCCCAAATGACAATAGGGCAAGGGATGACCTAAGGCCAGGGCAAAGCCTACCACTGATCAAAGGCAAAAGGATTCATTAGCTCCAACTCCTCCCTTCAAGCAAAGGGAGAAGAAGGCCTCAATCAAGGTCACAGACACTCCAGAGAAAGCAACCAGCATCTCCTACTGGCCATCCAGAGAAATTGCACTCAATGAGTAAAGCTTCTATTGATCCCAAGCCCTTTTGAACTAGCCCCTCCCAAACTCAAGGTCTTAGCAAAATGAAGAAGGGTCAGAGCAAAGGTGGATCCATAGAAAAGTTCTTCGAAGGGAATGACCCTAACTCAGAAAGACCTGTAATCTCTGAGGAGAATAAGACTTGGT
The DNA here is from genome assembly GCF_037893015.1 of Macrotis lagotis. NCBI lineage: Eukaryota > Metazoa > Chordata > Mammalia > Peramelemorphia > Peramelidae > Macrotis > Macrotis lagotis. Next base: position 529,577,632 of record NC_133658.1, read on the forward strand.
CTTCAACACAGAAAGACTTCCTTGAAGAAATAAGGAAGGAGCTTAAAAATCAACTGGAAAATCTGGGAGAGACAATTAATACCTTGCAACAAGAAAACAAATCCTTAAAAAATACAATTGGACAAATACAAAAGGAGAATAAATCTCTCAGATCATCAATTGGACAAACAGAAAATGAGAATAATTCTCACAGATCCTCAATTGGGCAAATGCAAAAAGAAAATAATTCTCTCAAAACCTCAATTGGTCAAATGGAAAGCTCTTTCAAAAGTAGAATGGACCCATTGGAAAAGGAGTTGCAAAAAGGTTAATGAAGAAAACTCCTCTCTGAAAAAAGAATGGAGTCTGCAGAAACTAATTACTCCAGCAGGAGTCAGTTAAACAAAACCAAAAAATAGAGGAAATAGAAGAAAATGTAAAATACCTCATCAGCAAACACTGACCTTGAGAATAGATTGAAGAGGGGCAACCTGAAAATTATTGGACTTCCTGAGAACATTGAAGAGAAAAAAAATGCCTGGACTTAATATTACAGGATCTAGTGATGGAAAACTGCCCTGATATCATGGAACCAGAGGGCAAAATAGATATTGAAAGAATACATCCTTCCCCTCCAGTAAAAGATCCTAAAATGAAAACACCAAGGAATGTTGTGGCCAAATTCCAGAACCATCAGATAAAAGAGAAAAATCCTGCAAGCAGCCAGAAAAGAAACAATTTAAATATCAAGGAGCCATAGTAAGGATTACTCAGGACCTGGCTGCATCAACATCAAGGAATCTAAGGGCCTGGAAGGAGATATTTCAAAGAGCAAGGGAGCTTGGAATGCAGCCAAGAATCCACTATCCTGTAAAGCTGAGCCTTCTCTTCCAGGGAAAAAGATGGACATTTAACAAAATGGAAGAATTCCAAAAATTCCTGATGAAAAGAACAGAGCTAAATAGAAAATTTGGTCATCAAACAGGAGGTTCAAGAGACACATGGAAAGGTAAAAAAAAGGGGGGGGCAGTTAAAAAAAATTGCTATCCAATAAGTTAAAACTGGCTATATTCCAGGATGGGGAAAAAGATTCTCATAAATCTTGAGAATTCTAACTCTAACAGAGAGAATATACCTAGCCAGAAGTGATGGACATTCATGACCTATCCATGAGACTGCTATCCAATGGGATGAAGCTGGCTTTAACCCCACCTGGGAGAAAGACTTTAATAACTCTCAAGAATTTTAACTCTATTAGAAAGAATGTACATAGATAGAAGTGACAGATACTCATAAATTTCTATGACTCAGATAGAATGATCTAAAAAAAACACTACCTCCTTACAAAGGGGTACAGCAAGGAAACAGGAGGAGGTAGGGGATTGAATGGGGTAAATCTCATTACACTAAGAGGCACAAAATACCTATGGTAATAGAGGGGAAGAAGGGAGGAGATGAGAAACACCTGAATCTTCTTCTCATCATACTTGACTTAAAGTCAACTCACACATACTTAGTTAACATAAAAAATATCTAACCTTTCAAGGATTAAAAGGGAAAAAGGGGAGAGGGGATGGAGAAAGGGAAGGGGGAGTGGGGAAAAAAGGGGGGGACTAACAAAAGGAAGGGAAGGAAAAAGGGAAAAAAAAAGTGGAAAGGGGAAAGAAAGGAGAGGGGGTGATACAGGAGGGCAAACACACTGAAGGGGGTGGTATTCAGAAACAGAATACTGGGGAATATGGATAAAGGGAGGGGGAAGGGAGAAAAATACAAACAAAGGGAAGAAAGTATGGAGGGCAATAAAGAATTAGTAATCATAAACTTGAATGTGAATGAACTCTCCCTTAAAACATAAGGGAATAGCAGAGTGGATTAAAAACCCAGAATCCGACAATCTGTTGCTTAAAAGAAACTCATTTGAAGCAGAGATACACATAGAGTAAAGGTAAAAGTTTGGAGCTAAATATATTTTGCCTCAGCTGAAGTAAAAAAGCAGGGGTAGCAATCCTTATCTCAGACAAAGCAGCAGCAGCAAAAATAGATAGCATTAAAAGAGATAAGGAAGGAAACCTTTATCTCCCTAAAAGGTACCATAGACAATAAAGCTATTTCAATACTGAATATATATGCACCCAATGGGACAGCATCCAAATTCTAAGAGTAGAAACTGAGAGAACTACAGGAAGACATAGACAGCAAAACTCTACTAGTGGGAGACCTCAAGCTCCAGCTCTCAGATCTAGATAAATTGAATCATAAAATAAACAAGAAAGAAGTTAAGGAAGTAAATAAATTGTTATTAAAACTAGATATGGTAGACTTATGGAGGAAATTGAATGGGGATAGAAAGGAATATAGCTTTTTCCTCTGCAGTACATGGAACTTATACAAAAACTGACCATGTACTAGGACATAAAAACCTAATGATCAACTGCAGAAAGGCAGAAATAGTGAATACATCTTTCTCAGACCACAATGCAATAAAAGTCATATGCAATATTTGGCCAAGGAGATATAGACCCAGAACCAATTGGAAACTGAATAACATCATTTTAAAGAATTAGTGGATTAAAAATAAAATTATAAAAAGAATTAACCATTTTATCTTAGATAATGATAATAATGAAACAACATACCAAAACCTATGGGATTCACTCAAAGCGGCTCTCAGGGGATATATTATAGCTTTAAATGCTTACATGAATAAATTGGAGAAAGAGGAAATCAATGAAGTAAACATACAACTTAAAAAATTAGAGAAACAGCAAATTAAAAATCCCTAACTAAATACCAAATTAGAAATTCTAAAAATTAAAGGAGAAATTAATAAAATCAAAAACAAAAAAACTATTGAATTAATAAACAAAGCCAAAAGTTGGTATTATGAAAAAAACAATAAAATTGATAAGCCCCTGGTCAATTTGATTTAAAAAAAGAAAGACAAAAACCAAATTGCTAGTATCATAAATGAAAAAGGTGAACTCACCACCAATGAGGAGGAAATTAAATTAATAATCTGAAATTATTTTGCCCAACTCTATGTCAATAAATTTCATAATTTAAGTGAAATTGATGAATATTTACAAAATATAAGTTGCCCAGGTTAAATGAAGAGGAGATTAAATACCTAAACAACCATATCTCAGAAAAAGAAATTCAACAAGCCATCATTGAACTCCCTAAGAAAAAATCTCCAGGGGCTGATGGATTCAAAAGTGAATTCTACCAAACTTTTAAGGTACAATTGGTTCCAATTCTATATAAACTCTTTGGAAAAATAGGGAAAGATGGAACTCTGCCTAACTCTTTCTATGAAGTCAATATGGTGCTGTTACCTAAACCAGGAAGAGTTAAAACAGAGAAAGAAAATTATAGACCTATCTCCCTGATGAATATAGGTGCAAAAATCTTAAATAAAATCTTAGCAAAACGATTACAACAAGTTATCACTAGGATAATACATTATGATCAAGTAGGACTTGTCCCAGGAATGCAGGGTTGGTTCAATATTAGGAAAACTGTTAGTATACTCAATCATATCAACAAAAATTCTATCAGAAACTATATGATCATATCAATTGATGCTGAAAAAGCTTATGACAAAATACAGCATCCATGCCTATTAAAAAACACTAGAGAGTGTAGGAATAAATGGACTGTTCCTTAAAATAATTAGGAGTATATGTCTGAAACCATCAACAAGCATTATATTCAACGGGGAGAGGCTAGAGGTATTCCCAATAAGATCAGGGGTAAAACAAGGGTGCCAATTATTACCACTATTATTCAATATTGTATTAGAAATGTTAGCTTCAGCAATTTGAGAAGAAAAAGAAATTGAAGGAATTAGAATTGGAAAGGAAGAGACAAAACTCTCACTCTTTGAAGATGATATGATGGTCTACCTAGAGAATCCCAAGAAATAATCCAAAAAACTACTGGAAACAATTAGCAATTTTAGCAAAGTTTCAGGTTATAAAATAAACCCTCATAAATCCTCAACTTTTCTAAACATGTCAAGCAAGATACAGCAGGAAGATCTAGAAAAAGAAATCCCATTCAAAGTAACCTCAGAGAGGCAGCTAGGTGGCGCAGTGGATAAAGCAACGGCCCTGGAGTCAGGAGTACCTGGGTTCAAATCTGGTCTCAGACACTTAATAATTACCTAGCCGTGTGGCCTTGGGCAAGCCACTTAACCCCATTGCCTTGCAAAAATCTAAAAAAAAAAAACCCCAAAGTAACCTCAGACAATATAAAATACCTGGGAGTTTATTTGCCAAGACAGACTCAGAAACTTTTTGAAAACAATTATAAAACACTTTTCACACAAATTAAATTAGATTTAAATAACTGGGCAAATATCAACTGCTTATGGATAGGTAGAGCTAATATAATAAAACTGACAATTCTACCAAAACTAAACTACCTGTTTAGTGCCCTATCAATCAAAATTCCAAAAAAATTACTTTAATGAGTTAGAAAAAATTGTAAGTAAATTCATACGGAGAAATAAAAAGTCAAGAATTTCCAGGAGCTTAATGAAAAAAAGTGCAAAAAAAGGTGGCTTATCCCTACCTGATCTAAAATTATATTATAAAGCATCAGTCCTCAAAACTGTTTCGTACTGGCTAAGAAATAGAATGGTGGACCAGTGGAATAAACTAGGTGCAAAAGCAGGAGACGATTATAGTAATCTGATGTTTGATAAACCCAAAGAGTCCAGCCATTGGGATAAAAACTCCCTGGGATAATTGGAAGTTAGTATGGAACAAACTTAGATTAGACCAACACCTAACACCCTTTACCAAGATAAGATCCAAATGGTTACAGGACTTAGACATAAAAAAACAATACTATAAGCAAATTGGAAGATCAAGGACCTGTCAGATCTATAGAAAGGGGAGCAGTTTATGAATAAGGAAGAGTTGGAGAACATCAACAAAAACCAACTAGATGATTTCAATTACATCAAATTAAAAAGCTTTTCCCACAGATAAAATCACTGTAACCAAGATCAAAGGAAATGTAGTAAATTGGGAAACAGTCTTTACCACTAATGATTCTGACAAAGGACTCATTTCTAAAATATACAGAGGACTGTGTCATATTTTTAAAACAAAAAGCCATTCCCCATTTGACAAATGGTCAATGGATATGCAAAGACAATTTACAGATGAGGAGATCAAAGCAATCCATAGCCATATGAAAAATTGCTTTAAATCATTCATTATTAGAGAAATGCAAATTAAAGCTTTTCTGAGCTATTTGGAACTATGCCCAAAGGACAACAAAAATGTGCATACCCTTTGACCCAGCAATACCACTACTGGGTCTATACCCTGAAGAGATGATGAAAAAGGGTAAAAACATCACTTGTACAAAAATATTTATAGCAGCCCTGTTTGTGGTGGCAAAGAATTGGAAATCAAGTAAATGTCCTTCAATTGGGGAATGGCTTATCAAACTGTGGTATATGTATGTCATAGAACACTATTGTTCTAGTAGAAACCAGGAGGGATGGGAATTCAGGGAAGCCTGGAGGGAATTGCATGAACTGATTCTGAGTGAGATGAGCAGAACCAGAAAAACACTGTACACCCTAACAGCAACATGGGAGTGATGTTCAACCCTGAAGGACTGGCTCATTCCATCAGTGCAACAATTGGGAACAATTTGGGGCTGTCTGCAAAGGAGAGTGCCATTTGTATACAGATAAGGAGATGTGGAGTTTGAATTCCACTATTCCCTTTAATTTAGAAAAAAGCAGATATCTTATTGTCTGATCTTGTTACCTCTTAGACTTCTTGTCTCTTCCTTAAGGATATGATTTCTCTCTCATCGCACCCAATTCAGATCAAGGTACAACATGGAAACAAAGGAAAGACTGACAAATTGCTTTATGTGGGGGGAAGTGAAATAAGATTGGGGGGAAAATTGTAAAACTCAAATAATATCTTTAATAAAAAAAATTAAAAAAACATATGCTATAATAAGCAGGTATATAAATAATAGGAATGTATGCAGGGATGGGGGGTGAGGGGGAGATAGTCTTAGTTATGCACAAACAGGTAGACTGAGGAAACTAGGACACTAATTTCTTCTAACCTCTTAGGCTGAATCCTATCTTTGTAAGTTATCACAGGGCCAGAATTCTTATTAAAAAAATATAGAGGGGAAGGGTCAGAAATCATCAAATTTAGAATCTACAAAGTTGTACTACAATGCGTTTTAAGAAGGGTTATCTTTTTCCTTTTTGGTCACAAGCCACTATCCAAAAAAATACATACAAGTACAAATGTTGCAAAATTGGTAATTATACAATCTAAGAAGGTGCTACAACTTGGTCTATAATGTATAGTGAACAAAAAAAATATGTAATGACAGATGGTGCTAACTTTGTTCTTTCTAATCCAAACACTTTATAACATGCCTCATTGAGAGTGTAATTCACAGGCATGAATTAACAGGAAAAGCTATTTTTGAATAATCCAAGCACAAAGGCAAGGCTGAAATATCTTAATAAATGGAACCAGCCTAAATGAATTGTCCAGTATAATGCTATTAACTAGTCTAAGTGGATTAAATTAATGAGAGTTGCTTCAAAAGGTAAAATCCAAAGTTTTGTTTTACACATACAGCTACAATAGACCATGAAGAACAATGACAATGTAATAAGGCATACATGAGATGTGAATGGAATCATCACATTCCTGGTCTTGAACTTTTAAGGGCAAATACTTCTGAGTCTCATGGTCCTGAATGTGACATTTAATAACTGTATGAACTGAAAAAAAAATTTAACCTTATGATTAGTAGTTTCCTCTCCTGTAAAACTTAGGTTATAACACTGACCTTGTCTCCAAAAATGAGAAGACAGCATTTTAAAAACTTTATAATATAATATAAATGTACATCATTGTGCATTGTACATATATCATAAGCTGACTTTATTCACATACAATATCAGATTTTATCATACATATAAATAGTAAAAGAAAAGTTTCAAATGTTTTCATTTTAAAAAATCAAATAGCCAGAATATTTTATTTTTGAATTCTTATTTTCTCCTTTTTAATAGATTACTACACTTGAAAAACTAACAAAGTTGGAATTTACTTTATACATATTTCTACTTTTCACTTAAATAGTATTTTATAATTTTTATAGATTTTTCTATTAACTCATTTAATTATCATACCAATCCTATGACTTTTATTTTTTTTATTTATTATCAGAAAAAAGGCAACTAAAGTTACTTCCCCAAGGTCTTAGAGGGACTTATGTGAAAGACCCTAAACTCAAATCTGGCACCATACTTCCAAATTCTATCCCTATCCCAATTAGACAACATCACCTCAACTACAATTAATGGCATTATGTATTCTATTGGTGCTGATTTAAATGTTACTGCAAAAAAGAATTCTTGTTATTTTTTTAATGCAAAGAAAGATTCCAAGTTGATTTTAGAGACAATTTTATTTATTTCCAATTGTTTTTAAACTGTACTAATGTTCACTATAATATAGCTCTAGTTTGTATGATTAAAAAAGAATTTTAAGAAATTTTGGATATCAACAAGGAAAAGTACATTATTACATTTTTTGCTTCTCTCTTTTTTTTTTTAAATTTGTAAAGCAATGAGTTTAAATGACTTGCCCATGGTCACACAGCTAAGAAAGTATTAAGAGTCTGAGGCCAGGTTTGAATTCAGGTCATTCTGACCTCAGGGCTGGTGCATTATCCACTGAACTACCTAACTGCCCTTTACTTTTTACTTCTTCAAGGGCATGTCTATGTGTTTGTGTGTGTGTGTGTGTGTGTGTGTGAGAGAGAGAGAGAGAGAGAGAAAGAGAGAGAGAGAGAGAGAGAGAGAGAGAGAGAGAGAGAGAGAGAGAGAGAGAGAAGGGGGGCTGCATTGAAGAAAAGAATCTTTCAAGTTATATATTCCAAATTTGTTGCTATGAGCATGATACTTCATAGGTCCATTAATTTCCTTAGGCCTAGATTTTCTCATATGCAAAATAAGGTAAGTAGGCTAAATTATGTCTAAGGTATTTCCACTTACAAATCCTTTGAAACTATGTTATACATTTAACAAATACCTTGCTTGTTTTCATATTAATTTTTCTCATCATAGCCACAGAATGCCAGAGAGGAGGAGGAATATGAATAAATGAGACCTTCATCTTTCTAGAATTATCTAATATAATATATGAGCTAATCTTTAAAAGTAAACCACAATAGCATAGTTGTGCAATTCAATTGATATTACAGGGTATATATGTATATATATATGAAGAAATTTTTCAACCATGTTTAAAAATGCAAATATTGCCTAGAATGATTGATATATTTTTCTTTAAGACTAGCAATATAGACAAAAATTGAGACAGATAACTTCCTCTGTGGTGAAAGAAAAGACAAATATATGATTCAAATTTTTGTCAACCAGTTGATCAGTCTCACACTCATGGTTTGATGGAAGACATAACATGCAAATATGAATGTCCAATCAAGGTATATACAGGAGAAATTGGTGAAAATCTACTACTAAAACTAATGTTAAAGAGGCCTGAGAATGACTATTTGCAGAAAGTAGAACTATAATTGAAACTTAAAGGAAGCTAGGGAAGCCAGGAGTTAGATAAGAGGAAAAAATGAGTTCCAGACATAAAGAAAAAGCAGGAAGACATTTAAAATTATGGAGACAGAGTGTTGTATGTGAGAAACTGCTAGAAAGCCAATGTCACTATATCACAGATTGCACGAAAGGGATAAAGTAGAAGACTGAAAAGGTAGGAAGAGACTCAGTTATGAATGACTTTATATGTCAAAAAGGATATATATATATATATATATATATATATATATATATATATATATATATTTGATCCCAGAATGGGTCACTTTGTTGATTAAATAATGGTGACATTTTCACACTTTAGATTATACTATAGAAAACTTTGACTTCTGTGTCAATTGATTAGAGAACTGATTAGATTGAGTAGATACTTGAGGTAGAGAAATCAAATTAGTAGGCTATTATAATAATTCAATTGTAAGGTTATGAGGGTCTTTGTAGTATTAGAAACATCAAAAGACAGGCAATATATATGAGTGATGTCACAAAGGTATTAATTATTAGACTTGGTACCTCATTGGATATAAGGGTATAAAAGACTGAGAATTCAAAGAATGTAGGTAGGTTGCAAGTCTGGCTGACTAGGAAGACGGTAGTTAACAAAACAGTAATAAGGTAGAGATTTTTGAGAAATATAAAATGTCAAATTTTTGACATGCTGAATTTAAGATTGGACATCTATTATAAAGTGTCTAGAAGTCAGAGAGATGCAAGATGTAATTTAGTTATGAACTAAATTCCCAGATATTACTGTTAACACGACATTGAAGAATTTCATCAGTCTACATAGGTTTAGGATTTGCTTTTGTTCAACTATTCCCCTCTGAGATTCCACCCCCCCCATAAGAATTAAGTGACGTGGCCTAATTTATCTTTGAGCCCTATTAGTTCCAAATCCATATATAAATAGGGAAAGGGGTTAGGGTTAGACAAGTAGATATGAGAATTAACTGCATTGTCTTCAAGGCTGCTGAAGTTCCACAGGGGAAAAGAAACATAAGGGAATGAATAAGCAGAACAAATGAACTTTTAATTAAAAATAAAGGAAAATACTTTTAACAAAAGGTATCAGTAAAGCTATTTAAAAAAAAACTTTTATTTCCCCTAATACTGAAGCTAAAATAGTACAATTAGTCAAGTCCTTTAAGAAGTATTTTAAAGTGTGTTATATGTGCTAAACTCTTCTGTAGTTCAGGGAACAAAAAGACAGTAAAATGAGTGGTACCTGTCCTCAAGCTACTTACATTCTATTAAAGTAAACAATATGTACACAGAAATAGTAAAGACACAGTACCTGCAAATTAAATGCTAAGAAAATTCTGGGTCATAGTACTACCAACTAGGAGAATCAGGAGAGAGTTTTAATAGACAGTAGAACCACAGCTGAACTTTTTGTTGGAATGAAGATGATCTGTGCTGAGTTGGAGAAAAGAAAGACTTGAAGCAAAGAGACCAATTAGAAATCTATTGTAATAGTTCAGGTGGAAAGTGATAAGGAACTGAACGAGGGGTGAGTGTGTATGTGACTGGAGGGAAGGTGATAACTATAATTTTATTTATACTGTCTGTTGTGACTTGACAAGACTTGACATCAGATTGGATATATAGGGTAAAATTAAATGGTCTAAGATGACTCTAAGTCTAAGATAACTCAATTGATGGTGGTACCTTCCATGGAAGTAAGAAATTTAAGAAGAAAGGAATAGTTGGTTGGGTCTGGAGGAGTGGGGTTTTGTTCAGTATTAAGTATGAAATTCCCTTAGGCTTCAATAGAAGTATTTAGGAGCAATTTGGAAATATAGGAATAGAGTTGGTGAAAATATTATGTTAGTTATAAAAATTTGAGAGTTGTCTGCTTAGAGATGATATTAGATCCCACAGGCTCTAATTAGATTGCTGGAAAGAGTATAGATAGATCAATCAACTAGCATTGATTAAGTATCTAGTACATGTGAGGCACTGTCCTGAGTGATGGGGCTACAAAGAAATGCAGAAGATAGCATATGCTCCTGGGCTTATATTCTTATATAAGAACTAAAATAGAGCAGAGAAGCAGGTTGAGGACAGGGCTTTAAATATACTCAAAAATATGGGATAGGGAATGGTCAATGATCTAGTAAATGGACTTGAAAAATTGCAGCCATACAACTAGGTTGCATGCCAGAAAAAAAAAGGCAGTCTGAAAAACTAAGTATTTAGAAGGAGAATGATCAACAGTAATGTTAAATTCTAGAGGAGGGTTATGAAAAGACTATGAATTCCTTTATTTATTTCTTATTTTTAAGAATATTTTTTATTCAGATTCTGCAATCTTTGACTCAATTTTTTGCTTTTATCTTTCCTTTCTAACTTCCTGAGAAAACCAATAAAGGAAAATGTTTTTGACAAATTATCCTCTTTATCATCTTACAAAGAATACAAACATATAAACATTTATATGTGATATATTGTGTGCAATATATTAATTCATGTTGCATGATGCATGGTAAAGCAATAGTCATGAAATTAAATTTTTTATTAATGGTAAATATTCTACAATTTTTTTATTCTATAGCTTTTTAAAAAACATATAATGCTTTTATCAGTCCATATTTAAACTATTATATATATATATATAAAATCATATCCATCAATTTTATCTTCAGTGATTTATTCCATGTCTTTAAAGAAAAAAATTCCTTTCAGTGGTGATATAATCATGCTCTTTTCATTCTATTTGTTAAAAATCAAACATTTAGGGAATTTTCATTAGCTGAAAATTCAGTGTTCTACTTTTCATAGTTCTAACATTGTTTTGATTTGTGATTTCATTGGATTGGGAAATTCTGATTGAATAAATTTCCTCTATTAACATAGTATGTAGAGTAATTATATTACAAGTTAGATAGTTACATAGAACACTGAGTGGTTAAGGGATTTGCTTAGGGTCATACACAGACTATGTGTTGGAGGTGGTATTTGAACCTAAGTATTCTTGACATTGAAGTCAACTTGATATCCACTATCAAAACACTATCTCACTATGACACTGAAGTAAGCTTGATATCTATTATCAAAACACTGTCTTACTAATGAGCATTCTTACCTGCTCAACATTTAAGAATCTTTCTCTAACCATACATGATTGTCTTTTTTTCTTAATCTCTTGCTGGTTAATATATAAATAGGAACTTAAAAACAGAATGACTCTGATATCAAAGGATTAACAGAAGCATTTGGAAAAGCTGATGAAGCCAGTTACCTTCTGTAATATCATCTTGTAAAAGTCAAAAGTATACTAAGGAATAGTCTCACTTGTTTTTGAAATTTTGGCTCAAAAATTTTGCCTACCCTTTAAAATAAATGAATTAGATGTTATAATTTATTCTAAAAATAACACAGTTTCAAAGATTAAATTAGTTAAATAGAAGGTAAAGTTTAATTATATTAGCTTTTTCTGAAGATAAAAATCTCAAACAACACACTCTTACCAGGCCATCCCTGTCCTGCATTATTTATTTTCAAATGATGTACCCATTTTACATGCATCATCCTTTAGAGACATTTTTTAGAACTAATTCTCTTTGGAACACGAAGGCCTTCTATTTATCTCCTCCAGAATCAAATAATCTTAGAATTTAAAGGGATGCTATGAATGAACTTGTTCAAATTATATCTTAAAAAGAGTTCTAGGGGCAGCTAGGTGGCATAGTGGATAAAGCATCGGCCTTGGAGTCAAGAGTACCTGGGTTCAAATCTGGTCTCAGACACTTAATAATTACGTAGCTGTGTGGCCTTGGGCAAGCCACTTAACCCCATTTGCCTTGCAAAAACCTAAAAAAAATAGAGTTCCATTACAATATACTTAAGATATGACTATATCCTTTTTCCTTAAGGATTTTCAGAGGCAGAGTCAATTTCTTCCTGAATGCCTATTCTATTTCTGGATAGGTAAAATTTTGTTATCATTTTCCTTGAAATCTAAATGTCATTTAGTACCTTTCACTAATTTCTTCAGTGTCTACTTTCTAGGGTTAATTACAATCAGTCTAAATCCATCTTCTAAGTTAAAGTCCTTTAAATGCTTGAGGATTAATATTTGGACAATATTTTGTTTTCTTTTTTCTAGGTTAAACACTTATATTTTCTTCAGCTAGTCCTCTTATAGCAAGAACAAAAACTTTCAGTAGATAGTTATTTTACTCTCAATACTTCAGCTTATTAAAGCCCTTCTTATCATTTGATTTCCTAAACTAAATAGCAGCTGGACTAAACAATATCAAAGGAGCAGCTACGTGGCATAGTGGATAGAGTGGCATACCTGGATCCAGAAATATCTTAGTTCAAATCTGGATTCAGACACATTTTTTGAGTGTCCCTGGGCAAGTTACTTAATCCTATATGCCTCAGTTTCTTCATCAGTAATATGAGCTGGTGAAGGAAATGACAAGTCATTCTAGTATCTTTGTCAAGAAAATCCCAAATGGGGCTATGCAGAATCTGATATAATTGAAATGACTGAATCAAACCAAACACTAAACAGAGAATTCCAAAAGTAGTCTGATTCTAGGGTTATGATGTCTAGCCATATACAGATGTGCCTTTCATATTGTAACCTAATTTATTTTTCTTTCATGGAAAGTATACAAAACTATTGACTCATATTGAGCTCATAGTCCACTAAAACACCCTTATATTTCAGATAAAGTGCTAGCTATCCTTTCCTCCCTCAAATGCTATTTAGATTTTATTATGTTCTTTGGCATGAAGTACAATTCAAATCAAATTTTTTTTCATAATGTAGCAATCCATTTAAATGTTCATGATTCCTTCTACACAGAGGAAAATAGGATTATAGATTTAGAATTGAAAGAGACACTTTCCAGCCCAATATCCTTATTATTAAGAAAACTGAGGCCCAAAGATATTAAATCACTTTCCCAAACTCTTGAAAGTAGTCCCCATCAGATATAAAGTTCAAACTACTACTGTACTGTCTTTTGAATCTAAATCCAGTGAATTTTTCACTGTACCTTAATGCTCTTTAAAAATGAGCTGGTTGGACTTCCGGCCAAGATGGCAGAGAGAAGACAGGCACAGTTCTAGAGTCTCCTCATCTCTTTTCCATCTACTACATGAAACAAACCTCTTACAGGAAGTCCAACTCACAGAACCCAGAGAGAAAAGCCGGGAGAAAGAGCATCTGCCTCAGGATTTGTCTCCCGCTGCAGCTTTGGTAGAATTTGGGCTCAGAGGAGGATCAGCCCCGGATCAGCCAGATTAACAGATGAATTGGAACCAGGAGTCTGAGGGCCAGAGAGTGGGACCTGCTGCATCAGCGGTGGGGCTGGACAAAAGGGGCTTGGGTCCGCAGGGAAGCAGAGGCGCCGGTGTTGCTGCTGTCCCCCTGGAGCTTGGGGACGGGGCTGCAGGGAGAGGTCCACTGGTGCAGGACAGCTGCGGACACCATCCCTGGGATCCTCCAAGCTGAGAAACTAAGTCCATGCCTCCATTGCACTGATGCCTCCTCCAAAACAAACAATTGCAAACTACTTCTGCCTCAGGCCCAGGTGTGTGAGCCAAAGAACCAGCCCAGCTGAGGAATGACCTCAGGCCAGGGTAAAGCCCACCATTGATTGAAGGCAAAAGAATTCAATAGTTCGAACTCCTCCCTTCCAGCAAAGGGAGAAGGCCTCCCAAATAAGGTCAGAGACACTCCAGAGAGGGCAACCAGCACCTCCTACTGGCCATCCAGAGAAACTGCACTCAGTAAAGCCTTTAGTGATCCCAAGACCAGGTGAGCCAGCACCCCCCCCCAACTCAACGTCTTAGAATAATGAAGAAGGGCCAGCGAAAGGTGGATCCATAGAAAAATTCCTGGAAGGGAAAGACCCCAACTCAGAGAGACCTGGAACCTCTGAGGAGAACACAATCTGGTCTCCAGCACAGAAACACTTCCTGGAAGAAATAAGGAAGGAGCTTAAAAATTTGGGAGAGACAATTAATGCCTTGCAACAAGAAAACAAAACCTTAGAAAGTACAATTGGACAAACACAAAAGAATAAATCTCTCAGATCATCAACTGGACAATTACAAAATGAGAATAATTCTCTCAGATCCTCAAATGAGCAAATGCAAAAAGAAATTAATTCTCTCAAAACCTCAATTGGTCAAAAGGAAAGCTCTTTCAAAAGTAGAATTGACCAATAAGAAAAGGAGTTGCAAAAGGTTAATGAAGAAAACTCCTCCCCCCAAAATTAATGGAGTCTACAGAAACTAATGACTCCATGAGACAGCAAGAGTCAGTTAAACAAACTCAAAAAATAGAAAAAATAGAAGCAAATGTAAAATACCTCATAAACAAAACCACTGACCTTGAGAATAGATTAAGGAGGGGCAACCTGAAAATTATAGGACTTCCTGAAAACATTGAAGAGAGAAAAAACCTGGACTTAATATTACAGGATCTAGTGATGGAAAACTGCCCTGATATCATGGAATTGGAGGGCAGAGTAGTTATTGAAAGAGTACATCGATCCCCACCAGAAAAAGATCCTAAAATGAAAACACCAAGGAATGTTGTGGCCAAACTGCAGAACTATCAGATACAACAGAAAATCCTGAAAGCAGCCAGAAAGAAACAATTTAAATATCAAGGAGCCACAGTAAGGATCACGCGGGACCTGGCTGCATCAACATTAAGGGATCGAAGGGCCTGGAACGAGATATTTTGAAGAGCACGGGAGCTTGGAATGCAGCCAAGAATCTACTTTCCTGCAAAGCTGAGCCTTCTCTTCCAGGGAAAAAGATGGACATTTAATGAAATGGAAGAATTCCAAAAATTTCTGATAAAATGACCAGAGCTAAACAGAAAATTTAGACATCAAACAGGAGGTTCAAGAGACACATGGAAAGGTAAAAAAAAAGGGGATGGCAGCAGAAAAAGAAAAAAAATGCAATCCAGTAAGTTAGTTGAAACTGGCTATATCCCAACATGGGGGTAAAAAAAAAAGGTTCCCATAAACCTTGATAAATGTAACTCTAAAAGAGAGAATACACCTAGCCAGAAATGGTGGACATTCATGACCTATCCATGAGACTACTATCTAATGGGATATAACTGGCTTTAACCCCATTTGGGAGAAAGACTCTAATAACTCTCAGGAATTGTGACTCTATTCGATAGAATATACAGAACTAGAAGGGACAAACACTCAGAATTTTCTATGACTTAGATAGAATGATCTAAAAAAAAAACACTGCCGTCCTAAAAAGGGGGACAGGAAAGAGATGGGAGGACAGAGGGGATTGAATGGGGTAAATCTCATTACACTAAGAGGTACAAAAAACCTATGGTAATAGTGGAGAAGAAGGTAGCAGAGGAGAAACAACTGAATCTTCTTCTTATCAGACTTGGCTTAAAGTCAACCTACGCATAACTTAAAAAATATCTAACCTTTCAAGTATTAAAAGGGGAAAAGGGGAGAAGGGATGGAGAAAGGGAGAGGGAGTGGGGGGGAAATAAGGGGAAATAATAAAAGGAAGGGAAGGGAAAAGGGAAAAAGGGAAAGGGGAAAGAAAGGGGAGGGTGTGATATAGGAGGGCAAACACACTGAAGGGGGGTGGTTTTCAGAAAGAAAAGACTGGCGAAGATGGATAAAAGGGGGGGGAAAGGGGGAAAATACAAACAGAGGGAAGATAGCACAGAGGGCAATAAAGAATTAGTAATCATAACCTTGAATATGAATGTGATGAACTCTCCCTTAAAATGTAACCAAATAGCAGAGTGGATTAAAAACCAGAATCCTACAATATGCTGCTTACAAGAAACTCATTTGAAGCAGAGAGATACATATAGAGTAAAGGTAAAAGGTTGGAGCAAAATATATTTTGCTTCAGCTGAAGTAAAAAAAGCAGGGGTAGCAATCCTTATCTCAGACAAAGCAGCGGCAAAAATAGATGAGCCTTAAAAGAGATAAGGAAGGAAACTATATCCTCCTAAAAGGTACCATAGACAATAAAGTCATTTCAATATTGAATATATATGCACCCAGTGGGACAGCATCCAAATTCTTAGAGGAGAAGCTGAAAGAATTACAGGAAGACATAGACAGCAAAACTCTACTAGTGGGAGACCTAAACCTTCCGCTATCAGATCTAGATAAATGGAATCATAAAACAAACAAGAAAGAAATTAGGGAGGTAAATAGATTGTTAGAAAAATTAGATAAGGTAGATTTATGGAGGAAACTGAATGGGGATAGAAAGGAATACACCTTTTTCTCTGCAGTACATGGAACTTATACAAAAATTGACCATGTACTAGGACATAAAAACCTAATGATCAACTGCAGAAAGGCAGAAATAGTGAATACATCTTTCTCAGATCACAATGCAATAAAAGTCATATGCAATACTGGGCCAAGGAGATATAGACCCAGAACAAATTGGAAACTGAATAACCTCATTTTAAAAAATAAGTGGACCAAAAAACAAATTATAGAAAGAATTAACCATTTTTATCCTACATAATGATAATAATGAAACAACATACCAAAACCTATGGGATTCATTCATTCAGGGGATATATTATAGCTCCAAATGCTTATGTGAATAAATTGGAGAAAGAGGAAATCAATGAACTAAACATGCAACTAAAAAAATTAGAGAAAGAACAAATCAAAAATCCCCAATTAAGTACCAAATTAGAAATTCTAAAAATTAAAGGAGAAATTAATAAAATTGAAAGCAAAAAAACTATCAAATTAATAAATAAAACCAAAAGTTGGTATTATGAAAACACCAATAAAATTGATAAACCTCTGGTCAATTTGATTTAAAAAAAGAAAGAAGAAAATTAAATAGCTAGTATCATAAATGAAAAAGGTGAACTCACCACCAATGAGGAGGAAATGAAAGTAATAATTTGAAATTAATTTGCCCAACTCTATGCCAATGAATTTGATAATCTAATTGAAATGGATGAATATTTACAAAAATATAAGTTGCCCAGGTTAAATGAAGAAGAGATTAAATACCTAAACAACCATATCTCAGAAAAAGAAATTCAACAAGCTATTACTAAACTCCCTAAAAAAAAATCTCCATGGCCTGATGGATTCACAAGTGAATTATACCAAACATTGAAGGAACAATTGGTTCCAATACTATATAAACTCTTTGGAAAAATATGGAAAGATGGAACTCTGCCTAACTCTTTCTATGAAACCAATATGCTACTGTTACCTAAATCAGGAAGAGTTAAAACAGAGAAAGAAAATTATAGACCTATCTCCCTGATGAATATAGATGCAAAAATCCTAAATAAAATCTTAGCAAAACGATTACAAGTTGTCATTAGGATAATACATTATGATCAAGTAGGATTTATTCCAGGAATGCAGGGTTGGTTCAATATTAGGAAAACTGTTAGTATACTCAATTATATCAACAACAAACCTATCAGAAATCATATGATCATATCAATAGATGCTGAAAAAGCTTTTGACAAAATACAGCATCCATGCCTATTAAAAAACACTAGAGAGTGTAGGAATAAATGGACTGTTCCTTAAAATAATTAGCAGTATCTATCTGAAACCATCAACAAGCATTATATTCAATGGGGAGAGGCTAGAGGCATTCCCAATACAATCAGGGGTGAAACAAGGGTGCCCATTATCACCACTACTATTCAATATTGAATTAGAAATGTTAGTATCAGCAATTAGAGAAGAAAAAGAAATTAAAGGAATTAGAATTGGGAAGGAAGAGACAAAACTCTCATTCTTTGCAGATGACATGATGGTTTACCTAGAGAATCCCAAGAAATCATCTAAAAAACTACTGGAAACAATTAGCAATTTTAGCAAAGTTTCAGGTTATAAAACAAACCCTCATAAATCTTCAACTTTTCTATATATGTCTAGCAAGAAACAGCAGGAAGAGCTAGAAAGAGAAATCCCATTCAAAGTAACCTCAGACAATATAAAATATTTGGGAGTCTATTTGCCAAGACAAACTCAGAATCTTTTTGAAAACAATTATAAAACACTTCTCACACAAATTAAATCAGATTTAAATAACTGAGCAAATATCAAATGCTCATGGATAGGTAGAGCTAATATAATAAAAATGACAATTCTACCAAAACTAAACTATCTGTTTAGTACCCTACTAATCAAAATTCCAAAAAATTACTTTAATGAGTTAGAAAAAATTGTAAGTAAATTCATATGAAGAAGTAAATGCCAAGAATTGCCAGGATCTTAATGAAAAAAAGTACAAAAGACAGTGGCTTAGCCCTACCAGATCTAAAATTATATTATAAAGCATCAGTCATCAAAAGTGTTTGGTATTGGCTAAGAAACAGAGTGGTGGACCAGTAGAATAGACTAGGTGTAAAAGCAGGAGATGATTATAATAATCTGCTGTTTGATAAACCCAAAGCGTCTGGCCATTGGGATAAAAATTCCTTCTTTGATAAAAATTGCTGGGAAAATTGGAAGTTAGTATGGAAGAAACTTAGATTAGAACAACACCTCACACCCTTTACCAAGATAAGATCCAAATGGTTACAGGACATAGACATAAAAAACAATACTATAAGCAAATTAGAAGATCAAGGACTAGTCTACCTGTCAGATCTATGGAACGGGGAACAGTTTATGACCAAGGAAGAGTTGGAGAACATCATCAAAAACCAATTACATGATTTCAATTACATTAAACTAAAAAACTTTTGCACAGATAACACCAATGTAACCAAGATCAAAAGAAATGTAGTAAACTGGGAAACAATCTTTACAACTAATGATTCTGACAAAGGACTCATTCTAAAATATACAGAGAACTGAATCATATTTTTAAAACAAAAAGCCATTCCCCAATTGACAAATGGTCAAAGGATATGCAAAGGCAATTTACAGATGAGGAGATCAAAGTAATCCATAGCCATATGAAAAAATGCTCTAAATCATTATTAGAGAAATGCAAATTAAAGCTTCTCTGAGGTATCACCTCACACCTCTCATATTGGCCAGTATTACCAGGAAGGATAATGATCACTGTTGGAAGGGATGTGGGAAATCTGGGACACTATTACACTGTTGGTGGAGCTGTGAACTCATCCAACCCTTCTGGAGAGCTATTGGGAACTATGTCCAAAGGCCAACAAAAATGTGCATACCCTTTGACCCAGTGATACCATTACTGGGTCTATACCCTGAAGAGATGAAGAAAAAAGGGTAAAAACATTACTTGTACAAAAATATTTATAGCAGCCCTGTTTGTGGTGGCAAAGATTGGAAATCAAGGAAATGTCCTTCAATTGGGGAATGGCTTAGCAAACTGGTATATGTATGTCATGGAACACTATTGTTCTATTAGCAATCAGGAGGGATGGGAATTCAGGGAAGCCTGGAGGGAATTGCATGAACTGATTCTGAGTGAGATGAGCAGAACCAGAAAAACACTGTACACCCTAACAGCAACATGGGAGTGATGTTCAACCTTGAAGGACTCGCTAATTCCATCAGTGCAACAATCAGGAACAATTTTGGCCTGTCTGCAAAGGAGAGTACCATCTGTATCCAGATAAGGAGCTGTGGAGTTTGAACAAAGTGCAAGGACTATTCCCTTTAATTTAGAAAAAAAAACAGATAGCTTATTATCTGATCTTGTTAGCTCTTAGACTTCTCTTCTCTTTAAGGATATTATTTCTCTCTCATCACACCCAATTTGAAACAAGGTACAACATGGAAACAAAGTAAAGACTGACAGAGTGCTTTCTGTGGGGGGTAGGGGGTAGGGAAGCAAGATCGGGG
Organism: Macrotis lagotis; assembly: GCF_037893015.1. Taxonomy (NCBI): domain Eukaryota; kingdom Metazoa; phylum Chordata; class Mammalia; order Peramelemorphia; family Peramelidae; genus Macrotis; species Macrotis lagotis. Next base: position 529,598,056 of record NC_133658.1, read on the forward strand.
GAAAATGTAAAACTCAAATGATATCTTTAATAAAAATAAATTTAAAAAATGAGTTGGCTGATGAACACTTTATATGGTCACAACACATTAATATCCTTAGCTCTCCTTTTTTATTCCCATTGAACATCTTTCTCATCTTTTCTGAAGAATTTAATTCCTGGGTTTTTTTTAAATTTTTAAAAAATTTTTTGCAGTCATCCAGCATTTATTTCAACATTAATTTTGGTAAAATTTTCTTACTCCTTCCTTCCCCTATCATTCAAAAGATAGAAAGTAATTTGATATGGGTTACACATGACCAATCATGTTCATGATTTGCACATTTTAGTCCTTTTCTTAAAAAGTCAAAAGAAAGGAAAAAACACGAGAAAGAAAAAGTGAATTTAAAAAGAGAAAATATTATGCTTTGAACTGCATTCAGATTGCATAGTTCTTTCTCAGGATGTGTATAGTGTTTTCCATCATAAGTCTTTTACAATTGTCTTTGATCATTGTATTGCTGAGAAGAGCTAAATCTATTATAATCAATCATCACACAATATTATTGTTAATGTGTAAAATGTTCTTCTGGTTCTACTCATTTCACTCAGCTTCAGTTTCTGTAACTCCAGGTTTTTCTGAAATATTCCTGCTCATTATTTTTTTTTTTTAGCAAGGCAGATGGGGTTAAGTGGCTTGCCCAAGGCCACACAGCTAGGTACTTATTAAGTGTCTGAGACCGGATTTGAACCCAGGTACTCCTGACTCCAAGGCCAGTGCTTTATCCACTACGCCACCTAGCCACCCCTCATTATTTCTCACAGAACAAAAATATTACATTACATTCATATTTACTTGTTCAGTAATTACCTAATTGATGGTATCCCCTCAATTTCCAACTCTTTGCCAAGACAAAAAGCTGCTATAAATATTTTTGTATATGGCTTCTTTTCCATTTTTTAAAGATCTCTTTAGTATATAGACCTAGTAGTTATATTGTTCATCAAAGGATATGCACATTCCTTTGGGTGATAATTCCAAATTGCTCTCCAGAATGGTTGGATCAATAACTCTACTAACAGTGCAGTAGTGTCCCAATTTTCCCATATCCTATCCAAATTTTATAATTCCCCCTTTAATGTCATATTGGCCAATCTGAAATGTGTGAAGTGGTACCTCAGAGTTGTTTTAATTTGCATTTCTCTAATTAATAATGATTTGAGTGTTTTCATATGATGACAGATATCTTTAATTTCTTCATCTGAAAAGTGTCTCAAAAAATTGTAAGTTGGTGAATGACATGTATTTTTATAAATTTGATTCACATCTAGACATGATTCCTTTATCAGAGAAACTCACTTTAAAAGCAGTGGCTGTAAAAAACATCAGCTTTTTGCTTTCCTTTTAATCTTGGTTGCAAAGATTTTGTATTTGTGCTAAGACTTTTCAATTTAATATAATCAAAAATATCCATTTTGCATTTCAAAATGTTCTATATTTCTTGCATGGTCCTAAATTCTTCTTTCCATAGATCTGACAGATAAACTTTTCCTTGATATCCTAATTGTTTTATGGTATCATTTGTTTAAATAATATATGGATTTTGACCTTATTTTGGTAAAAGAAATGAGAAGTTCAACTATGTCTAGTTTCTACTATATTATTTCCCAGTTTTGCCAGTCATTTCTGTCAAGAAGTGAGGTGCTCTCTGAACCTATTCCACTGATCTTAACCAGTACCAAATAATTTTGATGACTGCCACTTTTATAGCAAAATTTTAGATCTGATATGACTGGGTCACCTTCCTTTGCATTTTTTCCATTAACTCCTTCCTATTCTAGACCATTTAATCCTTCAGATGAATTTTGTTATTATTTTTTCTAACTCTATAAAATAATATTTGGCAGTTTGGTATAGCACTGAATAAATAGATTTATTTAGGTAGAATCGCCATTTTTATTATATTAGTTTGACCTATCAATGAGCAATTGCCATTTTCCTATAATGTAGATTTGACTATAATTTTTGAGTGAAAAGACTTGTAATTTTGTTCATATAATTCCTTGATTTGTCTTGGCAAAGTAGAATCTCAAATATTTTATATTTTCTATAGTTATTTTAACTAGAATTTAACTTTCTATCTCTTGCTCCTTGACTGTTGGTAAATATAAATAGTAATGATTTATGTGCATTTATTTTTTATATCCTGCAACCTTGATAAAATTAATTGTTTCAAATACTTTATTTAATTCTCTAAGATTCTCTTAATAGACTTTCGTATTATATGCAAAGAGATAATTTTGTTTCATCCATACCTTTTCTAATTTTCTCAGTTTATTTTTCTTCTGAAGAAGCTAATTCTTTTGACTATCCCTTGCTTTTGGTTTAACTTCCTTTCCTAAATATTAGACCATGGAGTTCTTCCTATCCTGTTACTGAACCTTTTCAAATGTATTCTCCACCATATCTAGGGTAACGTTTAAACTGTGCCCAACCTTCCTTTTCCTTTTCTGCATTGAATTCTGTTATGGAGTGCTCACTTGCCCACAATTTTCACACCAATTTTTCTCAAACAACCAGTTACACTTTGTAGGTCAGAACTGGGTCTAGCATAGTGTTTTTTCCTTATTCTATACTATATCATTTTAAGGATAAAATTATTATTTGAGCAAGTGTGAAGTTATTAGCTGCTCTGCTTTTGAGAGAAATAAGTTCACAGATATTTTTTAGATATTTGAAATTCTTTATCATTTAAAAAAAACTCCATGTCAGATTTGTGATCTGTTTCACAAAATATCCTGTTTCAAGGAATGTCTCATTTCCCCTAATAACAATGAGATCAGAGTTGAATTCATATATTTCTTTGATCTATTTGATGGCCAGAACCAGTTTGTACTTTATAAATATCTCATTGTTACCCAATAATAGGAGAAACATAGATATAGAACACTTTCTGCAGGTCACAAGTTTGATACATGTTGGAAGTTAGTTCTTTAGTCCTTGTTTTCTTCTCTCGATGGTTTTCTGCGCAATCCTTTGTGGATTCCTTCTGTCAAAAAATGTCTGACAGGACTATTTGCTATTTGAAAATTCAGTCACTCCAGATTCCTGATAGAGACATAAATTATTGGAGGTGTCTATCTGCTCACATACCTTTAATTGGTAGTTAGCACATTTCTGCCACATCCTCACAAAGACAGAAGAACAGAAACAGCTCTTGATATCTGAAATCCAATTATCTAATTAGATCAACATCCCTGTCTTGTCATTTTTTTAATCAGACTACTTGGATTTCTCCATTATAAAGACAAAGTGTTGCAAGAATACATTTCAATAGAGTTATCATTAAGAAGAACATCTTTCAGGAAATCTTGTAGTAGAAGAATCCAAGTTGGATTTTAAAAGTTTAGGTAAGTACTGAATAAAGATCTTAGATATACAATTTTGTTGTTTCTAAAATTTTGACAATATTTTAAAAGACCAAGAGTAAGTCAGATATTATTAACATGAAAAATGAGAAATTTTCCTTTACTACATGAAATTTTCTCTTACTTAATTTAGTGTAAATATATTCTGTAACATGATATTTAATTTGGGTGATTTTTAAGTAAATCTTGATGCAAATATGTAAAAGATTTTTACTCTTTTAAGGAGCAATGAATTTGGAGAATTCAGAAAAACTTCAGAAAATTTACATGAACTGATATAGAGCAAAGAAAGCAAAATAAGGAAAATGATAGAAAAATGATTATAACAATATGGAAATATAAAATGTCATGAAATAAATTGATCAAAATTATCTTTAAAGAGGATCAAAAGGGGACAATTTCTGTTTCTTTGCAGAGGTGAGAGTTTTTTTTGTGGAAACCTACATATTAAACCCTACATTTTTGAAAATGTTTGTCAATTTTGGGTGGATTTTTTTTCTCTATTTACATTCTTATAAAAGAATTACAGTTCAGGAGGGAAAGAGGAAACAAAGATTTTTGATAAAATTTATTTTTTTAAAAAATAGAATATATCATTTGTTCCCAAAATGTTGCAGTGGCACCTCTATCTCATATCTGTACCATCTAATTTGTCTTTTTTTTCTAAATCAGTATAAGAACATTATTTTCTCAGTTTGGCTTGAGGAGATAACTATAAAGACAACTACTGTGTTTTGTTCTTTATTACAACTATAGGAAAATATATATACATACACACATACATACATATATACATACATACATTTACATACAATTCAGCACAACTAGGGAATAAGTAGAAGTACATAATAAAATGGAAAAGAAAAAGAAAGGGGTAGTAAATGACTGGATTTTGGTTTAATAGAAGATTTAAACAGGAAATAATCACCCATCCCAGGTATCTATTGAGCACTTACTAGGGACCCACACTTAATTCCCTAGGAGAAACATGAATCCATAAAAATAATAACCAAGGATATTACATTTGGTGTTTGGAAATAAGACAATCACCTAGAATCCTTAGAGAACAATCTAAAAGTGAACTCCATGGTGTTTCCTAAAAGAACAAAAAAGGTCAAAGAGAAGAAAGATCAGTTTGAGTTAGAACAAAGTGGTTTTGGTGACACTGGCATGAATGACAATTTTATCTCAGAGATAAAAAAAAATAATATGACATAAAGCAATAGATTTTCTGAAGAAAGTATCAATTTGGGGGGCAGAGTCAAGATGGCAGCATGAAGGCAGGAATTCTCAGAAACTTGTTACCCCAAAAAGCTCTAAAAGCTGTCAAATTATGACTCTAGCTAAAATTTAGAGGGGCAGAACCCAAGTGATACAATTTCCCAGTCCAAGACAACTTAGAAGTTCCACAAGAAGGGTCTGTTCCACCAGGACCAGGGGTTGGGAAAAAGTCATACTATAGCCACAGCTACAGCTTAGCACAGCTCGGCCAAGGGCGTGGTCCCTGGCAGAGAGTAGGTTTTCAGACCTTTTGGTCCTAGGGATCATTGGGGACAACCTGAAGTGGTGGTGAGAGAACTGCATCACCAGAGTGAGCACCAGCCTCAGAGGAGTCCTGTGGTAAGAATCTGCAATGAGAGTTGGCAGAGCCATCCAGCATGGCCAGAGTTCTCAGCCCATAGACTGTAAGGGGGTCAGGGAAGACTGCAGAGGTCTCTCTTGTCTCTTTGGGGCAGGATTTAGCTATTTGCCCACACTCAGATCCAGGTTGCAGACTAGGCCACCACAACACCACCATGGTCAAGCAGGAAACCATCCTCACAACTCCAGGGCAGAGGGGCAGACAAGAGAGCAGTCAGAGCCTCTCATAAAACCTTGGAGGTGTTAGGGTCCCTATGGGTTTTCCCCCAACCCCCCCCCCCCCGCCAAGCCTTGGAAGTGCAGTAAATCAGTCATAGGCTAAATAAATGAGTAAACAACAAAAAAGAAAAATCTGACCCTAGAAAATTACTTTGGTCCCACAGAGGATCAAAATACATACTCAGATGGTGACAGCAATTCTGTATCCAAAACCTCCAAAGAGAAATAGAAAATGGGCTTAGGCTATGGATGAGGTCAAAACAGACTGAAAAGAAATTAAGGGGGGTAGAAGAAAAATTGGGATGAGAAATGAGAGTGATGCAGATAAATCACAAAGATAAGAATTTTTAAATCATTGAATCTTCAACTGACAAAAAGGAAATTTCTCATAGATATTTAATAAACACTAATATATCATGTGACCCCTTTTAGATGAGTAAATTCATAAGAGTTATGTCTTTCCCTTACAGGAGAAAAAATTTATTACCCTCTCCTCTAGTTCTAACTTCTTTAACAGAATAAGATATTATCATGTTCATAATATTACATGCATAGAAAATTCTATAAATAAATATATTGCCCTTTATATTTCTAGCCAAGAATTCCAAAATATTGCTTCTGTATATCTAGGAAATGCGCTATTCATTTTAGAACAAATTTGATCTTTGATGCAATTTACTGGAAATAAAAACTCTATAATAACATTTTTGAAAACTTCGTTAAGAGTCAAGATGAAGATTACTGCATTCATGGCCTGTGAAATTTAATTCTCATTGGGCTTGTAGTACCACCTCATATGCATGGTAATAATTTTTTTCCTATTTCTACTGAAGTAAAAAAAAATAACTATTTAAAAACTTTACCATGAATTATCACTTGTCTTGGTTCAAAATTTATTGGAGATTATTTTCATGTAGTTAAAGGAATATTATTCAGATTTTTTTAAAGATAGAAAACATAATTATTAAAGGAAAATTGATCTACCATATAAAATATGGAGAAAGAAAATGGGGATAGATAGATATAGACAGTTATAGATATAGCATATATAGATATGCACATCTATACATAACCATATGTATACACACATACATATACAAGTATACCTATATGCACAAACACAATTTTATATCTATATGTGTGCATATACAAAGACACACAGAAATATGTTTATACATATGTCTATATGTCTATATACATATATGTGTATTTATGTAAATGCTTCTGTGTGACATTTGGAAAATCATATCAACTCTTAGCTCACTAGGCATTTCTGTAAGACTTTATATTGCAAAGAAGATGACAACTTACTTTGTTAGAGAATGATCCTTAAGAAATAAAAGCAAAAGTCCAGTTATTTAGGAAGATCTTTCTTTTTTTCTTTTCTCCTTTTATAATTAAAATTACAAAATTTCAGGCAGAAACATGAGCATTATAGTGTTTGGAGGTTTACAAAATATTTTATATCTATATATTTCATTTGATCCTCTCAGCAATCTTGTGAAGAAAATGCTACATATAAAATGATGTCCCTACTTTAAATACAGAAAAACTGAGACTAAAAGAGATCTCTTTTAATAACAAAAAGAAATAACTGGTAGAGAAATATGACTTATCAAAAAGTAAAATTAACCTCCTGGAAAAGGAAACATAAAAGCTAACTGAAGAAAATAAAACCCTAAAAATTAGAGTTGAACAATGAAATTAATGACTCCATGAGATAGGAAGTTTCCATCAAACAAGACTAAAAAGGTTGAAAAAAATAGAAAATGTAAAGTACCTCCGAAAAATGACCAGCCTGTAAAATTGATCCTGAAGAGATAATTTCCCAATTATTGGTCTACCTGAAAGCTACAATTAAAAAAAGCCTAGAAAATATCTTTTAGGGAAATCATCATAGAAAACCACCCTAATATTCTAAAACAAAAAGACAAAACACTTGAATCCATTGATCACCTCCAGAAAGAGAATGCCAGAATAAAATCTCCAAGAGATATTGAAACTAAATTTCAGAACTCTCAGCTAATGAAGAAAATACTGTAAGCAGCCAAAGAAAAGGTAATTTAAATACCTAGAAACTAAAGTTAGTATTACACAGGACTTATCAACTCCAAAATTAAAGGATCAGAGAACCTGGAATATGATTCCCAAAGGACAAAGGATGGGATTACAACAAAAATTGGATTATAACTAAGAATCAATGACCCTGAAAAATTCAGCACACTCTTTTAGGGGAAAAGATGGATTTTCAACAAAATAGAAGAGTTTCCAAGACTCAAGAGATACATAAAAAGTAAAATAGAAAATGAAAAAAATGTTAGTAACATTAAATTGTATACAACTCCACATGGAAAGACAATACTGATAACTCTTGAGAATTGAATTTTTCTTAGAATAGTTAAAAGAAACATATTTTGAAAGAGATTATGGGTATACATTGGTCATGAAAGTGATGATGCTTTATCTGATAATTTAGCTCATGAGCATTGACTACAGTTCAATTAAGGGTATTTAGAGGTTGTGAGTATAAAAGGATCTTGCAGCGATTTTGCTTTATTTGATACTTCATGTCATGAGGGTCATATTTCTATAAAGGGTACTTGGAAGAGAGTGTTATATATAAATTAATTATAATTTGATGCTTTTGGTTCTTGAGAACTGTATTTCTAATGGAACTGTTGAAGGGTATACTCAGACAGTGTACCTGGACAGAAGCCCATAAATCAGTCAATCAGTGAATTCTTGAGAAATGTTCTTTTATCAGGTGAAATAAAAGGAATATAGCTTGCCAGAATTTGTGGGTACAAAAGATATTTATAAAATGTAAAGAAAGATTATACTAGGAGAAATCAAGACAGTAGAGGATAAATAATGCCACATGGAAAGGCAGAAAGACCTACTATAATAGAGGGAGAGAAGTGAAGGTGTGAGTGAACACTCAATAAATATTACTCTATTACTCTGGACAGAGTTGACCCAAAGAGAAAAATAACAAATTCCCAATTGGGTTTAATATACATATGCATATTATATATATATATATATATATATATATATGTACATATATATGTGTGTGTGTGTGTGTGTGTGTGTGTGTGTGTGTGTATCCTACACTACAGGGAAGTAAAGGGTAGAAGAAAAGCAAGAGATTAAAAGGGAGAGCAAAAGTAAATGTAAAGATAAAGGTAAAAGTAAAAAGAAAAGTAAAGAGGGGAAAAGGAGAATGAAAGATAAAGGACTGATAAAAATAAGGGCTTATTGAGAGGTAGTAGTCAGAAGATGAAAGGATAAGAGGAAAGAAAAGTATAGATGAAGGAAGATAGCATGGAAGGAAATACAGAGTTAATAATCACAATTTTAAATGTGAATGAGATGAGCTCCCCCATAAAATGGAAGTTGATAGCAGACAGGATTAAAAAATAGAATTCTGCAATATTTAAAGCAGAGAGACAGATACAAACAGATTACAGGTAAAAAGCTGGAGAAGAATATGTTATGCATATGCATCAACTGAAGTAAGAAAAAGAAGAGGTAGCAATCTTGATTTTAGACAAAATAAAAGCAAAAATAGTTTTCATTAAAAGGGATGACATCTTAAAACCATAGACAATGAAGATATGTCAATATTAAACAAAATGCACCGAATGGTATAGCATCCAAATTCTTAGGGAAGCTAAATTAGTTAAAGGGAGACATGGACAGTAAAACTATAATATGGAGTGCCTCAACTTCCCTCTTTCAGAACTAGATAAATCTAACCACAAAATAAGTAAGAAGGAAGTTTAGAAGAGGAGCAGAATTACAGAAAACTTAGATATGATAGACCTCTGGAGAAAATGGAATGGATAGAAAGGATATAATCTTTTTCTTTGTAGTACATGGCACTTACACAAAAATTGACGCTCTTCTAGGGCATTAAAAACCTCACATTCAAATGCAGAAATGCATAAATATTAAATTGAATTTTCATATCATGATGCAATAAAAATTACATGCAATAAATGACCATGGAAAGCTAAATTAAAAATTAATTGGAAGCTAAATAACCTATTTTTAAAGAATGAGTGGATCAAATGACAAGTCATAGAAATAATCAACATTCCATTCAAGATAGTGGTGGTGGTGATGAGACATCATACCTAATCTTACAGGATGCCAAAGCAGTCATTAGGGGAAATTTTATTTCTCTAAATGTTTATATCTATAAAATAGTGAAAGAATAGATCAATGAATAACTAAAAACCTAGAAAAAGAATAAATAGAAAATTTCTAATTATATACCAATTCAGAAATTCTGAAAATTGAAAGCAAAATTTACAAAATTTGAAAGCAAAAAATGAATAAATAAAACAGAGTTGTTTTAAGGGAAAATCAATAAAACAATAAACTTTTCATTAATCTGAATTTAAAAAAGAAATAAGGAAACCAAATTACCAGTATCAAAAATGGAAAGGGTGAACTCAACACTAGAGGAGGAAATTAAAGTAATAATTCAGAGCTTTCTTCCCAAACTGTATGTCAACAAAATCTGACAATATAAGTGAAATGGACAAATATTTACAAAAAATAAGCTACTCAGATGAACAGAAGAGGAAACAAAATGCTTATATAACTCTATTTCAAAAAAAAAAGAAATTGAATATAGCATCAATAAACTCTCTAAGAAAAAATCTCCAGGGTCAGATGGATTTACATGTGAATTCTACCAAACATTTAACTAGCAATTAATTCCAATTCTATATTAACTATTTAAAAAATAGGTAAGGAAGGAGTCCTGCCAAATTCTGTTTATAACATCAATATGGTGCTAATACCTAAACCCTGAGAAACCAAAAGAGACAAAGATGCAAAAAATTTTACAAAGGGATTACAAAAGTTAGTGCTAGAATACTAAACCATGATTAAATAGGATTTACACCAGGTTGGCATAAATATTCAACATTAGGCAAAACAATCAACATAATTGACCATATCAATAAAAATGTAAGAGAAATCATATTATTTCAATAGATGCTGAAAAAGTTTTTGACAAAATGCAACCCTTATTCCTATTAAACAAAAAACACTAGAGAGCATAGGAATGAAATGTTTCTCTTAAAATGATAAACTGCATCCATCTAAAACCATCAGAAAGCATTATATGTAATGGGGATATGCTAGCAACATTTCCAATAAGTTCAGAGGTAAAATAAGGATATCCATTATCAAGACCATTATTCAAGATTTTATTAGAAATGTTAACTTTAGCAATAAGAGAGAAAAAAGAAATTGAAGGAATTCAAATAAGTAATGAGACAAAACATTCACTCCTTGTAGATGATATGATGGTATACTTAGAGAATCCTAGCAAATAAACCAAAAACTTATTTTCAACAATTAAAAAATTTAGCAAAGTAACAAGATATGAAATAATTTTACATCAATCATCAGTATTTCTATATATACAACAAATAAAGTCCAACAAAATATAGAAAGATAAATTCTATTTAAAGTAACTTAAGGCAACAGAAAATACTAGGAAATCTACCTCTCAAGGCAAATCCAGAAATTATATGAACATGATCATAAAATTCTGTTCAACATCCAACCTTTCTGGAGAGCTATTTGGAACTATGCCCAAAGGGCAACAAAAATGTGCATACCCTTTGACCCAGCAGTACCACTACTGGGTCTATACCCTGAAGAGATGATGAAAAAGGGTAAAAATATCACTTGTACAAAAATATTTATAGCAGCCCTGTTTGTGGTGGCAAAGAATTGGAAATCAAGTAAATGTCCTTCAATTGAGGAATGGCTTAGCAAATTTTGGTATATGTATGCCATGGAATACTATTGTTCTATTAGAAACCAGTAGGGACAGGATTTCAGGGAAGCCTGGAGGGATTTGCATGAACTGATGCTGAGTGAGATGAGCAGAACCAAAAAAAAACACTGTATATCCTAACAGCAACATGGGGGTGATGTTCAACCTTGAAGGACTTGGTCATTCCATCAGTGCAATAATTGGGAATAATTTTGGGCTGTCTGCAAAGGAGAGTGCCATCTGTATCCAGATAAAGAGCCGTGGAGTTTAAACAAAGTTCAAGGACTATTCCCTTTAATTTAGAAAAAAACAGATATCTTATTGTCTGATCTTGTTACCTCTTAGACTTCTTGTCTCTTCCTTAAGGATATGATTTCGCTCTCATCACACTCAATTTGGATCAATGTACAACATGGAAACAAAGTAAAAACTGACAGATTGCTCTCCGTGGGGGGATAGGGTGGAGGGAAGGAAGATTGGGGGGGGAAATTGTAAAACAAATAATATCTTTAATAAAAAATAAAATGAAATAAATTCTTTTCACACAAATAAAGTCAGATTTAAGCAATTGGAAAATGTCAATGCTCATGGTTAGGTTGAGCTAATATAACAAAAATGAAAATTACAATTATACACAAATTAAGTTACTTATTCAGTGCCATTCTAATAAAAATGCCAAATAGTTTACAGAGTTAGAAAAGATAGTAACAAAATTCATCTGGAACAACAAAAATGTTGAAAATATCAAGAGAATTAAAAGAAAAAAAATCAAGGGAAGGTAGGTTAGCTGAATCAGCTTTAAAAGTATAATATAAAGTGGCAACCAACATTCTCTGGTACTGCCTAAAAAAATAGAATAATGGATCTGTGGACCAGAGTAGATTCAAAAGAAAAGGAAATGTCTATAGTAATCTACTGTTTGATAAACCCAATAGCTTCTGGATTAAGAACTCATTATTTGACAAAAACTTCTAGGAAAATTGGAAAATAGTATGGCAAAAATTAACCATTGACTCACATTTTGCATCCTATACCAAAATGAGGTCAAAATGAAAATTTAAACATAAAGGGTGATAAAATAGATTAATTAAGAGAACCAAAAATACTCTGTCAGCTCTATGGAAAGGAGAGAAATTTATGACCAAATAAGAAAGAAAATTATAAATTGCAAAATGGATGATTTAATTATAATTAGAAAGTTTTTGCGCAAATTAAACCAATGCAGCCAAGATTAGAGAGAATGCAGAAATCTAGGAAACAATTTTTCACAGTAATTGTTCCTGATAAAGTACTCATTTCTATAATATAGAAAGAAGTGAATCAAATTTATAAGATTACAATTCATTCTCCAGTTGGTAAATGATTAAAGCTTATGAACAGAGATTTTACAGATGTCGAAAACTAAAGTTTTCTACTATCATATGAAAAAATACTCTAAATTCCACTACTGATAAAAATCCACAAAATCCAGAAAGAGCAAAGAAGAACATCCGCCAACAAGATCTGTCTCAGGGGAATGTGGGTGAGCTGGGGGCAGAGAGTAGAGACCTAGTGCAGGAGTGGTGGGGTGAGATCTGGGACTAACCTCAGAACATCCATGGAATCTTTTGACTTGGTAAGTGCACAGGAGAGCTCCAATGAGGTTGGAGGGAGAGTTCCAGCCCAGTGGATGGGAGAGCTCTAGTACAGTAAAAACACATCTATCTGGTCAGGTTTGCTGGCCTGGAAGATCAGTAGTGTCCACCTGTTTCCAGTTGAGCCCTCCCATCCCTGTGAGAGAAAGGGACTCTTCTCAGATAAACACCCCCACTTCTCCAACCCCTCCAGGCACAGGTGTGGGCAGCAGATCTCTCTCAGTACTGAGTGAAAAATATATAGGTCAAGGGCCCAACACACATTATTCAAAGATAATTCAGTCCTTGTTGTCCCCCCCCCCCCCCCCCCCCCCCGCAGATCTCTCAGGCCTAGGGAATGGGCCACAAATCAAGGTCACAGACACTCCAGAGAAAGCCTCTAACACTCCCTACTAGCTGACCCACTTGGAGTTACTAAGTCCAGTGAGCAAAGCCACTAGGGTTTCAAAAGCAAATGTCTGTGAACCAGCCCCTCCCCCAAACCAAGATATTAGGAAAATGAAGAAAGTCCATTGAAAGGTGGAGCTAGCTCAAAGACAAAGATCCTAACTCAGGGAGAGCTAGAACTTCTTAGAAGAATATGAATCAGTCTGCAACCCAGAAAGACTTCTTAGAAGAGATCATGAAGGAGTTTAAATATCAACTGGCAAAATTGGGAAAAGAAACCCAAGAGAAAATTAACACCTTACAACAAGGAAAAAAATTCCTTGGAAAAATACAATTGGACAAGTGCAAAAAGAAAACAATTCTCTCAAAACCACAATTGGCAAATGGAAAAGCCATTCAAAATAGAAATGACAAATCAGAAAAGGGGTTGCAAAAGGTAAATGAAGAATATTCATCTCTAAAAAAAAAAAGAATGGAATGTATAATGTTCTTCTGGTTCTGCTCATCTCCCTCAGGATCAGTTCATGCAAATCCCTCCAGGCTTCCCTGAATTCCCATCCTTCCTGGTTTCTAATAGAACAACAGTGTTCCATAATGTAAATATACCACAATTTGTAGAATTGTCATTTTTATTATATTAGTTAAATATATGAATTATTTCATATCAATTATCAATTAGTTCAAAATACCAATGACCAGTTGACTTTTGCCCAGTTATTTATTTTATAGAGTTTCTGAGTTTGTCTTGGTAGGTACACTCCCAAGTATTTTATGTAGTCTGAAGTTATTTTAAATGGAATTTCTCTTTCTAGTTCTTGCTGTTGTATCTTGCTAGTCATATATAGAAATTCTAAAGATTTATGTGGGTTTATTTTATATCCTGCAATGTTGCTAAAGTTGCTAATTGTTTCTAATAGTTTTTAGATGATTTTTTGGAATTCTCTAGGTATACCATTATGTCATCTGCACAGAATGAGAATTTGGTTTCCTCTTTCCCAATTCTAATTCCTTCAGTTTCTTTTTTCTTCTCTTATTGCTGATGGTAACATTTCTACCATAACATTGAATAGTAGTCATGATAATGGACATCCTTGTTTCATCCTTGATCTTATTGGGAATGGCTCTTGCTTATCCTCATTGCATATAATATTTGCTGATGGTTTCAGATAGATACTGCTTATCATTCTAAGAAACAATCTATTTATTCCAACACTCTCTAGTGTTTTTAGCAGGAATGGGTGCTGTATTTTAGCATCTCTTGAGATTATTATGATTTCTATTAGGTTTGCCATTGATATAGTCACTTATGCTAACAGTTTTCCTAATATTGAACCAACCCTGTATTTCTGGGATAATTCCTGCTTGGTCATAATGTATTACCCTAGTAATAACTTTCTGTAATCACTTTACTAAGATTTTATTTAAGATTTTTGCATCTGGAATTCAGGGAAGCCTGGAGGGATTTGCATGAACTGATGATGAGTGAGATAAGCAGAACCAGAAAAATATAATACACCCTAACAGTAACATGGGGGTGATGATCAACCTTGTTGGACTTGCTCATTCCATCAGTGTAATAATCAGGCACAATTTGGGGGTATCTGCAATGGAGAATGCCATCTGTATCCAGATAAAGAGTTGTGGAGGTTGAACAAAGACCAAAGACTATTAAAATTGTGCCTTATTGTTATTATATGCAATGTCAACTGGTCATTGGTATTTTGAACTAATTGATAATTGATATGAAATAATTGATATATTTAACTAATATAATAAAAAATGACAATTCTACAAATTGTGGTATATTTACATTATGGAACACTGTTGTTCTATTAGAAACCAGGAGGGATGGGAATTCAGGGAAGCCTGGAAGAATTTGCATGAACTGATGCTGAATGAGATGAGCAGAACCAGAAGAACATTGTACATCCTAAGAGCAACATGGGGGTGATGATCAACCTTAATGGGCTTGCTCATTCCATCAGTGCAATAATCAGGCACAATTTTGGAATATCTACGATGGATAATACCATTTTTATCCAGAGAAAGAATTGTGGAGTTTGAACAAAGAAAAAAAGATATCTTATTATGTAATTTTGCTATCTCTCATACTTTATCTTTTTTTCCTTAAGGATATGATTTCTCTCTCATCACATTCAACTTAGGTCAATATATACCATGGAAACAATGTAAAGACTAACAGACTGCCTTCTGTGGGGGAGGGGGAAGGAAGTAAGATTAGCAGAAAAATTGTAAAACTGTAAATAAATAAATGAACTTTTTAAAAAAGTGACAATTCTACCTAAATTAAACTCCTTATTTAATATGTCTTACCAATCAAACTTCCAAAAAATTACTTTAATGAACTAGAAAAACATTGTAATTAATTCATATGGAGAAACAAAAAGTCAAGAAGATCCAGGCATTTCATGAAAAAAAGTGCAAAAGGAGGTGGTTTAGCATTATCAGATCTAATATTATATTATAAACCATGGGTCATCAAAACTGTCTGGTATTGGCTAAGAAATAGAGTGGTGGATCAGTGGTATAGATTAGGTGCAAAAGAGACAGCAGGAAATTCTTATAGTACTCTGATGCTTGATAAACCAAAAGAGTACAGCTTCTAGGATAAGAACTCTCTCTTCAATAAAAGCTGTTAGAAACATTGATAACATGGCAGAAACTTGGATTAGACCAACATCTCACATCCTATATCAAGATAAGATCAAAATGGATACAGGATTTAGACACAAAAGAAAATATTATAAGCAAACTAGGAGATCAAGGAATAGTTTATCTGTCAGATCTTTGGAAAGCGCAGCGGTTTATGACCAAGGAAGAGATGGAGAACATTATTAAAAACAAATTAGATAATTTTGTTTACATTAAATTAAAAAGCTTTTGCACAAACAAAACCATTGTAAGCAAGATCAAAAGAAATGTAGTAAATTGGGGAAACAATTTTTACAATTAGTTTTTCTGACAAAGGATTCATTTCTAAACTACACAGAGAATTTGAGTCAAATTCATAAAAAAAAGCCATTTCCCAATTGACATATGGTCAAAGGATATGGAAAGGCAATTTACATATGAGGAAATCAAAACTATTCATAGTCAAATTGCTCTAAATCATTACTTATTAGAGAAATGCAAATTAAAGCAGCTCTGAGTTACCACCTCACATGGATAAAATTGGCCAAATAATCTGAAAAGACAATGCTCAGTGTTGGAAGGGATGTGGGAAATCTGGTATACTAATATATTGTTGGTGGAGCTGTGAACTCATCCAACCTTTCTGGAGATCTATCTGGAATTGTGCTCAAAGGGCAATAAAAATGTGCATACCCTTTAATCTAGCAATACCACTACTGGGTCTATACCTGGAAGAGATTATGAAAAAGGGTAAAAACATCACTTGCACAAAAATACTCAGAGCAGCCTTGTTTGTGCTGGCAAAGAAATGGAAACTGAGGGAATGTCCATCAATTGGGGAAAGGCTTAATAAATTCTGGTACATGTATGTGATGGAACACTATTGTTCTATTAAAAATGTCAAAATTTATATGTGATAATAGAGGTTAAAGACAATTCCTGGAGTGTTAATTAGAGGCATGGTGCATTAAACTGTCAAACCCATATTTTAAGGAAATCATTTTGGTGGTATGGTGAAGGATGGATTGACATGGGAAGTAATTTGAACCAGGAAGACCAATTAGAAGGCTCTTGAATTGTGGACCAATGATTAGAGATTGAACTGGGAAATTGTCTTTCTGGACAAAGGAAGGGGGTCTATGAGATCTTATGGTGGTAGAACTATCAAGATTCATCAAGCTATTATATCTTGAGGTGATTGTGAGGCATCAAGATTGATACTGAGATTGTGGATGTATTTGATTATAATTATGGTGGTGATGCTCTGCACTGTAGTAAGGAAATTTAGAATGACTTTTTTTTGAGTGGGGGGATTATTAGTTCTATTTTGAAAATGTTGAATTCAGTTGATAACTGGATATATGTTTCAAACTGGAAAATATACCAATAATACATGACCGAAGCTCAGTTGAAAGACTAAGGCTCTACATTCAGATATGATAACCATTTTAATGGATATTTCCATCCTTCCCTTGGGAAGTGATTATATTATCATGTCAAAGAATACACAGAGGAAAAAGAAGATAGCCCAAGACAGTCTTGGTTATATCTATAGACAGAAGATGATAGAATGATGATTTGATGATGATTCAATACCAGATGATGAAAGACAAGAAGAACCAACTAAAAGTGGGATTAAAAAAAATTCCCCAAGAAGTATAAATTTTCAGAAGGAGAATCTAATCAACAGTATGAAATGAAATGAAGATTAAAATTTAAAAACTTAAGACAGCTATATTAAATCTATAGAAGTTAGCTTTGCTTGAGTGAGGAATAGAAACTATGGATCTCTTTTTTTCTAGGAGACTGATTGAAAAAGTGAGGAGAGATATTTGATTATAGACATTTAGTTGGTCAAAAATTATTTCATTAATAAGTGACAACACAGAAAGGTGATAGAATATTAAGTATACATACACACAAACATATATATATATATATATGTTTGTGTGTGTGTGTAATCTTTCCTCCAATAGTGTTTAGCTAAATAACATTAACCAAGTCACAATCTCTCTTTGTAAGTTTTCTCACCTATAAAACCAGGAAAACTTGATCTTTCAAAAAGATATTTTTTGCTAGGTCCTAAAATGGAATATTCAATAATGATTCAGGCTTTTTAAAGAAGGAGATTATGGTTATTTTTCCTCCACACCAAGCTCTATTTCTCATGAAAGAAATAGCTTTAAAACCCATTTGCCCTCCATGTTAACATCTTGTTTTGCCCCAGTTTTACTTTAGTTCTTGATTTAACATGTGTTTCCAGTACAGTTGAAGAATGTTTCAGCTAATATTACAATGACAATCAAAAATTTGGAATCTATGGTGAAGAATCAGAATGCTTCTTTTAGAATCATAATATTTTTTTTAAAAAAAGGAATCATTAAGGAAATAGAAAAACAAAAAAAGAAAAGAAAACATTTCCATGATTCAGATAAACTAGCAAAATATATATACATAAAATATTAGATAAATGGAAGCTCTTCTTTGTAGAAAAAATCCAATTCTTTACAAAAGCATTCAGTCATAAAAATGATTTATAGAAAGACAGAAAAATACTTCTCCCAGAAATTCATGACCATATAATAATCAAGAATTTCTAATTGAACAGATCTTTTCTATTCAAAAATCACAATAAAGAATTTAGAAAAAAATTTTCAAAAAACAAATAGAAAATGGTAGAATTTACACATTTTAGTTCAACAAATGTAACAAGTTTACAAAATGAAATTAAGTATCTAGATAATAAGGAATGAAAGGGGGCAGCTAGATGGCACAGTGTAGTCAGGAGGATCTGAGTTCAAATCCAACCTCAGACACTCAACAATTACCTAGCTATGTGACCTTCAGCAAGTCACTTAACTCCATTGCCTTGCAAAAACTAAAAGCAAAAAAAAAAAATAAGGAATGAGACCCTGTCCCTAAAATTATTGATTCATAATCCAATAACCACATAAAATATGATATTAAAAAACATGGCAAATGAAGAGTACTATCTGAATTCCAAGGGGAAAGAGCAACTTTCCAGAATATCAAACGGGGAAATAGAAGGGATCAAGGCAAGCTTCATGTAGAAGGTATGATTTGAGCTGAAATTTTATAGGATAGATAGAAATTTTAAAACAGGGCAGTTAGATGACACAGTCGAGAGAGGATTGGTTCTGAATTCTGAAAGTCTCATCTTCTTAATTTCAAATACTTCCCTCAGGCATATACTAGTTGTGTAACCCTAGGTAAGTCCCTTAACCCTGATCATCTCAGCTTCCTCATCTGTAAAATGAACTGGAGAAGGAAATGGCAAACCACTCCAGTGTCATTGCCAAGAAAGCTCCAAATGGGATCCCAGAGAGTCAGACATGACTGTAAAAATGACAATAACTAAAAGGAATTTAAGGGACCAGGTGATAGGAGAGGGTATGACCAATACAAGGACTGTGAGGAAAGATACAGACATTGACTGCATAAATATGGTAAGTCATTCAGTTTGGCTAAAGTATAGGGAACAAGGATAAAAGTAATAGAAGGAATTAAAATTGGAAAGTCAGAGTGTTGACAGAATTGAAGGCCATGATCAAGAATTTTAATTTTATTAGGTAGGCAAAGAGGAGCCATTGAGAAGGGGCATGATGCAGACAAATCTATAGATAAGGAAAACATTAGAGGACTTTTTGTTAACAAAAATGTTTACAGTTTTTTCCCCCCTCTCATTATTAGAACTTAGAATATTAAAGTTTTAAATAACTTTTACTTTCATGAAACTTTTTGAAGAACCTTATTTATTTTGCTTAGAAATATTACATAGTTCTAAGCTACTATAAGACTGGAGGACATTAATGCTACTATCACCCCACCCCACAATGACAACAATTATTGGAGTACTTAAAAAAATTCATTCATCATAGCCAGGTGTACAAGAACAATGTTCAAATTCTTACAAAAGTTAATGACCTTGAAAATTATATATGACTATAGTCATATCACAGATTTACTGTGCATAATCATATTGATGTACATGTCACAAAATAAGAATAAGATTATTGGATTTTACTGTCTTAATTAAATTCTCAGCACCCAAAGATTAAAAATCTGAAAAAGGGGTCCCTGAATTTACATCACTGTAGTTGAAGTTATAGTGAAGTCCAATAATAATACTGTAAAATGACTGCCAAATGGAATTTAGAATAAACATTATCAGCAGAGGATTATACACTGGTATGTATAGGCTAGAAGGAAAGAGTTTTATTGATATCTTTGGTTTTTTAAACTACTCATTTCTTGAAATAGCTCCCTTTTTAAACTGAACCCACTTTTGTAACAAAGAAAAACAGTTACACAAAAGTGACTGACACAATGACACCCATAATAGTAAATATGCAAATTTTTTGTAATTACAGTTCCTATCTATTTATGGAGAAGGCAATACTTTTCTCCATCTGTCCTTTGGGACTAATATGAATCCCTGAATTTAAACTGAGGCCAACCACCATTTTATGGAGTTTATAAATTTAACTTAAGATAATCATGGTGTGTTTTCTTTCCTAATTTCATTTTCATTTGTAATGCATCAATTTCTGCATGCCTTCCCATGCATTTCTGAATTCCTCATAGTTGTTTCTTATTCTATGGTATGCAATTGCAATGTAATATAATAATATATAATTAAAATTGCTTGTAATTATTTACATTCTAAAATAACAATTTGATCAGTTTTCTCCCTTGGTGAACAAAAACTTTAATATGATCTTTCTCTAGATTCCTGCAAGTGCCAGCTAAAATGCTAGCTTCAACATGAAGTCCTTATTTATTCACTTTAATATTCTTGTCTTTCCAAAGCTGTCTCCAATTTATCCTGTATACATCTTGTTTGAAATTAATTGTTTGAATGTCGTCTCCTCCTGTCATTTAGACTGTGAGTTAGTTGAGAACAAGACATTGTTTATTTGATCACTCTTTGCACCTCCAGTGCTTTGAAAGGTGTCTGATATAATAGACCCTTAATAAATGCATGATAATGCAACTCAATAAATATTACCAGCAAAGGAATGTAGCTAGATATAGCAAGAAAGAATGGAAATACATGTATAGTTTGAGTACTCTATTAGTAGATATCAGAAAATGAACCAAAGGAATGATTCCAAAAAACCATTTGCTTTTATCTTTGTATCCTAAAGCATCCAGCAAAGTACCAGCAAAGTTTGGTTGATTCTTTTTAAAATTTTGATTTAATTATTAGTTTTATAAAAGCCCATTGACAAGAATAAGAAAGTAACAAAAAGAAGACTTGGAGAGGTTGCAATCAGCAGAGATGGAGGGAGTAGCCAAATCATTGAGAACACATTGTTCTACCTTAACATACTAGCAGTATAACCTCATAAGACATCTTTCTTCATAGGTAAGATCAATCTTACTAATATGAACAAAAAATAAACATTTTGAAATTCAATTTTGTCTTACCTCACTCTATTGTCAGAATTACCAAATAATTTTAATGAAATGTATCCCTACTTATTCAATAAAGTTATAAAAATGAAGAATCTCTAGAAAGTTGGAAATCAGTAAGTTCAGTCTTTAATTTTATCAGGAATAATTAAATACACATCTTTATAAGTTTTTTTGGTACTTCAAGAATGTTCCCATATAGCAAATTAATAGCAACTTTCTAATCATTTAACTACTATCAAAACTTTGTTTCCTGATTGAACATGCCTGTATGCATCTGGTGAAATGATTAGTCATTTAGACAAAATGTCCTATAGTCTTCCAATTTTCTTCCAGAAATAACACATCAATTAAGACACATTTTTTAAAATCCATAAATAAAAAAGTGATATTATTTGATATTTTGTCTTTTACCTCCCTTTATTTCTCAATGATATATATAAATTTGATTAAAAATTTAAAAAATGAAAGAAGTCATTTGAACAACCAGACATTTCTAGATGTTCAGATGTGAATATATCAAATATACAAACTGTCCTTATGTTTTTAATAAGATATATTTAAAAATATAGGATTATTCTTTTGATATTCTTGTTATTGAAGCTTTTTTTTTAGGTTTTTGCAAGGCAGTGGGATTAAGTGGCTTGCCCAAGGCCACACAGCTAGCTAATTATTAAGTGTCTGAGGCCGGATTTGAACTTAGGTACTCCTGACTCCAGGACTGGTGATCTATCCACTGCAACACTTAGCCACCCCTTTTGTTTTCTTTTGAAGTATATAGTCTTGTGTTAGGAGTAGGGACTTTGGGAAAATGTAGGTTTTGCAGTTAAAAAGAGCAACTAAATAATCTTGTGAAACTGAAGCCAAATGAGACAGGGAGATCATTGAGGGTCAAAGCCAAAGGAAGGGATTTGCTAGAGTAAAATGACCATAATCTTAAGTAGATAGCCATGTCTGGCTCACATATCTACATAATGAATTATCTGCACAGTCAGAAGATCTGCTATTTGTCTAAATGTACCTTCTCCTACCTGGTGAATTTATCCAGTTTCCTATTCTTCCCCCTGCTTCTTCCTTTGAAATGTTCTCTTTATTTTAAAATTGTATTCATTTAATTTTGTACCATTATAATAGATTTTAAGTCCAGATAAACTTATGCATGTTTGCTATGGAGCAATTGGTTTAAAAAGGTGTGAGCTAGAATCCTGGTTCAGGAAATATGAAGGTAAACCTGTGAGATCAATTAATCTAAACTTCAAAGATAAACATCAAGCCTATATTAAGTTCTCTGATAATACAAAGAAGAAGAAAAGGGATGCTACCAATAGCAAGAGATTTCTGAATTTTGGAAAAAAACAGCAATGAATTCCATGTAAGCAAAACTATTCCTTTCACTGAATATAAAGAATAAAGTCAAAAAAGTACTAATGTTTGAAATTACTGAAAACCAAAATTATAATGTGATGAATTGTATTCATGTACACATTTTTAAAGATCAAATTTCCATATTGCTCAAGCCTGATCTGATTACTAATTGACAAAGGACTTTTAATCTATTTAATTTTTGACCTTGGTTAGTTTGTCCTTAGTTACACAACATGTTCAGCCCGCACTTTTTGAAACTCATCATAAATGCCATTCTCACCACAGAAACCCTCTGAAGCACAGCACTTCCAAATTCAAGAGATCTATATCTATCACTTTCATCCTCTTCAGTAGCTGGGATTACATGCATTTACCAACATATTCAGCCAGATAGGCATATTCTAAGAAACAGTTATTGATTCCTAAAAGTGGTAAGCACATGACTTAACAGATGTGAAACAATATCAAAGTAAAAACTGAAAGAGATTGAATTAAAAGAGATAAACAAGGAAACTATATTATGATAAAACTATATTATGATACAAGGTACCATACAAAAGGAAGCAAAATTAATACTAAACTTTTGTGCATGAAATACCGGAGCATCTGGTTTTATTTATAATTTGTAAAAGTTAAATGAATTAAAGATTTAAATAAAAAGTAATGCTGTAATAGTGGAAAACTTTAATCTCTACTCTTTGAACTAAAGTAACCAAAAATAAAGAAGAAAAAAATTTAAGAAAATAGAATTTTCAATAAACTGGATATGATAGATATTTGAAGAAATAGAATGAAAATGGAAATGAGCATAGCTTTTTCTCAGGGGAACATAGTCCCTTTACAAAGATTAACAATTCATTAAGAGACAAAAATTTTTTAGCTAAGAGCCAAAAAATTAAATGTTTCCTTTACAAATCACAATCTAATAAGAATATATTTAATAAGGGGACACAGAAATATAGGGAAAATTAATTGGAGACTAAACAATCTAGTCTTAAAAATATATGGCTAAAAAACAAATAATAGACATAATCAGTACTTTACTTTCATTAAAGCAAATGACAAGGGACAGCTAAGTGGGCACAATGGATAGAGCACTAGCAATAAAGTCAAGGGAAGCTGAGTTCAAATTCAGCCTCAAATATTTAATAATTACTTAATTGTGTGACCTTGGGGAAGTCACTCGACACCATTGTCTTGGAAAGCAAACAAACAAGAAAATGATGATAATGAAGCAATGGAATACAGAAAAATTGGTCATTAAATTTATATCTCTAAGTACTCATATCAATAAAAAAGAGAAAAAGCAAATCGGTGGACTGGGTAAGCAATTAAAAATAGAAAAAAGAACAATACATTTGAAATCCTAAAAAAAAAGGAGAAATAAATAAAAATTGAGTGTAAGAAAATCATTGAAATAATAAACTTTCAGTTAGAATGATGAAAAAATCAATAAAATCAATAAACCATAGCACAATATGATTTTTTAAAAAGAGAAAAACAAATTACTAGAATCAAAAATAAAAAGAGTGAATATACCACTAAAGAAGATGAATTCAGCACAATTTTAAAGGTTATTTTATCCAGTTATATACTAGTAAATTTATTTTTACTCTTTTAAAATTTATTTTATTTTTATTTTTTATTTTTCCCCAGCTATGTGCAAAAGCAATTTTCAACATTAACATACAAAAACTTGAGTTCCAAGTTCTCTCCCTTCCTCTCACACCACTTACTTCATTGGGAAAGCAAATTACTTGGTTTTGGTTAAAAATATGTAACAGTGAAAAACATTACTATAATAGACATGTTTTAAAAGTAAACAAACCCTCTCTAAAAGAAAGAGAAACTTCAAGAAAAATAAAGTGGAAAAACCAGTATGCTTCAATATGTTTTCAGATAACATCAACTTTGTCTTTGGAAAGGCTAGCCTCCTTTATTATAAGTCCATCAGAGAAATTGTTTCAATACTTTTTTCCCACAGTTGCTATTGCTAGATATATTTCCCTCCATCTGATTTCCCCATTTATTCTATTCTCTCTCTCTGTCTTCTTTTACCCCATCTGTCCCTCAAAAGGGTACTGTGTCTTATTACCCTCTCCCACAATCTTCCCTCTTTTCTCTCATGGATAACTCACCTCTCCTTCCCCATCTCCTTTCTCCTACTCCTTTCCTCTCCTACTTTTCCTCTACAGTAAGATAGATTTCTTTACCCAATTGAGTGCTTATTATTCCCTCTCTGAGCCACCTTCCCTTCTTCCATCCTTCCCCATCTTCCACTTCACTGTAAAAGCCCTTTCTTGCCTCTTTCATGCAAAATAACTTATCCCATACTACCTCTCCTTCCCTTTCTCCCAGTACATTAACTTCATTTTTTAAATATGTTATAACTTTAAATTCTGTTCCTTGTCTATATTTTCCACTTCTAAATGCCCCAATAAATGAGAAGGCTCATATGAGTTAGTATCATATCCTCATGCAGATATTACAAGCAGTTAACCATCAATAAATGCCTCAAAATTTGCCCTTCCCATCCACTGTCTCTATGCTTCACCTGAGTCTTGTATTTGAAGATCAAACATTCCATTCAGCTCTGGTTGCTTCATCAGAAAAGTCTGAAAGTTTTCTTTTCATTGAATGTCTTCTTTCCAGTGAAAGAGGTATTCAGTTTTGTTGGATAGTTGATTCCTAGTTGTAATTCCAACTCTTTTGTCTTCTGGAATATCATATCATATTCCAAACCTTCTGATTTCTTCATGTAGAAGCTGTGTTACTCTGACTGTAGCTTCACGATGCTTGAATTATTTCTTCCTGGTTATAATATTTTCTCCTTGAATTAGTAGTTCTGAAATTTGGTTATAATATTCCTAAAAGTTTGCATTTGGGGATTTCTCTTAGGTGATTGATAGATTTTTTTCAATTTTCATTTTATAACTTGCTTCTAGGATAACAGGGCAATTTTCCTGATTATTTCTTGAAAAATGAAGTCTAGGTTTTTATTTTGGTCATGACTTTCAGGTAGTCTAATAATTTTTAAATTATCTCCCTTGGGTCCGTTTTTCAGGTCAGTTATTTTTCCAATGAGATATTTCACATTTTCTTCTATTTGCCATTCTTTTGGTTTTGTTTTGTTTTGTTTTTATTTCTCACAAAGTCGTCAGCATCCCTTAGCTTCATACTACATTTGAAGGAATTATTTTCTTCAGAGTTTTTGTATCTCCTTTTCCATCTGATAAATTCTGTTTTATAAGGCATTCTTCTCTTCATTGGGTCTTTGGAATGCTTTTTTCCATTTGTCCCAAACTGGTTTTTAAGATGTGATTTTCTTTTTTTTGTTTAGGGTGATTTTTGCAAGGCAAATGGGGTTAAATGGCTTGCCCAAGGCCACACAGCTAGGTAATTATTAAGTATCTGAGGCTGGATTTGAACTTAGGTACTCCTGACTCCAGGGCCGATGCTCTATCCACTGCTCCACCTAGCCGCCCCAAAGATGTGATTTTCTTCAGTACATTTTGTATCTCTTTCATTAGGCTGCTAATTTGGTTTTCATGACTTTCCTTAATCACTGTTCCAAGCTTTTGAGGGTTCTTTTTTTTGTGCAGCTGTTTTCCTAGACACCCCCCTGCAAATTCTCAGTTCCTCCAAGATCCTACGAGAGGCTATGACTACTCTCCTGGACTGTGTTCTGGCTCTGTGAATGACACAAGCATTCCCCTCTGCCCTGGAACTGTGAGGAGGGTCCCTGCTCTGCATGAGCAGTTGGTTCTATTGGGTTTCTGCTCCTTAATCTGAGATTGGGACTCTGGAACTAGCTGTTGGGTGGCTCTCCAGACCCACTCCTGCTCCTCTGGGGCTGGATCTGTGCTGAGGCCTGAACTGAACTGGGCTCCTCTATTGCTCTGATGGAACAGTTTTCCTGCTGAGCTTTGCAATTGTGCTTAGCAATCCTTGGGCTGAGAAGTTTGCAAATGCCACTCACCCACTCTCCACTGCCAGAGACCCAGGAAACCCCAGGGACCTAAGCATCCCAAGGTCTGTTCCTGGGTGGCTGGAGCCAGTTTGCTCTAATGAGACCCAGACTGTGCTGTGGGCCCTTTATAATTCCAGTTTATCAGACCCTTCAAAATTGTTTCACTCAGTCTTGCTATGGGTTCTTCCTCTTGAATTTTATTAGAGTCATTATTTAAATTTACTGTGACTTGGGGCAAGCCCATGGGCTGCCTTCACTCCAATACTAATAAATTTAAGAATTTATGTGAAATGGAAGAATATTTGCAGAAATATAAACTTATAAGATTAGCAGGAAAGGAAATAAAATAACTCAATAGATCTATTTAAAAAAATAAATTGAACAGGCCATTAATGGGTTTCTTAAGAAAATTACCAGGACCAGGTGGATTTATAAGCGAATTCTATGGAACATTTAAAAACCAATTAATTCCAATACTAAATAAATTAATTAGAATAATAAGCAAAGGAGAGGTTCTACCAAACTCCTTTTATGAAACAAATATGGTACTGATACCTAAACAAAGAAAAGTAAAAACAAAGAAAGAAAATTATAGACCAATTTCAATCATGAATATGCTTGAAAATATTCTTAATAAAACACTAGTCAAAAAACTTGCAGCACTCTACTATAAAGATTATATATTAGACCAAACAGGATTCACTCCAGGAATGCAGCCATGGTTTAACATAAAGAAAACTATAAACATAATTGATTATATAAATAATAAAAGTAAGAAAATGATATATCAATAGATGAAGAAAAGGGCATTTGATAAAGTATGACTTTTTTATTAAAAACACTTAAGAATATAGGCATAAGTGGACATTTCCTTTAATTGATAAGAAACTGTTACCTAAAATCATGAACATTATTTTTAATGCTTCTAACATAAGCAAGAAGTCTTCTCAATAAGATCGGGTTTAAAACAAGAATGCCCACTATCATTAATATTATTCCTATTGTAAATCCTATCAATAGCAATAAGAGAAGAAAAAGTAGAAGAAACCAGAATACAGAACAAGATAATCAAATTATTTTTAAAGGTAAAATGATGATTTACTTAGAAAATCCATAAGACTCAACTGGAAAACTAACTGAAATAAGTAATTTTAGCTAAGTATCAGGACATAAAGTCAACTCACATGAATCTTAAGGACATATGTGTGTGTGTGTGTGTATACACACACATATATAATCATTAACAGGATCAAGCAGAAGAAATAGCTAATGATATACCATTTAAAATAATTTTAGATAATTTAAAGTACATGAGCCTACACTTACCAAAACAAACCCAGGATCTCTATAAACAAAACCATTAAAATCTTTCTTTAGAGACAGAATCATATTTAAGTAAGTGGTAAAATATTAATTTTTTATAATTATGCATTGCCAATATAAAAATAATGATAATTTCCCCAAATTAAAGTTATTTGTTAAATGTCATCCCAATCAAATTACTAAAAAAAGTATTTTATGAAGATAGAAGAAAATAACAATTTATCTGAAAGAACAAATGGTCAAAATATCAACAAACTTATGAAAAAATGTAAAGGAAGGAGGGTTAGCAGTACTAGATCTTAAACTTTATTATATGGCAGTAATTATAGAAACTTTCTGGTTTTGACTAAGAATAGAAAGCAAAAAAACAATAGAAATAGATTAATAAAACAGAGTAGATATACAATTTACAGCAGCAAACAAATGTAGTAAGCCAGTTTTTGAGAAATATAAAGACAAGTTTTGGGGATAAGAATTCATTTTTTGGTATAAAAAAATTGTTAGAAAAACTGGAAAGTCATCTGGCAGAAACTAAGTATGGATCAACATTTTACACAATTTACCAAGAAAAGGACAAAATAAATACATAGATATAAAGAAAGATATTATAAGAAAATCTGAAAAACACATAGTTTTCAGACTTATAAGTGAACAAATTATGACCAAGAGATAGTGTAGTGAAATTTAAAACAGATAACTTTGATTACATGGAATTTAAAAGCTTTTGTACAAATAAAACAATGTAGCCAAGATCAGAAGGAAAAAAAGGAAATGGGGGGGGGGAATATAAACAATTCCTTAGATAATGGTCTCATATCTCAAATATGTGAAGAACTTTGTCAGATCTATAAGAATGCAATGGATTAATGGTCAAAGGATATAAAGGATATAAACAGGCATAAAATGAATAAATCAAATCAATTTGTAGTCATATGAGCTCTAAATCATTATTGATTAGAAAAATGCAAATTAATACAACCATGAGATATCATTTTATACCCATCAAAATGCCTGAAATGATAGAAGGGGGAAATGACAAATGTTAGAGGGATATAGAAAAATTGAGAAGTTAATTCATTGTTGCTATATATCTGTAAACTGATTCCACCACTTTGAAGAGAGATTTGAAATTATGCCCAAAGAGTGATTAAACTACCAGTAATATATCCCTTTGAGCCAGGAAAACTACTATTAGGTCTGTTTTCCAAGATGATCAGAGAACATAGCAAAGAACACACATCTTCTAAAGTATTTATAGTTGTTCTCTTTTTGATGGCAAAGAATTGAAAATTGTGGGTATGTCCATCAATTAGGGAACGGTTAAAGAAAATGTGATTTATGTTCATGTAGTATTTCTCTGCTACAAGAGAAGATGAGAAAAGACAGAAGCTTCTCTGATAAAGGCATTGTTTTTAAATATAAGCACAAGACCAAATTTATAAAAATAAATTTCCTTAGTTGCAAAATGATAAAAGGTATAAATATTCAATTTATGGAAAAAATCAAAATTATCAATCATCACAATAAAAGATGCTTTAAAGCACTACTGATTAAAGGAATACAAGTTAAAACATCTCTGAGATATCATCTCACACTTGTTAGATAGTCTAACATAACAGAAAAAGAATATAACAAATGCTGGAGATGTAGAAAAATTTGTTGGTAGAATTGTGAGGCAGCCTAATCATTCTGGAGAACAACATGAAACTATGTCCCAAGACCTATACAATTGTGCATATCCTTTGAAAATAAAATGGAAAGGATCTATTTGCACAAAAAATATTTGCAGCAGTTCTTTTTGTGGTGGCAAAGAATTGGAATCAAGAAAACGAACATCAATTATAAGTCATGCTACATGATTGTAATGGAATGCTATTATGCCATGATAAATGATGAACAGGATAGTTTCAGAAAGACGTAGAATGACTTATTTGAACTAGTGTAAAGTGAAATGAGCAGAATCAAACCATTCTATACAATAATAAAAATATTATAAGGACAATAATGCTTGTAAAAGGACAATAACAATAAGGTGAAATACTTTGCTCTTTTGATCAAGACAGTGATCCAAAACAACTCCAAAGGAACCATGATGAAAATTGCTATCCACTTCCAGAGATAGAGAACTAATGAACTCTGAATACAGATTGAAGTATACTTTTCATTTTCTATATTTTCTCCTTTTTACTATATTTTAATTTGCAACATAGCTAACATGGAAATATGTTTTGCGTGACTAGTTGTATAATAAATATCAAATTTCTTGCCTTCTCAATGGAGAGAAATGATAGAAAGAAGGGAAAGAATTTGGAACTCAAAATTAAAAAAAATACTATAGATGTTTCCTCATTTAATTGGGAAATATTTAATGAGCTAGAAATGTATAGAGAAAATAAAATAATGCACATCAAGTATAGTTTTGAATATATCTTGGAGAAGTATGGCTAAAAAGAGAGGTGAGCTAGTCATGTAATTGAAATAAAGGATGAAATATATTTTTGTAATCCAGTGGTTCTCACATAGAGTTAACACATCTATAGATTGATATCTAGAGGACTGGAAGGCATACTAACTTCAGCTTCAGTGTGCATCAAAGTGGATTTACAAAGTAGTCTAGATCTTAAGTAGAATTCTTAATGTAATCAGACTAAAGTTAAAAGTTGTTGCTCATTATTTGATATGTAATTATTTAACATTGATAACTATGCAAAGTTGAAAGAAGCTTATTAATAATAAATACTATTGATTATATAAATATGTTTAAATATTTGAAATATTCTTTAAAAATAAGAAACCATGACTATCTATCTTATATTTGCAATAATAGGCAAGACAATGCAGGCAAATTATCAATCAACCAAAAATACCGCTAACCATATGTTTAATAACCAAATCTAACAACCTTCATTTCTTCATTAAAATGTCACTGAAATAAATGAAGCTATCATCATCACATTAAAACTACATGCCTATTTGAGAAGCTAACTAATTACTTTTGTAGAACTTGGTGCTAGATTGTTGATATGAAGACAGCACTGAGTTTGAGAAAAGGTACCACTAATCATCTTAGATTTCAGGAGGATAGATTAGGAAGAATTTGACAGGAAAAACAATAACTTTATACTGAATTTGCAGGACAAAAGATTGTTGATCACTGAAGTGTACAAAATATGTCATAGTTGTTTGGAATGTCACATGAAGGATAGTGGTTATTTGGTCTTTGCTGATGGGGTAAGAGAAAATAGCAGCAAAGGTTATTGTTTATAGAGATAAATCTGATCAAAACATGAATCTCTTAGCTACTTGAATTAACTTTACTATGAAGATAAAGAAATCTCAAGTAAAATCACATAAAATTGCTTAGTTCAATTCTGACTAGATAACAGGGATAGAAAAATATAATAATTCCATATAAAGAAGAGAACATAATAGAAAGCAAACATTAATTATTAAGTGTCTGAATCTGGATTTGAACTCAGGTCCTTCTGACTCTAGTGCTAGTGCTCTATCCACTGCACCACCTAGCTGCCCCCTTAGAGATAACTTCTAATGATTCTAGTGAATTCATATTCTTATGAGTATCATATTCCAATAAAAGAGGTGCAAAGGAATCTCAATATATAATTTCAGATTTTTAGAATTTCTTGAAATTCTTCCTTCTCAGTGGTCTTTTAGTGGTTAGGAGCAAATAGAAAAAAGGAACCTATTTGTTTCCCTTCATTCTCTCCTTTTTTCCTTCTCATTTCCTCTGGAACTATAGGTTGTCATGGTATAGTAAAATATACCAGAGTTTTCAGGAATAGCCTTTGAGAATTCAGTTATCTATGTAGAACTTGGTGCCTAGGGACATCAGAATTACATTTTAAAGAGGAAAGGTATTCTTTTCTTTACTTTAATTAAATGTTTTAATAGAAACAGATTTGAATACCTATACAAATTTGTTGACAATTTACATTTATTCATGTTGATATTATATATATATATGTATATATGATATGTATACATATACATACATATATATTTTGGAGGTCCTCTTTCCAAGTTTTTTCATTCATTCTCATTTACTTTTCATCATATGATTATATTCTTCCATTGAAAATCGCCATGCTTTGGGGCAGCTAGGTGGCACAATGGATAGAGCACTGGCCCTGGAGTCAGGAGGAACTGAGTTCTACTCTGGTCTCAGACATTTAATAATTACCCAGCTGTGTGACTTGGATAAGTCACTTAACTCCACTTACTTGCAAAAAAAACAAACCAAAAAAGAAAATTGCCATGCTTCTTTTATTAGGTGTTCTGATCTTCTGACTCTACTTTTTTTTACTTTTTCAATTATTTCATAAAGATCTTTCTAGATTTCTTTGTATTCCTCATTTATATGAATCTTAATCACTTTACAGTAGGTATAAATTGGTAGTTCACACATTTCTTCCTCTGAGTCCACTTGGATATTCATACTTGTCTTATATTTAATTTTTTATTTCTGGTACATAATTTTTTTCCATTTACATTGTTGCACTTAGTATGTACAATGTTGTACTATTCCATTCATCATTTCATATATCTTTCCATGTTTCTCTCTATTGGTCACTTGTAAAATTTCTTAAGATAGTATAGTATTTGATTATATTCATGTCCCACTGTTGATTTAATAAGTCCCTGATTGAAAGGCATATACTTTGTTACCAACTCTTAACTATCACAAAAAATTGCTTTTATAGATATTTTGGAATATATGGGGATTTTTTTACTTATATGTAACAGTTGTGGTTTAAGTCAAGTAATAAGTCTCTGGTTCAAAGTGTATGAACATATTACTTATTGCATTTGCTTGATTCAAATTACCTTACACAATAACTGCAGTATTTCATAGCTCCACCAACAATGTGTTACTATTGACATTTTGTTTTCATTTTTTGGCAGGATGCAGGATGTGAATTAAAAACTTAGAGTTGTTTTTAATTTGTATTTCTTTTATTAGAGATCTGGATTTTTTTTCTTCTGGTTGTACAGACAATCAAAAAATATTCTCTACTCTCAAATCACATTGCCAAGAAAAAAAAAATATTAACTCAAATGGTATTTTTATTTTAACCTTTACTTTTTAATATCCTTTGTTTTAATATCCTATAGTTTCTAAAGGATTGCAAATATACCAGCAATGAGGAGACATTATCTAATTTCACTATAATGCAACAACTCTAATTCCTTTGAATTATTTTTCTCCTATTGATGTCGATCTTCTTCCTTAATAAATTGTTAATATGAAGTCCTGAGGAGTCACTCAAAGTCTCTCAAACAAGATAACACCAAAATCTTTTTAAATGACACAATATTTTTGCATAATAAACTGTTTGAATGTTCATATTAAATTGGAAAAATAATTTAGCCATCCTTTTAAAAAGAAATTTCTCATTCTCATGAAGTAACTTCTTAACAACAGAGACAGGAATTCGGAGAGTCAAGTGAAAGAAAGATTTACTTTCAATTAATCATAGATCTTTATAATACATTTCATAGTTTCCTAATGCCCATGTTGAAAGGGAAAATACAAACCAAGTTATCAAGTCAATACACACTTATTAACCACTTATTATATACCAGGTTCTGCAAAATGCCAGGAATAAATTTAGCTCATTTAGTTTAAGGAATTTATTCAATTTTCCGTCATTAGGAAAATAATGAATTGTGCACAACTCAAAGACATTAATCTCGAAGAATTTTTGCTCATTAATATGATGTTTGTGCTATTGATTTTCATCTCAATAACTCAATAATAAAATAAAATTATTCCATTTGCAGACTATTTGCTGTAAGAAAGCTAATAACAAAACTTAATATAGTTTTCTTCCAAAATGGAAGAGCAATATTCTAAAACATAGTTTATTACATCTTATATTTTTTATCATTTAAAAAAATATTCAGTATCTGTGTATATATGTCAACTTAAACATTAAACTAAAAAGATCTACAATTATATGTTTTTCTAAATTCCTTTTAGAAGGTATATTCTATATAGGCATAATCAAAGTGGTAAAAAATTTTTTACTTTAGTAGCATTTTTCTAATCTCACCTCAAGCATCTCAATTTTAAATATTTCTTTGTACATTATTATGCATTTATCACTTTTTATTTCCATAATCATGGTAAATGAAATTGATTTCCAAATTCTCCTATATCCAATTCTTGCATACCACTAAATTTATTTAATTTTTGTTCATTTTAATTTTATTGATTTTACATAGCCCTCATTCTTGAATATATTTCTTCTCTTTTGTTGCCAAAAATAAAAAGAAATAAAATGATTAGGTCATATGATAGAATACTGCACAATTCACAGAATGTAAATTAAAGGTTTTCCTAAAAGCAGGACTAAAAATCAAATTCAAGTAATGATTTGTAAGTGAAATTTAGGATAAAAAGATAATTTTTCCATTTATAAATATATATTAATTTAAAGTCTACAGTGCACTTTCCTCACAATAGTTTCTTGATGTACATCTTGCAAGGGTTCCCCATTTCACAAAAGAGAAAATAGAAGCTCAGATTAAATGACTTGCCCATTGTTAACAAAATCAGTAAGAACAGAACCAGAACTTAAATCCATTTTGTTTTACTTAAAATTCTACCTTTACTCTATCTACTAAGGTAGTAGTATAAATTTTTAAATTTTGCTTTATTTCATAACTCTTTACATATGTATGTATGGATTTCTTAGAGTTTAACACTATTTATGTCCAGAGTAGAGAGAGATCATTTGTTTCTGGGTAAAGGAATTATAAATGCACATGATTAGAAAAAAAAGGAAATTAATATGTTCGAAAAGGTTCATAGCAGCTCTATGTGATAGTAAAAAACTGGAAATTATGGAGATGCTCATCAATTGGGGAATGAAGAACTTGTACTATATGATTGTTATGAAACAATACTATGCTATACTATGCTATAAGAAATGATAAACTTGATGATCTTATAAAAACATAAACTTGTATGAAATAATGGAATGAAATGAGTAGAAGCAAGAGAACATTATTCAGGAATAGTAATATTATTTTAAGAAGATCCTTGAGTGATAGTCATTTTGACTATTATAAATACCCAAAATAATTATAAAGTGCATTTGAAGGAAGACACTTTCTGCATCCAAAAAAACTGATAAATAGAAGTATGCATAGATAATATTTACCATACCTGACTGGGGGGGGGGGAGAGGGGGAAAGGAGGAAGAATGAAAAAAAGAAAGAAAAAAGGAAAATACATAACTTTTTATAAATTTAAAAGAAATGGGAAGTTTTAAATAATAGATTTGCTGTTTCATGTACAATAATTATTTTTCTACTATGTTATTAAGATACTTGTTTTATTTCTTGAGTTAAGAATAAAATAATTTACACTATAAATAAACATTACTTGTTTATAGGTAAAACAAGAGAAATATTACTTCACAGAAGTAATTTCAATTGAGTAATTTATTAAAAGATTGTTATATTTCATTGGGTAGATTTGGAAGAGAGCACTATAAATGAAGAAAATGAAATAAGATGAGGTATGAAACTGAGAGCAAATTTAAAGAATAGTATACTGTTAATTTAGGGATGTAATACAGACAGACATGAAAGCCAATGTGATATTAGGAAATAATGTCATACTATAGATTGACTAAAAAGTTTTACATATTTACTAACTGAAGCAAGTAGTTGCTATTTTGCATTTAGCTTTCATATGCAGAGGACAATTTAATTTGACTTGATAGGTAATACATTTTTCTTGAGTTTATCTTATTGTATGAAATATCAAGATTATGTTTCTTCTCTTTGAAGAGGGTTATCATATTTCCATCTAGCAAATTTTTATAAACTTTAATTTTTCCCCTATTTTTCCAAAGTCTTAGTCAATTAAGCATATCACTAATTTTGCTCTATCAAAGGATTCATGAAACTTAGATTGAGTCATATATTTTAACACTGAAAGGTTTGCCTCAGCAAATTTTTTAAAAGATTTTACTTTTCTCTTGTTTATGTAGTATTCATTCCTTTTAATTTCTGAAATCTTTCTTTCATTTAATAAATAGATAGAATTCATAAATTTCTTATCTTTCTTCTTTGACTTATATACAATTTTAATTCCAGTGGTACTTAACCTCTTAACTAACATTTGAAAAGATGCTATTCTTTTAAAATTTGAATGCTATTTCAGTTTTCATTCTGGTGTTTATTTTCCCAGAAAGATTTAATTGAGCAGTTTTTAGCTTAAATGTTTCCCGAACAGATTTTTCTTTAACCGTATATCTCCAAACAACTTTTGAAGAGTCACACTGAATATGTCTTCTAACTATTCCTATTCTGACAAATTGCAATCTGGACACATTATGGTTTCCCTGAAGTCATCTTACATACTCATTTGTCTTCATTTTTCCTCTCAGTACACCATAAACACTAGATTTCATAATTCTTAAAATCCTACTTTGTTCAAAATTTCTAGAATGTAGAAACTAAATATATTTAGCTTTATTTGTATATTCCTTAGCACAATGTATGAAAAAAAACACAGGTCTTAATGTTTAGGCTAATGTTGATGCTGCAATTATAGTAACCAAAGAAATATTGACAAGTTACCAAACAGCAAGTTTATATCAACTGGAGTGAACTCCTTAATATAGAAATTGCCTCCCAGGGTACATACTGAAATTTGATAATACTTTCTTATTCTGTGAGAGTTAATTAGATAGAGTCTCATATTATTAGGAGAGCTATCTAACATATTAGAAGCCTTCATTTAGATATTTCAACATTATACAGGGACTAGTTCATCATTATGACTTTGTTAGAATTTGATTGTTTTTAGCATGTTTTAGCCACATGACTGGCATTTTCTTCATTTCTTAGCATATAACCAAAAGAGAATAATTCCAATATTTAAGAATTATGGATTTGAGATTCAGTTCTTGAACATTCTTCTAAAGGTCTTGAAGGAAATAAATCAAAGTTATCTATACTCATATGAAAACATGCTCTAAATTACTGTTGATAGAGAAAGATAAACTAAAACAATTCTGAAACACCACCTCACACCTGACTAATGTAACAAAAAGGGGAAGTGAACAATTTTGGAGGGGATGTGGAAAAACTAATGCATTGTTGGTGGATTTGTGAACTGATCCAACCATTCTGGAAAGTAATTTTGAACTATGCAGAAAGGTTCATAAAAGTTGTAAAGATCTAACAATACTATTGCTATGTTTGCATCTCAAAAAAGATAAAAAAAAGGTGGGGAAGGGATGAAGAAGACCTGTTTTGATAAAATTTCCTGTAGCAACTCCTTTTGTGGTAGGAAATGGCTAAACAACCTGTTGTACATGATAGTAATGCAATATTATTGTACTCTTAAGAAATGACAAATAGGATCATTTCAGAAAAAAACCTGGAAAAATTACATGAAGTGGTGAATAGTAAACACAACCAGTAGTACATGGTAACAGCAATATTTTTCAGTGAAGAATTGTTAATAACTTAGCTATTTTCAGTAATACAGTGATCCAAGAGAATTTCAAAGGACAAACGATGTAGCATTTATCTACATCCAGAGAAAGGATGATATCAATTGAATACAGACTGAAGCAAAATTTTTTTACATTTTTTTATTTAAGTATTCTTGTATAAGAATGACTAATATGGAAATATTTTTCATATTTGCAAATTAATAACATTTATCTGGCCACATAAATCATCAGCATTTCTATATATATGAAACACAAAGCCCAAGAGCAAGAGATAGAAAGAGAAATTCCATTTAAAGTAACTATAGATGATATTAAATACTTGGGACTCTACCTCCCAAAACAAACCTAGAAACTCTGTGAACAAAATTATAAAGCACTTCTCACCCAAATAAAGTCAGATCTAAATAATTGGAAAACTTTCAATTTCTTATGGTTAGGTTGACCTCATTAATTAATACTCAATTAATAATTAATAATAATTAATTAAAATTAAAAATATAATAAAATTTAAAAAATAAATAACTTATTCAGCACCATAGTAATCAAACTACCAAATAATTTTTATTGAGTCAGAAAAAATAGTTCCAAAATTCATCTGGAGCAATAAAATGTGAAGAATAGCAAGGGAATAGATAAAAAAAAGTAAAGGAAGGTGGCCTGCCTCTACCAGATCTAAAACTATACTATAAAGTGAGAGTCATCAAAACTTCCTGGTACTGTTTAAGAAATTGATTAATGGATCAGTGAATTAGGATAGGTTCAAAAGAAACAACAGTAAATGACTACAACAATCTACTACTAGACAAACTAAAACATCAGTTTCTGAAATAAGAACTCTGACAAAAAATTGTTGGGAAAATTCGAAAATAGTATGGAAAAAACTAGGCATAGACACACATCTCACATCTTAATACCAAAATAAGGTCAAAATGGGTACAGGATTTAGACATAAAGGGTGACACCATAGACAAATTTATAGATAAAGAAATACTCTATCAAATCTATGGAAAGGAGATAAATTTATGACCAAACAAGAATTAGAGTACATTATAAACTTTAGAAATGAATATTTTTGACTATATTAAATTACAAAGTTTTGCAATAATAAAATCAATGCTGCCAAAATTAGAAGAAAAGCAGAAAGCTGGGAAAAAATCTTCACAACAGGAGTTCTGATAAAGGTCTCATTTTTAAAATCTATATAAAAATATATAGAATATATAGAAAATTGCATCAAATTTATAAAGTTACAAGTCATTCCCTAATTGATAAATGATCATTGGATATGAATAGAGTTTTCAAATGAAGAAATTAAAGCTACATATAATCACATGAAAAAATGCTCCAAATCATTATTGATTAGAAAAATGCAAATTAAAGCAACTATGAAGTATCACCTCATACCTATCAGATTGGCCAAGATGAGAAAAAGGGAACATGATCAATGTTGGAAAGGTTGTGGGAGGACTGGGACATTGATACATTGCCGGTGGAGTTGTGAATGAATCCAACCATTCAGGAGAGCAATATGGAACTATACCTAAAGAGCAATAAAAGTGATCATACCCTTTGAGCCAATAATTTCAATTCTATGCATAAATTCAGAAGAAATCATAAAAATGGGGAAAGTCCCAGAAGTTCCAAAATATTCACAGCAGCTCTTTTTGTAGTGGCAAAGAACTGGAAATTGAGGGAATGCCCATCAATTGGGGAACGTCTAAACAAGTTATGGTACATAAATACTATGGACAAGAACAATACTATTATTCTATAAGAAACAATAAATGGTCAGAATCCAGAGAAGCAGGGAATGATTTACATGATCTGATCCTGGGCAAAGGGAGCAGAAGAAAGAAAACAATGTACACATTAACAACAACATTGTGAGATGAACAGCCTTGATGGAAGCAGCTCCTTTCAACAGTTCAGAGAGCTAGGATAACCCAATTAGACCAGTTATGGACATTGCTATACCCATCCAGAGGAAGGAAAAACAAAACAAAAACAAAACAAAAACCCTTCAGAATCTGATGAACACTTTGTATAAAAACTATCTCTTATGTATCTCTTTTCCTTAATCCTAATTCCTCATAATGAAAATGACTAATCTATAAACATGTTTATCATATATATGATTATATATGATAAACATGTTTATATATATGATAAACATGTTTATATATACATATAAATATATATATATATATATATACATATGTACAATGCTAACCTGACTGTTCTCTCCTGAGGAGAGGGGGCGTGGGAAGAGAGGGTAGAAGGAAATTTTGTAACTTAAAAATATACATGCTCATATGGATGAAAGAAAAGAGTAAAGATATTATTTTGAAAAAGAACAACAAAAAAAAGAACAAAATGACCTATATCTGCTTACTATCACAGGGAGGAGAAGGAGGGATGGGGGATTTGGATCTCAAAACTTTAATTCAATTGCTTAATAAAAATTGAAAAAAAGAACTCCTTGAGGAAGACAAAAAAAGTGATGAGCAATTTTTTTTTCAGAAAAATCTGCCCAAGGGGGCAGCTAGGTGGTGCAGTGAATAGAGCACCGACCCTGGAATTAGAGGTCCTGAGTTCAACTTTAAGCTCAGACACTTAATTTCACCTAGCTTTGTGACTTTGGGCAAGTCACTTAATCCCATTGCCTTGCCAAAAAACCCCAAAACAACAACAAAAAAAACCCCCACAAAAATCTGCAAAGACTTACATGAACTGTTGCTGAATGAAGTGAACAGAGCCAGAAGAATATTTTAAATAGTAACAACAGTATTGAATGATTAAGACAATCCCAAAAAGATTCTTCAGGAGGTAGGCTATCCACCTCTAGAGAAATAATTGATATCTGAATCCAGACTGAACCACAATATTTTCTCTTTTTTCTTTTTTTTTTAAACAGTTGATTTGGACATGTTTTACTGCACATATATTTTCTTTATATGATTGCTTCCATTCTCAGGATTGGACAGAGAGGGATAAAATTTGGAACTCATAACTTTAAAAATAGTTAGAAGATGTTTTAACATATAATTTGGGGAAATAAACATAATTTAAATAATAAAGATTATCAAGGCAGTGTGGAGAGTGCTTTGGGTAATTCCTTTCTCATCTGGGATAAGAGAGAGAGGAGGACATATTACAGTGGTTATTATTTGTTTTCACATGACCTGATAAAGAGATTTCAAGAATGTGATAATGGTGGGGATTGTGGGAATAAATTCCTTAGGAGTGTGATGCCAAGAAAGGAGATGTCCTGTACAGCACCAACTTTGAAATTTGTCTCATGAATAAATCCAAATTCAAAAGTTCCTGAGTTTAAGAGTTCAGGTGCTAGATTATATCCTATTATGTCCTTCATTTGGATAAGGAGAAGATAATTCACATGATTTGGAGCCATTTTCCTATTTGAATCATCACACCAGTGACTCATTTGAACAATGAAATTCTAATGAGTTGCATCATAATATAGTAGATAAAGTACTAAACTATGAAACAGAAAGACTTTGATTCAAAACTACTCCTAGAAACATTAACTGTGTGACTCAGGGCACATTTCTGATACTCTGAACTCTAGTTCCTAAGCTATTAAAAAGAGAAGTTTGGATGTTGTCCTTGTTATTCAGTCTGATTTTTTTGCTATCCTATGAACCATAGCATGCTAGGATCTTTCTGTCCTCCAACATTTCTCAAAATCTGTCCAAGCTCAGGCTGATTGTTTCCATGAAACTTTATATCCATTCATGCTCTTGTCATTTCTTTCTCTTTTTGCTTTTCAATCTTTCCTAAATGTCAGGGATGTTGAGTCCCATCTTCTCACTATGTGATCAAGGTATTCATTTAAGCTTCAGCTTCAGTATTTAACCTTCTATTGAATAGACTGACTTAATATCTTTAATTATTGACTGATCTGATCTTTTTGTTGAACAAGGGACCCTCAAAATTCTCCAACACCACAATTTGAATTCTGCAATGCACATATTGAATATGATACAATTTATTTCACATAGTTAAGTACTTAATAAATGTTTCTTTCTCAAAATGTAACTAGGATTGGGCCCCTGGGAAAATATTTTAGCAGTTCTGAATGTATATTTTCTTACCTAAAAAAATGGGTATAGTAATACCTGAATTACTTCCCCTGATGAAGTTGTTTTCAACAACAAAAGAAATAATGATCTATAAATGTTTAATAAATCTCAGAGTACTACAGAATGTAGAATTCAATAATTAAAATGTCTCAGGAATGTGGTAATATTCATATGGGGAAGTATTTTTCTGCTTATGGATAAAACATATACGTGAATGCATGAATGAATCCATATTAACTAACAAAACATCCTTCAAAATACACAATTTAATTACTTTTCAATATGGCAAAGCTAACAGGCAACATGCTACAAGAATTATCTATGAGAGCAATGTATATTTCACATATTGTGTCACAGACTGAGATTCAAATTACATTTCACTAAAAAGGCATAGTTAAGTCTCAGAATGTGTCAAAATTTTAAAAATGCAGTATCTGCTTTTGATTACCATTTTGGAAAACAAAATTAGTACCATTTTTATTCTGTGCTCAGCCAATTTTCAAAATGTTCTAACATTATCAATCAGACAGCAAAATTCATGCTTCTAATAAATTAAAATAAGAGAATCCAAGTTTTAGAATAACTAGTTTTTGCTTAGGCTACCTAAAATTCAATAATGTGTGAAAATCATTTTCTTCAAACCCATTCTCTCTCTCTCTCTCTCTCTCTCTCTCTCTCTCTCTCTCTCTCTCTCTCTCTCTCTCTCTCTCTCTCTCTCTTCCATTTCTGTCTCCTTATACCTGTTTTTCTGTTGCACTTTATTATCTTGATTGCCTCTGCGTCTATCCCTATCTTGTTGACTCTCTCTCTCTCTCTCTCTGTAGCTTTTTCTTTATCTTTCTGTGCTAAAAATCATTGGGTTCCTTTAATAGACTGTGATTGGCCAATTGAACCCTCTTCCAAAATTGTTGGCTATTATCTGCTTCAAGTATAGCACACATCAATAGAACTTGAAAAGTGGGTTTTTAGGAATGTTTGTGTGAATATAAATTTGAAAGACAGAAGAGTGCACAAAGCAAGCATAAATAAGGAAAACCAATCCAAAGTACTCAACTGATAGTAAATCTTGAGAAACATCTTAGATACCATCAATGTTAAAGAAGATTTTTATTAAACTATTCTATTATAGTTCTATAATTATAGTATTAGGAGCTTGGGCTCCACTAGAAAATCTTTTTGAGAAAGTAGAGTCAGCAGGCAGTCTAAATAAGGCTTCACAAGTAAAATTTTCTTTACTCAGAATGATCAAAATGAATGAAAAATATTAAGGATAATTTTTAAAAAGACCAGGATTCCTGACCTCATATTTTCTAACCTAACCACACATTATTTCTCTTTATTAACTTTATAGACCAGTCAAACTGACCTTCTTATTGTATCTCTGTTTACTATCTTTATGATATTATCCAGCTTCCTTCCATGACTAGCATCCATGTTTTCCTCATAGATTCCTATTTTCCTTCAAAGCTTTACACCATTAAATTTTTTTAACTTTCTAATCTGATTACTGCTTTCTTCACTCAAATTGTCCAATATCATTATGTATTAGTTTATGAACATTTTCATATACATACATACATATATATTTGTGTATACATATATGCATGTATATACCTGCATATGGATTACAGTATACACACCATTTGTATGTGTTTTGTATATATATATATATATATACATATATATATATATATGTATATATATATATCTCCAGATAAATAGTTATGTACATAGAAACAAAATCATACAAACACGTGTATCTGCATTGCACATTTACATGTGATGCACACACATAAATACATGTTGTCTCCATAGGAAAAATGAAAGCTATTTCACAATTCTCAGCAAATAGTAGGCGCTTAATAAACTGATAATCCCTGATTCTCTTGAAGGAAACACATGTTGAGAAATCAATATAAAATGGTAATATATTTTTCAATCAAATAACAACTTCTCTTAGGTATACTATCTTAATATGGTAGAATTGTTGAAGTGATTTTTATGATTTTAAACATGCATATTTGAAATCTGAATTAGTTATGGCAATTCCTAATTATTTTCACTATACAGTAATACTAGCTATATGACATGAATTCATTAATTAGATTTAATGATTTGCCTTTGGAATGCTATGTAGAGAGAAGAGCACTTGATCTGAATTGAGAACTATGATTATATACAAAACTCTGATCTGTGTCCTGGGACTTCACTTGTTTGAATTTCAGCTTCCTCATCATTTAGTAAAATGAAGGATGGTAATGTCTTTACTCCTTATTTTACAAGGAGTTTTTGTAAAGATCCAAATAAGATGAAATATATAAACCAATAATTATAACATATTATATATCAGCCATTATTTTGGAAATAAATTTTATTATCAAAAGTAATTGAAAACAACCCAATGTAAATTGATGGCTGTGCTTGTATCTCACATTTGAATAGCTGTCTTACTTATTTTTTTCTTAATGAAACTTATTATTTTTGAAAGCTGACTTCCTGAGAAGAAATGACATATATTAGGATATATTTTCTTGATCATATTTTGCAATGAAAATGTAAACACAGGAAAATGGAACTGGTGGAATATTGAAAACTCATCTCATTAAAACGTTGATTTACTTTGTACTTTCTGAAACTTAGAGAATATTAATTATTTACTCTTTTTCAATTACCACATTTTTACATGTCTTAAGGCTTTAAATTATGATGCTGTAGGAATAAAAAGATTATGAAATCATAAATTTCCCCAAGTCAAAAAAGTGAAGATGAAAATAATAAAAATAAACTAGTAATTAGAACTCATAATGGAGAATTTATTCCAGAAACTTTGTGTGAATCAAGTTTAGGGTATTAAAATGAATAAAAATTTGTTTCAAACTCCTTTCTAATTAATTTTTTATGAACTAAGCACTTTTCACTAACTTGAAAATTCCTATTCCTTTGTCTTTGTGTG
The DNA here is from genome assembly GCF_037893015.1 of Macrotis lagotis. Taxonomy (NCBI): domain Eukaryota; kingdom Metazoa; phylum Chordata; class Mammalia; order Peramelemorphia; family Peramelidae; genus Macrotis; species Macrotis lagotis. Next base: position 529,642,449 of record NC_133658.1, read on the forward strand.
TGTGTGTGTGTTTATGTGTGTGTGTGGTGGGGTAAGGTGATTTTACTCACCAATGAGAGAAACTATTGGAATGGACTCTGTACTTATATGGATTGTCAACAATGTTGTAAATCTTTTTTGGGTTACTGAAATCTTAATATGGCTTTTTTAATGGTTATAGAGTATAAGCCAGAGAGAGAAAAATTAACCAAGGTCTTTCTGATTCTAAGATCAACTCTCAGCCATGTTGCCTCTCTGTAAAATGTGCCCCAAATGCCTTAGTGCCAGTTTAAGGTAGCAAATTTAAATTCTTAGTGAAGTTTCATACTAGCAAAACTTTAGAAACACCATTTTATATTACTTTCCTTAAAATGTAGTATGTCTTCTATACTTTCTTAAAAGATACAACTCCCTCACCACCAATAACTTGCATCTCATTCTAAACCTTAGATTATATGCAATTGTACATAGAAACACATCAAAAAAGTGCATTTCAAGTTCACATTCAAAAAAGTACATTTTTTCACATAAAAAAGTACATTTCAAGAAATGATGTGAATGTTTGACGTTTGGCAGACAGTTGATTAAAAATAAATAAAATCATTTTTAAATGTAGAGACACCTGCATCACATACAAGAAAGTACATAATATTTAATATATATTCCAATTGAAGGCAACAAGAAGAAATAGACTTTGAGAATATTTAGTGTCATTCTTTGAGGAAAACAAATAATGAATAGAAAAATATTAAATTAAAAACTTAATGGTTAAAAGTAATTTAATTCAGAGGGTAATATAAATTGACATTCACCATTTGTATTTTTTTCACAGCAGATATCCTGGTGGTAGAGATTCAGTTATTTATAGTGGTCAGTTTTGATTACTTGAGCAAATTGCAGTAGCAACTTAAAACACTTACGATTTTATTTTACCACAAAGTGATGGAACTCTTTCCCCTAGATTTTCAGTGATCTTTTCCCCTATAGTAGAAGTCACAGGAATTTAAGTTTGCAAACTTTTGTTGGTAAGGAATACATTGAAGGTACATATGATTGAAGAAGAAAGAATCTAGTATGTCTGTTTAGTTTATTTATACCATGCAAATATTGGCATAGCAGGAAACTCTATAAAGAAATGAGTATACACACATTATTCAAAAATAGTGTTAATATTTACATACATAATTTATTGAATCAAACATATTAGTTTCCTTTTAGTTCATTTTTATTTTTGTGTTCACACCTAAAATTATTCTTTATTACAAATAAATAGTATTGTAAATTTATGATATACTATGCTGAATATTTTATTCTTAGATAAATTAATGAATAATGGATCTTTATTCAATTACTAAGTAGTTACTTTATAGAAAATCACATTTCTGGATATCTTTAGTGACCCAAAGAAGAATAGGGCTTAGTTCTTACTTTCAAGAAGTTTGATATAAATGCATAAAACATTGAACAATTAAGATAATGATGTGAGGGGAAGTACAAGGTTATAAATATTTAATTATTTACCAAAAAGTATTACCAATAAAGACTATGAAATCTAAGGATAAAGAGATCAACTGGGAATGGAATGATATGGAAAATTAACCTAATCTGGACCCTAGAAAATGGGAAGAATTTACAATTTCCAGATGGAAGAGGACATTATTTCTGTAATGGAGAATAAGCTGGTATAAAATTTAAAAGTAGAAGAATAAGCATTTTAAATATAGTGTTTGAATAGTGAGAAGTTAGGGTACAAAGGTAGATTTGAGTTAGGATACATACTAGACTGAGTTTGGATTTTATCACTCTGATATGAATTTCAGAGTTATGCTTTGGACAACGAGATGTCATTAAAAATTGAGAGAGATATGGTAATAAAAGTGGTCAATTTTAATTTATTAACAAATGAATGATATATGATTATAAGAATGGAGGAGAAATAAAATAGAGGCAGGGAATGAGATGCTTTTCTTCACTATTCTAAGCAATGAAATGAAATGATAAAGTCTTTGGACAAGGATAATGATAGTTGGAAGAGAAAAGAAAAAAATGATAGAGTCATAGCCAAGAAAAAAACAAAGGTCTCTAGTAACTCCTTGGAGCAAAAAAGGGAAAAAAAGAAGAAGCCAAAAATATATATAAGGTTAATAAGCCCAGGTGATTAGGAAAATGGTGGCATCATTAAAAGAATGAATAAAACAAGAAAGAGAAACTTATTTTAGAAAGAAAGATCATTAGTTTGATTGTTGAGCTTTTATTTTTAATTTCAAATGATAGCAGGATAATTTAATTTGAAAATTCTGATGAACAGTTAAGAATGCAAAATTAGAAAACTGAGAGGTTAATAAGTTAAACAAAGTAGATGTTAGGACAATTTGCACAGACATATCATTGAAATCAAAGATGAGGTCTCTGATATTACAGTGAAGAAAAAAGAAATTAGTTTAAATTTTTTAGTGTGTCCATATTCAGGCAGAAAGGGAGCCAACAAAAACAGACAAAAGTATGAGAAAGCAAAATGTTGTTCAAAGAACAAGGGAGTGTGAGATTTGAAAGAATTTGGAATGGTCAACCAGTATCAAATGCTTTAGAGATTGAATATGCTTGGATATTAGATCCATATCAACTATCTTATGTGATAAAGAAATTCCCTCTGTTTCCACTAAGTCAATACTGATATTTACTAGCAGAATAGAAAAAAAATAGACAAAAGAATTTCTAAAAACTAATTAAACAGATAAATTAAATTTGATCTGCCTTCACCTTGGAGAACACTTTCAAATACTGTGGTATAGTTAGTCTTTACAAATAAACTAAATAGATCTAATAATTGGAGTTATTATTGCACCTTTACAGTCTCCTAAAATAAACAGCTATATACAACTGTCAATTATCTTCAGGCAGCAGTGAAAATGGACTTTAGAAAAGCAACACATTGAGCTATTGCTTAAAACACTGAACTGATCTGGAGGCAATGCAAAAACCCCCATAAATACAGGGAGTAACTGAACAAAGAAACCCATAATTCAGTTCAGTTCCACAAATACTTATTAAGTGCCTTCTGTATGCTGAATAAATAAAAATAATTTTCCCGCTATGGAGCTTGGAATTTAGTAGAGTAAATATTAATAATCTAAGCATAGGTACAAGACTTGTATTTATGGAATAATAGCTTCTATTTTTTTTTTATTTTCCTACTAGGTAGTTAATTGCATTGTTACCAACATCTCCATGTCAGTCTAATGAACTTATTTTCAGTTAATTTTGTGGATCATGTTGATTACAATGTTTCCTTCTAATTCATGACAATTTCTGAATTTATAACATCTGTATCACAACATATTGCTTCAGTTCTAAAGGTATTGTTAATAGTCTAAATTCTGACTTGAATAATGATAAATTATCAATCCTTCAAGCAGATGGCACAGTATTTCAATAACTTTTGTGGTATGACATTCCTCTAAACAATAATGATGACACTTTAAAAAAAACCTCCAATGACTCCTTATTACCATTGGGATCATGTATAAAATCCTGTATTTGACATTTGGAGAACTTTTAACCTTTCCTTTTAGGTCTATCACTGACATTCTACACTTCAGTCAAATTGGCCTTTTTATTATTCCTCAGATATGACATCTCCTCTGTTACCTCATGCCACTTTGGAGGCTCACTGCTAAGCCTGGAAACCACTCTATCTTTTCTTCTGCCTCTTAAAATTCCCATTCTCTTTCTACACTCTGCATGAGTGCTACAACTAGGGGCAGCTAGGTGGTGCAAGTGAATAGAGCACTGGCTCTGGAGTCAGGAGGACCTGAATTCATGTCTCACCTCAGATACTTAATAATTATCTAGCTATGTGACCTTGGGCAGGTCACTTAACCCCATTGCCTTGAAAAAAAAATGAGTGCCACAGCTTAGAATATTCTTGATTCATTTAGCTGTTAATGTCTCCTCAATATATTTACCTTGCATTTACTCAGCATATGCTTATATGTATATATGTTGTTTCTTTGATACAATTTTATCTCCTCAAGGATAGGGTGTATTTTATTTCTTTGATTGCATAACTCACATCTAATGGAGTAACTGGTCAATAGTGTAATAACAATGTCTCTTGATGGAATCACACAAGCACAAAAAGAAATTATAATCTGCTTTCTGTCATTCTGACAACAAAATTTAATTTTCCTATAAACAAGCACCCAGTAATTTTAAATGATAATAGAGATAGTGTTTAATCTTTTTAGAAAACATATAAGATATTCCTTTTAACATCTTCTTCCTTACCAACAGTCTACTACTCACTGAATAAAGGAAGGAGACTTATACTCTTATCATTATCCATTAAGAGAATAACACTACAGTGAAATGATAATGACAATAAAGGAATTTGTACAAGATATTTTACTTTATTTCATGGTACAAGTGAGAAATAATAAAATGTTCAAGTTAAGAAATCATACACAAGATAAAATACATTATATATAAACATATATATATACATATTTACATATATAATTTTTTCATGTCACTGAATAGACTGCTTGCAAAAGTGAAAGTTTGAAGAAAAAACAAATAACTAACAACAAAAACATACATACATTTTAGTTTCAAAAAGTAATGATTACACCAACAAAAATATATTCTACCATATGTTCAAATCTGAGCAAAAGTTAGAATAAGTGGGGGGGATTGGAATGAATAAAATCTTCATTTCATAGCTACTTCACATTATGTCTAAATGAACAGCAACAAGAAAGTAATTGAGGTGAAACAAAACATTCCATTTGCACTGAAAGAAAATATAAAAAATGAATCCTTGGAAAAGGTAATCATATCTAGTTAATGCTATTAATTATAAATATTCTTGAACTCCTTTTGTCTTTTGCAAAAGAGCTGCATGAATTCTTATTGTTCAATTCAGGCATTTACTTTTCAAGAATCTTGTTATTCTCATCTACTTACTATAGGACTAAGTTATAATGGCAGCAACACTAAAATGAACTGCGGGGGAAGGATGGGACCAGTACAAGATTTCTAAACTAAGCTCCTACTTCTTTCAATTGATTTCATTATTCCTAGACTTGTTCTAATATATAATTGTCAAATGTAACCTAAAATATTTCTAGCATTGCTATTTACAGGAAATCTTATTTTTATGATTGACAAAGTCTTAAGATATTTAATTTGTAATGGTTTGTTGTAACTTACTATGCCTAGTCATGTACCCACACACTTTGAATTAAAAATTGCTGGTGTCTATTTATATTGGTGGCTTTTGTTTTTTTAGATAACTGGAAGGAACAAATCCTTATCTTTCCATTCCATCTAAATGTAAGGTTCTTTTTTAAAAGTAATATCTCATATTTTTAATGTGGATTCACTTTTTCAAATCTGTAACTGAGGTTTCACAGAAGTGAGAAATGAGATAATTTAATTAGGCTATCTCAAACAGAGTATACTGATTGTTAGAAATTTAGTCAGGACAAATGAAGATATACAGCTAGTAAATTACCATGCTCCAAATACTCCAAATACTCCCTAACAATCAATTCAAAGACACTTCTGGATAGAGTTACGTATAGATTTTTTTTGGGGGGGAACATATTAGTTTTAAAATTATATATATACATATATATGCATATATAATTTCAAAAGTATTTTGCTCTAGAGAAACATTTCATGATTTGTTTCAGATGGATTAATTCATTGAAAATTATTAAAATATCAAGTCTCAATAAATTTAGATTTTCTATCTTTTGGTGTCTTTATCAGGAATCTCAAGAAAATAGTTATCTTTACAACAACTATTCAATATGATTACATCAGGGAATAAGGGAACCTTAAAAATTCATTAAATTAAATTTCAAATAGCAGTATGTTTGAAGATTTTTTAAATAAATAACAATAAATATTTAATGTTAAATTCTGTCACTATGTTGTTTATTAGACAAGGAATGGAATCACAAACATAATAACATACTTTAGTTTTTATTTTTTCCTATTATCATCATCATTATTTCACCACCTTGACCCTCAATTATCTTGTTTATAAAGTGAGAAGCATCAGATAACTTTCTCTCTCTCATAGTAGTAACTACACTTACAACGTGCTTTAAGATTTGCAAGTGCTTTACAAATATTTCATTTTATTCTCATTAAAACTTGAAAGTACTGTTATTAAAAGACAATTTTATGAGTTAAGAAACTGAAAGGTAGCAAGGTTAAATGTCTTATTACATGTAAATGACAAATGAATTTGAACTCAGGTCTTTCTGATTCTGGACACAGAACTCCATCCACTGTACAACCTAACACCAGTTGAGTATTACTGTGAAAGAACCTATATCAACTCTAATAGTTAAATAAACTTGTTGAAAATAGAATACTAGTATATCACCTAGACAACTATGCTACCTCTTACAAATAGCCCAATGTAAAACATTTATAGAAAAAGCTTTTAGAACATTAATCATTCAACCCGCACAAATCTACTGTGGTCATAATGTATTCTTAACCAAATTCTATCATCCAAATGACTAAAGTTTCATATTAAATATTACTTTAGCTAAGTTATTATTGCATTTTTCTGGAATTATTATTGAATTTGCAACTGTAGTCACTGAAAGTATAAGGCAAAAATTGTCAGAAATCATGAACAAGCATTAAAAATTAATGGACGTATCCAAACATTTATACTGCCACTATTTTGTTGGATTCACTTCTGCCCACAGGAGAAATAGGGTAAGAGTCATTCTGGATTAGCATGAGATTTATGAGAAATTTTATTGTAAAAGTGTGACTAATAATTTCTGCTGCTACACTGAACTGACAGTTTCAATGGCAATGCTATGTCATTTGCATGCTGAATGCAAAGGGGACTATTGTTATGCTTCAAGGGAAACAGCAAATGTCAAGGTCATGGCATTAAAAGGTACAATTCACTTCATATAACTTGACTAATTCAAATAGAGATTTCTCATTTTTAAGTGAATAAAAACAGTTTCATTGCACATATTTAAAAATTCACCTAGATAAATGTAACTATGATTAATATTTAAGCTTGAATTTTTACCATATTAATTCACTTGTATGCATTTTAAGAAAATAATATTAAAAATTTGGTTTTAGCTAAACATGTGATCTATGTCTGAATTACATTCAAATCCAAACTAAACAGATAAGAATAAAATAAAAAGTGATTTTTAAAAAGATCTCATATGCCTCCATTTTATCTGCCCTCACATGATTAATTTCTATGTTGCCAAAGGACCTAGATCAATTATACTCCGCAAAATTTTTTTATTCCTCATTTTCTCAATAAAATTAAGTTGATATAAGCATATGACTTTCCTAAATGAAAATAGATATATCCCAATTATTAATACATTATATTCTCCCCTAGAGGAATATTAGAAAATTATAGCAATAAAACTGAAAATGCACCTACGCCTAAGGAAATTTTAGAAAGAACATAATAAACAGAGTAAAAATTGAACCTAATGTAGAGGAGTGATTTTTTTTTAAATAAGAAGTTTCAAGAAAGTAGTGAGGGCAATTCCAAATTAATTAAAGAATTTTACTTAAGTTTAACTACTGAGATTGATTTAGTGACTTAAATTATTAAGTCTGGTAAATAAGTTCAAAAGTGCTAATACATCCTAATAAATTCTGAGGAAATAAAGTAGCTGGATAAAGTCAATAATATTTATTATTATGTATGTATCTGTAATCATATAATTATAATATTATAATTATTATATGGCATAGCATTTTATGCCATAATATAATTATTTAATATTCAGAAAAATTAATATAGGTTATATACTTATATTATATATAATATACTATTAATATAATAATCCTCCCCATGTTTGTTTCATATTTAATATATAATTCAAGGAAGAGTTCCAGGCCAAAGAATACTTCATCTCTTTTCAAGTGATGTACCATTATACTCCCATTCAGAGAACTTCTTTCCCACCACAGTTTCCTATTGTGTATTGAATTGCCCCGACTAGAATGTAATGCTCTGGAAGGTTTAGCAACCTTTAGCACAGTGTTTGGCACAGAGCAAGTTTGATAAATGCTAAATGAGTGACTGAAACTGCCAAATCCATATGTAATGTCCTTCCTAATTTTCTGTAAGCATTCACATATGTGATGGGGCAATATCATCTACTACTATTACATATAATTTCCTCATATTCAGAATTTCAAATAAAAATATTTGATTGCATTCTGTGCTACCATAAAAAATTCTGCAATGAATATTTTGAAATACTGGAGACCTTCCTTTCTGTCTTTGATTATCTTGTGGTATAAACTTGAGTGGGATCTATGAGTCAGAATGTATAAAAATAAGTTTAGATATCTTTCTCATAAAATTCCAAATTATTTTCCATTGTGGTAGTCTCTTTTCCCAGTTTTTCCAACATTGGCTACTTCCTCCCTCTTCCTCTTACCTGATTTATCTTTCTTATTTTTTTTTCAATGAGAGGTAAAACTTCAGAGTTTGAGCAAGTGGTCATATGACTTGGTAACTTGCAATAATTTTGAGAATTACATATTTATATTTTAATAGCATTTTGGGGAAACAGTTCTTACCCTTAGGTATTTACAATAATTTTCTGTCTATTACTTAGAAATAACTGATGCAGAAATTTTTATCTTCTCACCCCATCTGCATTGATTTTCTTTATTCAAAAGTTTTTCAAATCCTTGTAAACAAAATTGCTCTTTTTTTTAGGATCTCTTCATGTTTTAAAGGGTGAGTTTCACTCTCGCTCTTTCTTATGCAATTCTTTCAATTTTCTTTCCAAAACTTTTCATTCTCATTCATTTCCAATTTTGATCCTCTCATTTTTATCTCTACAAATTCTTTTAGAACCATTTCTTTACCTCTAGTCATGACCACTATCCTAGGGCTGGCCATCATCATGTTTGATAATGTATTTGGTCACTATTTGGTCACTCTTCCTTCTGTCTCTCTCCTCATCTATCTATTCTCCACAGAGTTTTAAACAATTCTCACTTATGTCCCTTATTGGTTTAAGAAATTTCAGTGGTCCATTAGCATGATAAAACACAAAATGGCAGGGATTTAATAGAAACAGAAGAGACTAAGAAGAAAAAATATGCAAAAAACAAAAAGGGTACATGATTTTTGACATATAATTTAGCCATAAAGGGAGATACTGGGGTGGGGGGAGCTGTGTGGTACAGTGGACAGAGCACGGATCCTGGAGTCTGTAGGAACTGAGTTCAAATGTGACTTCAGACCTTAATGATTACTTAGTTGTGTGACCTTGGGCAAGTCACTTAACCCTATCGCCAATTAGGGGAGGAAGGAATAGTGTTTCTGTCAGATATATAGAGTGGAGAAGAATTTATGATCAAACGAGAGATAGAGAACATAATGCAAAATGGATAATTTTGATCACATCAAAATTAAAATTTTTGGTACAAACAAAACCAATGCTATGAAGATTAAAAGAAAGTGCAAAGGTGAGAAACAATCTTTACAGTCAATGTTATTAAAGTGTGGTTCTAATAAAGTTCTAATTTCTAAAATAAATAGAGAATTTAGTCAAATTTTCCAAGTCATTTTCCAATAGATAAAAGGTCAGTGAATATGAAGAAGTAATTTTCAGATGAAGAAATTAAGTTATTTATATTCATATGAAAAATGCTCTAAATCACTATTAATCGAATAAATGCAAATTAAAACAATTCCGAGGTATGACATTATAACTATCAGATATGCTAATATGATAGAAAAGTGAAATTATATTTGTTGGAGGGGGAGCTGTGAATTAACTCAATTGCCATGGACATGGAAATAGAATCAAAGAGCTACAAAACTGTGTATACCCTTTTGCCCATCAAGACAAGGACTGCCTCCCGAAGACATTATAAGAAAGGGAAAAGGACCTACATGTTCAAGTATATTTATAGTTTTGTTGGAGGATTGCATAAAATAAAAAGTCTCTTGCTCCTTTCAAGGAAGGCTATGACAAATGTGGACAGCATACTAAAAATCAAAAATAACACTTTAATCGACAAACCCCTTTAGAGTCAAAGCTATGATTTTTCCAGTAGTAATGTATAGTTGTGAGAGTTTGACTACAAAAAAAGTTGAGTGCAGAATCAAAGCTTGCAAATTGTGATAATGAAGAAAACATTTGAGAGTCCCTTGGACAACAAAGAGTTCAAATCAGTAAACACTCAAAGGAATTAATTCAATCTATTTAATTGAAACTGAAGTTTAAATACTTTGGTCACATAGCAAGAAGATTGGTCTCTGAAAAAGACCCTGATGTTAAGAAAGATCGAAGGCAAAAAGAGAGGGGAATCATATAAGATGAGATGGAAAGATAGGATCATAGAAACAATGAAAATGAATTTGAATAGACAGAGACAGTAGAAGATAGAAGGATTTGGTTTGCTCTGGTAGTTGGGGTCACAAAGAGTTTGATATGACAGTAAGACAACAACAACAACAAAAATCTAACACTGAATCTTTAACAATTGACTATTGGGAGTTAGTTTGTACTGACTTAATAATACCTCAGAATCTATCTTTTTGTTATAAATGTCCATTTCTGAACTATAAAAATAATTAGCATTTAAGCTAATTGAGGTTAAGATTTATAGTCTTTTCTTCAGCATCTCATAAAATTGGTAGCACTTTAAAAAAATCTCAAAGTAAATTCTAAGTCTTCCTCTATTCAGATTAAGTTTTTGCTACACATATATTTGTGGTGAAGTGTTTCACATAATAGATACAGAAGCAGCTACTGTCGCAATGGATGTAGCATTGAACCTTGGATTAGATCTAAATTCAAATACTGCCTCAGATACACATTGATACTGTCTCATTTTCCTTTTCTATAAAATGGGGATAATAATATCACTTATCCTCAGGATTTTTGAGATGATAAACTGAAGTGATATTTGTAAAATGTTTTGCAAACCTTAAAACATCACATAAATAATAGCTATCATCATTAAATATATATATATATATATATATATATATATAGAGAGAGAGAGAGAGAGAGAGAGAGAGAGAGAGAGAGAAAGAGAGAGGAGAGAGAGCTACACATATCCAAAGACTTGTAGGAAAGTCAAATTTCTCTTTATTTCTATAATCTCTATAATTTCAACACTATTCCAGTCTAGAAGGACTTCCTAAAAACTTTTTGTGAGATTTCATAATTGTTCACCTATTATCAATAGGACTAAATATCCTTTAATGGAAAAATAGAAAAAATAAAAACTGGGAGGAAATCCCTCTATGTTAGAGAGACATTCCATTGGGAAGGTCTTTACACACATATATCTTTTTTTTAATTTTCATCCATATGCTCAGATATTCTAAATGATAGGCAGGAAAAATTAACCTGTGATTAATTCTAGAATTTAATATTTGCTTCAATTTCCTAAAAAGAGATAAAACCTTTTACTAGTATATTTAATAAAAAATCCTTGAAAGCATTATTTACAAAGCTTTATAAATTGATGAAAAGAAAGCACATATACTTCTTTATAGTTGATCTAGGAAGATAGTTACCTTAGTCTTCTGTTTTTACTTCAATGACATTAATATTGCTACTTCTTTTTTGAGCGATATGCTTCTTTTGTACAGTTTATATTTTTCTCATACATTGGAGAAAAGGTAAGTTTTTTCCCCCAACTGAACTGTCATTTATTGATTGAATTAAAATAAAAAAATGCTTTCTGAATGTCTCTATTTCACAGTACTTAGCTAATATTAAGTGCTTAATAAATGTTTTCATCCATTCATTTATCCTTGCTGTAGGCAAGGATAAATAAAAACTTGCTTTAAAAATTATTGTTATAGTTATATGATAATTCATCATTAAAAACATAATTATCAGTTAGATTTTGACCAGAGAAGAAGATATTTGATTTCTCCATTGAGTCAAAGGCATTTTCATCCTGAATATCTAGGCAGTAATTGAAAATAAAGATGAAAAAAGAGCAAAAATAAGGTATAGGTGTTGATAGCAAGAAAATTAAAAAAAAATAAAATGGGGGAAATGAAGAGTAAGTTAGAAAAAGAAAAGACCAAAAGGGCTTAAAATGTAGTAGCAAAAAGAGAAATTAAATTAAATATATAGATAAAGTAAATCAGTTAAGAAAACTGTGAAAATGAAAGATCATATAGGAAATGAAATTTTTATTACTTGAGAATTTGTAATATGTCCAGCATCAATCACCTTGATAATATTGGTGATTGTATTCTTGTACTTTACATCTTTTACATATTGTCCTTATCATAATGCCTTAAAGATAAAAAAAAATAACAAAAGAAAAAATGGGAGTGGTTACTAATTTTCATCTACCACACTGCAAGACCTTTCTAGAATGGTCTAGCAGCATTGAAGGGTCTTCTCTTATCCCTTTAAACACAAAAGAATGAGACACTTGCTTCAACCAAAGTCTGAATTCCCTTCACCTACCTAATATTGGCTATGCCTGAAAGAGGTAAATATTTAACAATCTTTTAGTAAAAGGAAGAAGAGAAGAGGAACTTGCAGAATGGTAACCAAATGTAAAGCAAAAGGGATATTCTCTGATTTCTGTAGCTAGGTGTGGTAGCTTTACTTCTTTCAAGTTATTTAGTAACATAATTTGCAATATCTTCTCAATGAACTTTTAGTCATGATTTTAAATTATCTCTGAGGAGGAAAATGACAAATATATTGTCATTCTTTCATGTGTAAATGTCAGTTATTTCCTTGAATACTAAACACTTTTTATATGTCATTCAACTAAAAAAGGTCACAGAATTTTAGATGACAATTAGTTGCTAAAAGAGCATATCACTAAATATGGCTCGAAAATGTGTCAAGATCAATGAGGTAATTAATTCTTTTAGTTCACTATTTTTGTTGCACAATCAGATAATGATGCACAGCTTTTGTTTATAGGAAAATTAAATAGACATTATTCTATTTTGTATGAAAAATAACACAAATAAATTGAACTAAAACAAAGGACTGCACAAATGGTAACTGAAAAGAAATTTAGTTTGTGAATATATTAACATTGTTAGGAAACTGACAATCCCTAAAACAACAATGAAGTAGAATAAGTTCCTTAACAGATGTATGAGAAGAAAGGGTTGGTGGGAAAATCCCCAGAGGGATGGGAAAGACACAAATTACAATGGCACTAGTATATTCAAGAATATTAAAGAGCTCCAACAGTTACTGTTCATTAGTTATTATGTCAAATAAGAAAAGAAATCATAAATATTTCCCATTAGATACTATGTGGTGAGAAGAAGCTCTAATGTGAACATCACTACATGCTGCAACATGATATACATACAAATGTGACATTTACTCTAGGGGTCAGAAGAGGTCTAGATTTTGACACCAAATATCTGTGTTTGAATCTGTGTTCTGTGATTCATAAATTGGTGACCTCATGGAGGTCCTTTCGTACCTTCAGACATCAATTTCTTTGGAAATTTAAGGACTTAGAAAATATGACCAATCACTGCAATTCTTCCAAGCTTTAGCATTTTAAACTGTTCCACTGCCAATTGTTTTACAAGCATATGTCATTTTATTGTGCTTTCCTTCATTGTGTTGCGCAAATATTGAAGTTTTTACAAACTGAAAGTTCATGGCAACTTTCTATGGAACAAATCTGTTGGCAAAATTTACCCAATAGTTTATGCTCCCATCACATCTCTGTATTACAAATTTGATAATTCTTATAATATTTCCAACTTTTTCAACATTGTTATGGTTCTTATAGCGATCTGTCATCAATTGTTATTGATGTTACTATTATAAATATTTTGGGGCACTATGACCCACACTCATATAAGACATTGAATTCCACAATTGCTGTGCATGATCTTATTGTTCAACTGACCACCTATTCCTCATCTCTCTCTCTCCTGGGGCCCTCTCTATTTCTTAAGACACAAAATATTGAAAATTGGTTAATTAAAATCCCTATAATAACTTCTAAGTGTTCAAGTGAAAGGAAGTGTCAACAGATGCAGCAAACTTCATTTCTGTCTTATTTAAGAAAGTGTCAAAGCCACCTCAGCTACTATCAGCCACTTCCCTGATCAATCAACAGTCATCAGCTTTGTGGCAAGACCCTCCACCAGAAAAAAAAAAGAAAATAATTCGCTGAAGTTTCAGAAAATGGCTAGCATTTTTAGTAAGAAAATTGTTTTTTTTTTAATTAAAGTATGTACGTTGATTTTTTAGGCATATTACCTTTGCACATTTAATAGACTACAGTACAGTGTTAACATAGCTCATATGCCTTTGAAATAAAAAAAAATTTCACTAACTTTATTATGATATTCCCTTTAGTATGATGGTTGAAACTAAAGTCATGATATCTCCAAATTATGCCTGTTCTTTTATTCATTAAGGATCTCCTTCCAATGTGCTCTACATATAAAGTTATTTCAGGTTCAAGAGACTCTGTGGATCAACTCCCATTCCAAACCATACCTAAATACCCAATCAATAACTGGTCAAAAAGAAGCACTTAGATGCATAGTATAACATACATTTAATGTAAATAAATATATACATATATATTATTTACATTTATCTACATATATATGTAAGTGTATATCTTTACTTTTTTGTATACATGTATGTGTGAATATAAATGTGTGTATACATATACATATACATATACATATATATACATACATTTCCATAAATGAACATATAAGGAAAGCTTTAATTCCACCCCAAAATCAATTTCTACTCTTGACCTGAACTTCTATTCCCCATGCCCTGAACACTGAACACATGAATACTCTTGGAATTTTGTTATACACTACAAATTGCAGTAATCTCTACATCAAAGAAAAACTTGGCTTTTGTCCTATATTCTGGGTAGCACAAATCTGTCTCCCTAAGACAAAATTAATATGTAATATCTTTAGATCAATACTTCCCTCTATATTCATAGACTGTAGTTCCTCATGAAAATGAGTTGCAGATTTTCACTTAAGATGAAGGAATTTGGGGTGGCTAGGTGGTGCAGTGATAGAGCACCAGCATTGGAGTCAGGAGTGCCTGAGTGCAAATCTGGCTTCAGACACTTAATAATTACCTAGTTGTGTGACCTTGGACAAGTCACTTAACCCCATTGCCTGGCAAATAACAAAAAAAAAAAAGATGAAGGAATTAAAGATAATGGAAAAGCCCAGATCTATATAATAACAGCAAAAATGTGAAAAATGACCTAGAAAAAATTTTATAGAAAAGGGAGGGGAGTGATAAACTCCACTATATAATTCAGAGTTGCAGAGTGAAGAGAAATAAATTAAAGCAGAGAACTTAAGCACAGGTTAAGGTGAAAGCAGCTAAGGTAGAAAAAGGGGTCATGTCAACAAGTTATAGTAAGTTCCCATAACTGGACACAAATACAGAAAAAAGCAGGCAAAGATCTTTTCTGTGATATTCTACATAAGTTCCAATAAATGGATCTATCACAGTCAACACTGTATATTCAGAAATTTAACAAATAAGAAACAGCTGCAATAATTATATGGCCAAGACCAAATATCTGTTCATGACTCTTGACAAATGTATTTCTAAAGAGACAGAAAAGGAGAGGGTACTTAGGGACTATGAAGCAATGCTGCTTATCACTCAATCAAGCAATCAATCAACTTTTGATTGAACTTGATTGATGGTGCTTTAAGCTTATCAATCAAGTAAGCAATTAACTTTTGATTGATTTTACTTTCATTGATAGTACTTCAATCAGGTCAGATAAAAGGAGTATAATTTGACAAAAGAGATATAAGTACAAACAGGGTTAAAATTAAAAAAAAAAGGTGAAGCCAGACTTTGGTGGCTAAAAAACACCAGGTGAAGAGGCACAAAGATCTATTATAGAAGAAGGAAAGAAGAGAGGATGTGAATACTGAGTAAATCCTATTCAATACATTTGACCCAGAGGGGAAAAAAGATACATTCCCAATTGTATTTAAAAATCTATCCTATTCTATAGGGAAGTAGAGCAGGGAGGGGTCAAAAGGAAAGAAAAGGGAAGCAGGGACTGATAAAAGGAAAGGCAAAGGTATAAGTGAAAATAAACTGAAAGTTAAAATTTTTTAAAAAGTTATAGAAGAAAGGGAGAAAAACTTTGGTGAGGAGGAATAAGAGAAAAGTTAAGAGAAAGATACAAATGGGAAATGATAACATGGAGAAAATAAACAATTAGTAATCTTAACTGTAAATTTGAATAAGCTGAACTCCCCAAAAATGGAAGTAAATAGCTGAATGACTTAAAAACCAGAATCCTATAATAAAGGATTTACGAGAAATATATGTGAATGAGAGAAATACACAGAGGGTAAAAGTAAAAGCTGGAGCAAATTACATTATGCTTCAATAGAAGTAAAAAAAATTGAGAATAACTATCCTCATCTTAGACAAAGTAAAAGGAAAAATAGATCTCATTGAAAGGGATAAGGAAGGAAATCACATCTTCTCAAAAGATACCCTAGCAATGAACTTATATCATTATTAAACATATAAGCACCTGGTAGTATAGTATGCTAATTCTTAGAGGAGAAGCAGAATGAATTAAAAGAAGACATAGAAAGCAAACCTATAATAATGAGAGATATCAACCTCCCTCTCTCAGAAATAGAATCACAAAATAAATTAGAAGGAAGTTAAAAAGTTGAAGGAAAAAAATAGAAAATTTAGCTATGATAGACCTTTGAAGAAAACTAAATGGGGATAGAAAAGAATATGCCTTTTTCTCTGTAGTACATGGCACTGTATCAAAATTGATCATGCACTAGGGTATTAAATACTTTAAATCAAATGCAGAAGGGCAGAAATAATAAATGCATGATTTTCAGATCATGATATAATAAAAATTAAATGAATAAGGGGCCATGGAAAGATAAACATAATTAACTGGAATAATAACTTAATTTTAAAGAAGTGGATCAAACAACAAATTATGGGGATAATCAATCATTTCATCCAAGAACATGATAATAAGACATCACACCAAAATTTTTGGGATGCAACCAAAGCAGTTCTTGGAATAAATTTTATATTTTTAAATGCTTATATCAATAAAATAGAGAAAGAAGAGATCAATGAATTGAGTATGGAACTTAAAAAGCTAGAAAAAGAACAAATTAAAGATTCCCAATTAAATAACAAATTTGTAATTCTGAAAGTCAAGGTAGAGATGAATAAAATTGAATGAAAACCATTGAACTAATAAAACTGAGTTCATTTTATGAAAAAACAATAAAATAAATAAATCTTTGATTTATCTGATTTGAAAAAAGAAAGAAGTAAATCAAATTGTCAGTATCAAAATCAAAAAGGGTGAACTCACCAGCAACAAGAAGGAAATTAAAGAGATGATTTGGAACTATTTTGCCAAATTGAATGCCAATAAATTTGATAATCTGAGTGAAAAGATTCAATATTTTTAAAAAATGCAAACTGTCAGATTAACAGAAGAGGAAATAAAATACTTAGTCCCATTTCAGAAAAAGAAATTGAAGAAAACAATCTAAGAAAAAGTCTCCAGCTTCAGATGGATTTACAAGTGAATTCTATCAATAATTCCAATTAATTCCAATTCTATAAAAAATTATTTTTAAAAAATAGAAGTTCTACCAAATTTCTTTTATGACACCGATATGGTCCTGATACCTAAAACATGAAGAACCAAAACAGACATAGAAAATAATAGACCAATATCCCTAATGAACATTGATGCAAAATCTTAAATAAAATTTTAACAAAGATATTATAGCAGATTATTACTAGGCTTATACACCATGATCTGATAGGATTTATGTCAGGTAGGCAGGGGTGGTTCAATATTAGGAAAACATTCATTGTAATCAAATCAACAGAAATTAGATGATTATCTCAATAATTGCTGGAAAAGACTGATAAAATACAACATCCATTCCCATTAAAAACACTAAAGTACAGGAATACATGGGGTTTTCCTTAAATTAATAAGCAGTATCTATCTAAAACCATTAATAAATATTATATGTACTGGGAATAAAGTAGGAGCATTTCCATTAGGATCAGGAGTGAAACAAGGAGGCCCATTATTACTATTGTTATTCAACCCAGTTTTAGAAATGTTAGCTTAAGTAATAGAAGAAAAAAATTGAAGGAATTAGAATTGCCAATGAGGAAGCAAAATTTTCACTCTTTGTAGATGATATGATGGTATGCATAGAGAAACTGAGAAAATCGTCTAAAAATCTACTTGAAACAATTAACAAATGTAAAGTAGCAGGATATAAAATAAATTCACATAAATCTTCAGCATCTATATATTAATAACAAAGTCCAAGAGTAAGAGATCGGGAAATTCCATTTAAAGTAACTGTAGACAACATTAAATACTTGGGAATCTACCCTCGAAGACAAATACAGAAATTATATGAATATAATTATAAAGCACTTTTCAAGAAATAAAGTCTGGTCTAAACAATTTATGTCAATTCTTCATGGTTAAGTTGAGCTAATATAATAAAAATCACAATTCTACCCAAATTAAATTACTTATTCAGTGAAATACCAAACTACCAGATAACTATTTTCGTAGGTCAGGAAAAAATAGAAACAAAATTCATCTGTAGCAACAAAAGGCCAAGAATAACAAGGGAACTGATGAAAAAAATGTAACGGAAGATGGTCTTGCTCTATCAAATCTAAAACTATAACATAAAGTAAAAGTCATCAAAACTGCGTGGGACTGGTGGGCTCAAAAGAAACAGTAGAAAATGGTTATAGTAATCTACTATTGACAAACCCAAAGATATTAGTTTCTGTCATAAGAACTCACTATTTGACAAAAATTATTGGGAAAACTGGAAAATAGTATCACAAAAACTATTTATAGACTCACATCTCACAACCTATACCAAAATAAGTTTAAAATGGGTACAGGATTTAGATATATAGGGTGACACCATAGACCAATTAATAGATCAAGAAATATTCTATATGTCAGATCTATGGAAAGGAGAGAACTTTATGACCAAAAAGAAATAGAGTACAATATAAAGTGAAAAATGCATGATTTTTCCTATATTAAATTAGAAAGTTTTTGTACTAGTGAAACAAATGCTGCCAAGATTACAAGGAAACCAGAAAGCTGGGAAACAAATTTCACAGCTAGGAGTTCTGATAAAGGTCTCATTTCTAAAATATATAGAGAATTGAATCAAATTTATAAGATTGCAAGTCATTCCCTATTTGATAAATGGTCAAAGGATATGAACGGGCAATTTTCAAATGAAGAAATTAAAGTCATATAATCATATGAAAAAATGCCCCAAATCATTACTGATTAGAGAAATGCAAATTGAAACAACTATTAAGTACACTATCACAACTAACAGATTGGCTAAGATGACAAAAAGGGAAAATGATCAATGTTGAAGAAGTTGTGGTAGGATTGGGACATCAATGCATTGTTGGTGGAGTTGTGAATTAATCCAAGCATTTTGAAGAGCATTATGGAACTATAGCTAAAGAGCAGTAAAACTGAGCATACTCTTTGACACAGCAATACCAATACTATGCCTATATCCAAAAGAAATCATAAAAAATTGGAAAAGTCCTACATGTTCCTGTAGGGGGCCAGCCCTAGGGAGTGATATTCACATATCCTTGGTGCCCTTCTTCATGGAAGATATGTATGGATCCGTTGGCTCATCAGTGAACCCTGACCTAGGATAATCTGTGGCTCAGGAGGTGGTTGTAAAAGGTTTCTTTGATAGAGAAGTATGCATATTTCTAAGAACAAAGATTGTAAATTTACCCAGGAAATTGTAAAACTGCGTCTCCTTTAATGGGTTATTCCTGAGATAAGTTTTTGCTATAAAAAGTCTGAGTTTCCAAAAATAAAGTTGGTAGATTTTCACTTCCCAACCTTTCGTGTTTGGGTATGTTTGTCTACCTGACCTGACTCTCAGAAATTCATGTCCAGACCCACACCAGAGCTATTGCGGGCGATATATTCCAAAATAATCATAGTGGCAATGAATTGGAAATTAAGGGGATACCTGTCAATTGAGGAATGACTGAACAGATTATGGTATATGAATGTTATAGAATACTATTGTTCTATAAGAAACCATGAATGGTTGGACTTTATAGAAGAATGGAATTAACTACAGGATCTGATGCTGATTGAAGGTAACAGAATCAAGAAACGTGGTATATATTAACAATAACACTATGAATTGATCAACCTTATTGGATTCAGCTCCCCTCAGTAGTTGAGAGAGCTAGGACAACCCTGGGAGACCTGTTATGGACAATGCTACCCACATCTAGAAGAAGAAAAACAAAACAAAACAAAACAAAAAAAAAAACTATAGAATCTAAATGAACACTGCATTCACTTTTTTAAAATTTCTCTTATATGTTTCTTTCCTATCTCATGGTTTTCTTTCTTTTTTCCCTAGTCCTAATTCCTCTTACAGAAAATGACTAATCTGTAAACTTCTTAACTAATTGGTAAACATCTTTTTTGTACAATATTCAGCAAAGGGTTTGCTGCTGAGGGGAGGGGTGGAAAGGGAGGGTGGAAGAAAATCATGTAACTTAAAAATATGCATATGTATGTAGATGAATTCTGAAAACGTTTCGTATCATGTAATTGAAAAAATAAAATATAATATTTGAAAAAAAAGAATTGTTTAGTCTAAAGTAATAATTAGATTTAGAGATTAAAGTAACCTTAGAAGCCACTGAGTTTATATTTGTCATTTTACATATGAGAAATTATTATTTCCCTCTCATATTAATAGTCATTTGATAAATTGGTGAGATTGAAGTTTTGTTTTGTTTTTCCTCCTGTCCTATTTCTTTGTACAAGGGCTGCTAGGTGGTGCAGTGAATAGAGCATTGACCTGGGATTCAGGAGGAGGGGAGTTTGAATCTGGTCTCAAATGCTTGTCATTTTACTAGCTGGTGACCTTGGGCAAATCACTTAACCCTGATTGCCCCACATCCAGGGTCATCTCCAGTTACTCTGATTCATATCTGACCAATATCTGGTCCCTGCATACAGGTGGCTCTGATGAGAATGTGGGGCTACTGACTTAGCACAGAACCCCCTCAATCAAATCCAATTTATGTGCTTGTCATGGTATCAACTCCCTGATGTCACAGTCTTCTTCAAAAATGAAGGTCAAACAAACAACAAAGCAAGAAACATTGGTGGAAGACAGAATTATCATTCTCCTCATTCTGGATTCATTTTCTCCTCCACCCAGAATGAAGGACAAACAATAACCAATTAAATAAGGAGTTGACCCTCTGCTATTCTCTCCTTTCCTCACTTATTTTTCTAATAATATTCTTTTCTCTCTAATCTCTAAAATCCTCACTTTCTCTTTTCTCCTCTTCTTTACTCTCCTTCCAATTAGGGTATCACACCCTTATCTGCAGATATTTTATTTAAACAAATGTAAATTTTTGATTGGCAAAACCTGAACAGAAAATTTGGAGTCTAGAAGCTACAAATCATTCTGATTCTTATTAATTAGCCAAGTCCCTCTTGGTCATTATTTGGGTCCTGATTGACTAAGACTCCTGATTGCAAACAGTAATTGTTTCTGTTTTGAATAGCAATCCTGAGAGTCTTCCCCTCCCAGATTTTTTTTTGATTAGGTTAAAGTTGCCTATCATTGCCTCATTTTTTTTTCTTACCTAACCTTAATCATGCAATGTGTTTTGCCTCAGTCAATCTGAGAGCTATTAAATAATCTAATTTAAAAAGACCACTGCATCCAGTTGTCCTGATCCATAACTGGCCCCTGAATACAGATGACTCTGAGAAAAAAAGTAGGGCTGGTGATTTTGCAGTGTCCTCACTCCCTTAAATCCAATTCACTTACATTTCACAGAATTACATCCTTGAGTGAGTCTTCTTCAAGAAAGACAAACAATTCTTCCTAAGATCAGACTTTTAACTTTGAAGTCAATGACATAATAAAAGTTCATTTAAATAGGTTCAACCCTTCATAGTATTTATTCTCTCATTAATTGTTAATTACAACATGAGAATATCAGACTTCCAATGGGCATAAAAGCCATGAACCTGCCACCATAATTGTCTTTGATCTAAAAGAGAGGAAGCCAAATGAACATTGTTTTATTAATTATTATGCTAGCATTATAAATGGAAATGATTAAATTACCAAGCAATTATGTCTCTCAAACCTTTTTAAATATTATACAATTGAGGAAATTCAGATGTATTAAACAGTTTTCTTAAGGTCACACAGAGAATAAATGATCAAGTCAGTACCAGAACCCATATCCCCGAATTAGAAATTCAAGGCTCTTTCCACTGTACTTTTGCTTCTAAACAACTATATCTGGAGATGTGCTAGAGCCAAATCATATCACTTATAAAAACTGATTGTTAAATTTTCAATGTAAGCATCTAAACCTTGGAAATTGGCTAAAAATCAGGCTTTTATTTGTTTTGTTGATTTTCTATATTTAAAATGACAGAGGAAATGTTAACGCACGTTCAACTTAAAAGTATGATAAAGATGTTAAACGTGAGAGAATTATAGAATGAGTGACACAATCAGTAAAATCTTAAGAGCAAGTTT
Source organism: Macrotis lagotis (assembly GCF_037893015.1). Lineage (NCBI taxonomy): Eukaryota > Metazoa > Chordata > Mammalia > Peramelemorphia > Peramelidae > Macrotis > Macrotis lagotis. Next base: position 529,665,097 of record NC_133658.1, read on the forward strand.
CTGTTAAATTTCTAAATTTAATTAACTGGACCATTGACATAGAGGCTTTAATGTATGTATATATCTGTATACACACACACACAAACTCACACACACATATATATTCTTGTTCATAATGCATTATATGTATGTGACTTATTAGAAACAGGAAACTATGGCACAAATTCACTTTACTAGGTCAATCAAAAACAAATTATTGGTAGTTCTAAGAATAATTTTCATATGATGCATTTGGTATATAAATATATATATATATATATATGTGAATACCAGCATATATAAATACACACATATATATGAGAATAGGATGCCTTAAGAATCCTGACTTAACTAAGGGATTAACATGAACTGATTCAAACATTTATATTCTAATGCCATTTTCTATTGTAGACAAAATATTACGGGCAATTAAAAGTATGCAAGCCATATTATAGATGTTTTATCTTAAATATTATTATATATTCAGCATCTTTGATAAAATAGTTCTGCAAGATAATGTGATGTGGTTATGTTCTTAATAGTAATGAGAAAATTAACTTATAGCTATGGTGACTTACTTAAATCTGAAGAGTAAGTTTACATATTTAGTATAGTTTTAGTCAGTCAGCCGTTGAAGAAATTTTTTTTACCATGATCAAAACTGTTTTTTCTAGAAATGAAATAGCAAATGATTACAACCTAAATTTATTTTTTTATTCTTCAACCTGCAAAGAAGAATGAAGTATTATTCTAGAAGAGAAACACTGTAATTAAATACTTTTAGATGAAGTCCAAGTGTCTTATAATGAGAAATTTAGGAATTCACTGCAGATATTACCTGTGTAATTGTAGGTAAATGAGCACTGTATTTAGAATATTTGCTTCTTCTATGCAATTAGCAATCTTTGTTGAATGAATTCATACATCTGTCAATTATCCATAGTTTAAGGGTAATTGAAACTGAGGGGGTTCTCCTATTTCCCCAAATAATTGATGGTTGCACATAAAGAAGCAAAGGCTTATTCTTAAAGATATAACTGTTTGCACAGTTGTAACAAGAAATCTGAGAATTTATACCTTATTTCTGTATGAAAGAAAGCTTTGCCAAACCAGTGATGTATAGGTTACTCCACCATAAGTCTTTAGTATAGGATCTTCTAGCATTTTGGATCAGTGAAGATGAAATCAGCAGAAGATTTAACTTTGTTTAAAATTGATGGAGTCATTTAGATTGAGTCAATGTGTACAGTTTCATCACTGAAAATGGTGTGCAAAAATAGTTTTGAAAAAGGGATTTATACTACTGAATGAATAACTAAGCTTTTATCCAAAGGTACCATGTCTTTGAAATACAAAGTTAGGATTTTTGAATTTTTTGATTTATCATTATAAAATGGCAAAAATCCTAAAGACTTTTACAATTTAAAAATTTAATTTTAATTTTACAATTTAGTACTAAAATGACTATAACAGCCTGCCTACAAATAAAAAAAGTGAATTCCTATAATGACCCAGCAATTTATAAGCAAGCAAAACTGAAGAAAAAGATAACCTATGAAAACATAAGTGGAATTTTAAACTGAAAAGTTTAAGGGGAAAAATCCTAGAGTGTGGGAGATGTGTAATAGAAAGTTAGTATGGAAATGTCTTTGGTTTGATTATTTATATTTAAAATTACTTTTATCTTTATATTTTCCCATCAAAACTTAAGGCACAGGAATAGAGAAAAATAATTGTTCATTAAAAAATAATTTTACAAAGTGTTCAACATTTGTGCAAAAGAAATTGACTCCATTCTTGGTTCTAAATCATTATATGATCCTGTTGTGCCTACTTAAACTCTTTTCACTTGATGTTATCATTTATAAAATAAGGGTATTGGATTTCAAAGGACCTTTATAGTGATATGATTTCATGATTGGAATGATCCTATTGATTTATCATAAAAATATCAGGAATAAATACTTTGATATTCACATATATCATCTATGTGAATACACATATTCCCAAACCCATTACCAAGCTCCTAGATTTGATCAAATGGCAACTAATGATTAAGTAAGACATCAAGAAATAAGGACAAAAATAAAAGTCAAAATAAATGAAAAGAATATACTAAATATCTGACAGAAAAAAAATGACCTGGAAAATAGACTGAACAGACATTATTTAAGAATCATTTGTCTAACTGAAAGCCAGAAATAAAAGATTCTAGAAATCATAATTTTTAAAAATTATAAAGGAAAACTGCTTAGATATCAAATAACCAGAGGGCAAAATAAAAATTCAAAGATTTCACCAGGCACCTTCTAAAAGAAATCACACAATGAAAACTCAGAGAACTATTATAGCAGAACATCCATATCAAGGAAAAATATCAAAAGCAACCAAAATAAAGATTCAAGTCTAAGGAAGCCACACTTAGACTCATGCACAATAGTGCATGCATTTAAGTACTATTATAAAGGAATTGAGGGCTTGGAACACATTCCAAAAGGCGAAGGATCTAGCATGACCACCAAGAATAAACTACTGTGCAAAACTTAGTGTAATCCTACCCATAATAGAAAAACTAAAAGCATCCAGTCACTCTGTCTAATGAGACTCCTTTTACAGATCTTGGTGATGATAAAGTTCTAAAAGTTTACATGTATCATTTCTCCACATAAAAATAAAAAACAATTTAATTTTTTTTAGCTCATTATGGTTTTTTCTCTGATATTTACCTTTTACTCTTCTCTTAAGTCTGGCATTTGAAAGTCAAGCTTTCTATTTAACTCTGGATTTTTTTTATTAGGAATGCTTGAAAATTCTCTATCTCATTAAATATTCATTTATTATCCTGTCAAATTAGGTGAGGATTATCTCAAAAGAAGAAAGAATGAATAAAAATGGTAAAAAGCAATGCAATGGAAGAGACTAGATAGAAGAGGAAGAATGGAGAAAATTATCTGATATCATTTATATGAATGGCACTAAATGACAGTATCTAAATTCTTAAAGGAAAAGTTAAATGAGTTACAGGAGGATATAGGCAATGAACTATAAAAGTGGTAGACCTAAATTTGAATCTAACCATTAAATAAAAAAGAACAAAGTTAAGTGAATGAATTTTAGAATTTTACAAAAGCTACATAGAGTAGCCTTTTGGAGCCTACTGGATGAGAATAAAAATGAACATATGCATTTCTTAGCTGTGTCTGGCAACCATGACAAAAACAGACCATATATTAGGAGCATAAATGTCACATGAAGAAATGCAGAAAGTTATAAATATTAAACATACATATATATATATATATTTTTCTGCTCACAATGCAAAAAAAGACATTTAATAATGATCATCTGAAGTGCAAAATATAATTTAATTAGAATCTAAATAACCATTCTGGATAAATCATAGAAACAATGAATAATTTCAGAATAATAACAACAGTGAAACAGCATTAAAAAAATTACAACCCTAGCTACACAGTGGAAAATTTTTATTTCTAAAGATTATATCAGTAAAAGGTAAAAAAGAACATATTAAGAATTGGGCATTCAACTAAAATATAAATAGAAAACCACACAACACATTAAAAACTCTCAATTGAACATCAAAGTAAAAATCCTGAAAAATCATAGGTGAAATGAACAAAATTAAAAGTTAAAAACCAAATAGACATAGAACTAATAAATGAAACTAAAAACTAATTAAAATAAACAAAACATTGGCTAATTTGATTAAGGGGAAAAAAGTGCCACATAACCAGTATCAAAAATGAAACAATTGAATTCACAACTATTGCATTTTTTAAAATAGAATTATCATGAACTTTTTAATTCAATTATATCTGAATAAAACCAATAATCTTTTGAAATGGAGATATCTACAAAAATATAAATTGTTTCGATTAATGGAAAAAAGAAAAAGAATTCATAAATAAAACCATGTTTGAAAGAGAAAGAATTGAATAAGCCATAAGTCAGCTCCATAAGGAAAAACACAAAACCAGAACAAAACATAACAGGAACAAATGGATTTTATCAACAAATTCTACCAAATTTTTAAAGAACAATTAATTCTAAAACTACTTGAATTTTTTTTTAATTTTAATTTTTATTTAAGGCAATGGGGTTAAGTGAGTTGCCCAAGATCACACAGCCAAGCAATTATTAAGTGTCTAAGGGCAGATTTGAATTCAGGTCCTCCTGACTCCAGGGTTGATGCACTATCTACTATGCCACCTGGATGCCCCAGTTTAAAATGTTTAAAAAGAGAGAGAAAAAAATTATTTCTAATACACATATATTTAATATTTAAACCAAGATGAGTAGAATGAAAGAAAAAAGAGTAAACTAATTTTCCTAATATACACTTATGCAAAAGCAATTGAAGAAAATACTAGCAAGGAGATTGTAACAATATATTCCAATATCTTTTCAATTTGGTCAGATTGCAGTTTCTGCATTATTTGTAATAATTATTTGCAGTAATGTCAGGAGTGAAGCAAAGATGCCCATGATCACTATTAATATTTGTAATCATACCACAAATTCTAGTTATATTAGTAAGAAAAAAGAAATGGAAGGAATAAGCATAGACAATATGGAAACAAAACTATCACTACTTGCAAAAGATATATGATTTATTTAAAGAAGTAGAGAGATTCAAATAAAAATAAAATTAACTGAAAAAATAACCAGCAAAACTGCAAAATATAAAATAAGGCCAGACAAATAGTTTTTCTCCATTTTAAGAGAAGTTCAACATACATAAATACCTAAAGAAAACATAAAATGCTTAGAAATCTACCTTACAAGAGGCACAAAGCAGTTATAAAATTCCAATAATATAGATCTGCCTAAATGATCAGAGAAATAGTAATTGTTTCTTGGTAGTCCAAGCCAATATAATAAAAATTATGATATTAACTAAGTTAATTTATTAGTTCAATGTCACATTAAACAAATTATTTGAAATAATTACTTTATAGATTTGGAAAATAATAACAATTCACCTGGAGCATCAAAAGACTTAAAACATTAAAGGAATCAACAAAAAAATGAAGAAAGGTATATGATCCTACAAAATCTCAGTTTATACTACAAATCTGTAATTGTCAAAATAATCTGTTACTGGGTAAGAAATTAGTAGGGAAATCAGTGGAACAGATATGTACAAAATATACAGAGGAAAATGAGTACACTAGCTTACAGTGCTGGTAAACTCAAAGATTACAACTATTGAGGCAAAAATTTATTATTTGATAAAAACTATTGGGAAAATATTTAATTTGACAAAAATTTAGCACTGATGAATATCTCAACACCTTATACCAAGATTAGCATTAGGGATACAACATAGAATTAAATCTTGACATCATAATCAAATTAATGTAGCATGAATGAAATTACTTGTCATATATATGTATACATATATGGATAAAGTGAGTGTTTGTATCCAAATAAGAGTTTCAGAGATTCTCAGAAAGTAAAATGACTAAATATAATTACATAAATTTTAAAGGATTTTGCCCAAATAAACTTGAAAATTGGTGTAAAGTGGGAAAGTGGAAAAATAAAAAAATCTGAACCAAGTTTCTTTGAAACCAGTCTCATTTCTGAAATAAATAGGGAACTAAATAAAATTTACCAAAATAAAAACCTTTCCAAAATTGATAGTCAAAGGCTATGAATATGACTTCTTTTAGAGTAAGAAATCAAACTATCAGTAGTCAGATTAAAGTGTTTTAAATCACTAATAATTAGAAAAAGACAAATTAAAACAATCCTGAATCATCATATCATATTGATAACATAGACTAATATGACAAAAAAAGGAAAATGAACAAATACTAGGAAGAAATGTCAAAATAAATATGCTAATGTGTTATTGCTTGAGCTATAATTTTATTCATTCAAAAACCCTAAAAATCAATTTGGAATTACATACAAAAACATTTTAAACCCTACATACCCTCTGACTCATGACACTGCTATTAGGTCAACCAAAGAGATTTGTGTATGTGTGTATATGTGTGTGTGTGTGTGTGTGTGTGTGTGTGTGTGTGTGTGTATTTGTATTTGACAATAGGCTTAAATGACCTGCCCAAGATCACATATTTAGTAAGGTCCTCCTCATCTTCAGGGCTAGTACTCTATTCACTATACCACCTAGTTATTGTCAAAAAGCTTTTAAAAAAAGAAAAGGTCAGGGACAGCTAGTTAGTGCAGTGGATAAAGCACTGGCCCTGGAGTCAGGAGTACCTGAGTTCAAATCTGACCTCAGACACTTAATAATTACCTAGCTGTGTGGCCCTGGGCAAGTCAACCCCATTGCCTTGCCGAAAACAACCCTAAAAACTAAAAAAAAAAAGGTCTTATATGTACAAAAATATTTCTAACAGCTCTTTCTGTATTAGCTAAGAATTATAAGCTAAGGAGGTGTATATCATTTGGGAAATGACTGAATAAGTTATAGAATATGAATGTGATGGAGTACTATTTATCTGTATGAATTAATGAAAGAAAAAACATGGGGAGACTTTAATGAAGTGAAGCAGAATGAAGGAAAATGTTTTCTATAATAAAAGCAATATCATAAAGATAATCAGCTGACTTTTAATCTCTGAAAAACATAATTACAAAGGACTCATGATAAAACAAGTTATTCACTCCAGAAAGAGAATTTTCAAACTCAGAGTACAGATTGAAACAATTTTCTTTTTCTTTTTTTCTCTTGTTTTTTTAACACAATTGATGAAGATATTTATTTTATATCTGTATAATATTTGTAATGACTTTTACTCTCCTTGCCTCTTCATTGGATTAGGGAATAAGAAAACAAAGGAAGAATATTTAAAGTTTTAAATAAAATTAAATAAAAAGAGAGGAGATAAAGGAGAGAAGAAAAATTAAAATGAAGATGAAAGAGGAAGCTGAACAGTATAAAGACAAAGTGAAAGAATAGGAGTGGAGTAAAATGAAAGAAATATAAATAAAAGGGGGGAAAGGAAGCAATGACAAAGGATGAGACAAATGAGAAGCTTTATTCTTTATTCTCACCTTTTTTGACATTACCTTTTGTTTCATTTTTAATTATGAATTCTCCGATATGCATAACCTAGCAAAGCAAATTCACACATCAGGCATTATTTTTTAATGTCAATGCAGAGGATGTTGAAAAAACTGATCAGTAGATGCAAAGACAGTCATGTGAGATCAGACTAGAAATGAACTCTAGAACTAGATTGAAACTAACATGTTTTTATCATAAATAGTTTGAAATTGTGGTTGGCCACAATTTTTGAATTCTCTAAAAATCATCTTTACAATCTTATCATTGAAGGAAAAATGGGTTGTTTGCTTTTTTTTTTAACTTCTATAAGTTATTGTTCTATCGCTTACCTCAGAAGAGTGAACCATTTTCAGATAAAATCTAAAACCATGTATCTCTTGCAACAGTGAAATTTAAGTGAGAATAAATTCTTATGGGGATGAGGCAGAGAACAAGTGTTTAATGAGAAATATGAGACAGTCACTAGAAGAAAAGACAAGATCACAGAAAAGGAAAATAGGAGGTGTTACAATATTTCACCTACTTCAAAATTTTTCAAATTGATTTTTCAAATTGGAAGTCTGGTTCTTGATTCATTTTCCCCCTTTTTTGTAAAGTTTCTTTCTTAAAGGAACTCTTCTCAACTATGAACATTTCAGAATTAATGGGGGATTTCTTAAAGCAAGGCTTATTATGAACCTCTCCTCCTATTGTCTTTGGATGCAAAAATCCAAATTCAATAATTGAATCAATTCATTGAGTTTATTTTATTAAAAGTTATTTTTATATAATCAAATATAGTTTGGGTTTTCTGTTTAAAATTTACAGCCAAAGTCAGAAAAAGAAATTAAAAAGAATAACAAAGCCTCAGAAAAGAATCACAACTTGATACTAACCTTAACAATAAAAAAATTGATATTTTTTAATAGAAAGATATACTTTCTTACCAAGTCTTCAAGAAAAAGAGTAGAAAAATAATGCAATTTTGACCATGACCCCAAGGAAAAGAGTTCTCAATCACAATTTGTTTTTTTAAAATATCTGTATTTCATTATACTTAGTTTAGCTTACAATCCTATGTATTTTATTTTATATATTTAAAGACATTATTTTGGGGAGGGGTCATAGACTACCCAAAGAGGGCTTGCCCTAACCTAACAGATCAAGGGAATGAAAGAGGGGCTGAGGAGTTGGATTCAATATTCTAATACTGAAATGATTAAGATGGTTTGGAATTTGGGATAATCAAAATAGAGTATGATTACAGTACTTGATGTGATACATTTTGGCTAATAAATCAGGAGTCAGAAAAAATCTACACAGGCTAATTTGTGGCTTGTGTATGCTTCAATTAAGCTTTGGCATGGATGGAAATTATATATCCAGCTTCCACTTTCTTCACTGTTGTTCTCACATAGCCTTCTATCCAATGCTTCTTGAATCCTTAAATGTTCTATGGAAAAGGGAATCAGTTGTGAGACAAAAGTTTAGAAATGGAACTAAACAGTTCTGTCAGTTAATTTATTTAAAAGGAAAATACCTGACTAGAATGCATGTCTATAGTTTGATATTGCACATTAACATTTTGTTAAGTTGCAAAAATTGAAAGTGCTAAGTGCCACAGTGAAATTGCTAGACCCACAGTTACCTAGCCCCTGGAATTTTTTAAATTTCTGAATAGAAAAGAAAGGGTACTATGGTAAGTGGAAGACGTTAAGTAATGGAGCATCAAGAGCAGATAACACGTCAAAAAAGACTCAAAGGGAAGAAAGTGAGTCTGATAAATTGTGCCAGAATTAAAAAAAAACTATTCTATGAAAACTTTTTCTAGTACATAATGCAGATTCATCAAAATTCAATTTATTTTGGTAAAACAAAAGTATATATGTGATACTATCTTCTTCAAACATTTTTATAGATTTGATAGAAAGTTAGTTTTATTTGAAATATATTTCAAATTCTACTTTGCAATAAAAACATTTTTTCAAATATTACTTTGCAATATAAATATAAAGTACATTTACACGAATATCAAGATTGCCTTGGGAAAATGCTGAAATTCCCAAATTTAATATGTTTAGATCAATCATAACATAGAATGCTTATACTTTTGTGCTATGGGAGAGTAGTTCATTTTCTTTTTTGATATTCAATATACTTCTTATTTTGAATCTACTGTTTTTGACCACAGTCTTAACTCTCTTCTTTTTTTGTTCTTTTTTGATTTTATGAACTACATATGAGCTACATTTAAATAATTCTCTAATCCTATGATTTTAATCAATATTTACAGTATATTAGTTATGAAAAATTCTGCTTTTAGAATTTCTGAACTACTCTCTTCATTTCTAAAAATAAAGGATGGAAAGTAATTTTTGTGGTTGGCATAAAGCCATATTATGTTTTCACAAATTCTTGCTGATATTTATACAATGTGTAAAATCATCTTCCCTTTTAAGAGTACATTGTAGCCTTTTCCCATTTGGATTTGGTTCAATTAACCTTCCATTGAGGCTGGAAGGCATTTGACCAAATCTGAAACATGTTTCTTCTTGGGGTTAAAGGGGCTTCAAGAATTTCTGACAAGAGGAAATAATTTGGAAAGAAACTGGAAATTGATGAAATCTTTCTGCAGATGTCTGTATTATAGAGTTTTCCTATCTCCTATTCATTGTCTTTAAAAGTTATTTTCTCATAGGCATTCAGTTTCTAGGGAATCTTGCTTGAATCAATCATTTTTTCCTAGATTTTTATGAAAGGAAGGAAAGATATGTGAAGCTAGCTTGAGGGGTGGATAGCAGGATTAAATAAAACTTGTTTTCCCCTTTAGGTGAAGGAGAGATGTCTATGTTTTTAGGTATTCAGGTCAAACTTGAGGAGATTTAAGGAGATGAGATCAAAGGTATAACAATAGGAGTGAATCTTGTTAATGTTAACCTTTTCATCAGTGACTGGTTGGTAAACAGGGGAGAAGGAGGAAGAAAGTAATGGGATTTTGAAATAAAGAATTAAGGAAAGTGAGAGCTCACAGATTATGGCTTATTTTTCTTTTTTTTTAAAGTATAGTAATAAGAGAAATGGTCTTATAAAAGGGAGTGAGGAGTATGGTGGATCTTAGGAGAAAAAGAGTTTGAATTAGTAACTGGGAAGAGTGATAGTCAAATAACAAATAAAAAGGGATTTCTGAGTGATGTGTAGCAAATTGAAACTACATAACAAATTGTATATGAATAACAACAGTATATGAATTTGAACAGAAGATACATTATACTGAGAGTAAATATGAATGAAAATTTAGCAAGGATGCAAAGACTAAATGGTAGAAAACAAGAAAAAGTTGAACTATTTAATTAAGTATAGTCTATTTAAGAAAGGAAAGGGAAATCATAAAGGGGAAGGGGAGGTGATACATTAAAAAGACTAATGATGGGAAAATATTATAAAGATAAAAAAGGCTTAAGGAGAACAATAGTTAAAAATAGAATAAGATGATGAGGGATAGGGAAATCAGAGATGTAGATCATGGAGTTCAAATGGGCAATGACATTGCAGAGAACTGAATTGTAGGTTTAGATATGGGAAGTTGAGGAGGTAGAATTTTAAGGGATCATCAATATGTGTACTTAAGATCCCAGATATTCAGATAGAGATTCACATGGGGGTTAGTTACAAAAATCCCTGAGTCAGATGTCCAGTCTTAAATAGCAGGCAGAATATAGGAAGATGTCATGGATAACTAGAGTTAACCTCAAAAAAAGAAATAGCTAAGTGATTTAAGTAGAAGAAAAAGTCTGGCAGTGACAGCAAGGATAAAGCAATATATATTCTCTCCTCTCCTTGCTTTGTTTCTGGGGTATATAATAAAGTGTATATTGTACTAGAAAATAGTTTTCATATTTTATTGGACCTTTTGCTGTAACATTTAGTGAAATCTGGGAAAAGTTAGTTCTCCATAAATTAAAGAAAATCAAAGGATACATACGGGGAAAAAAGAACAATTATGAAAAAGGATTTTATAAGCAACATAATGGATTTCAAGAAGGCACCAGGGAAGAGAAAAGCAGGAAAGGGATTGTAAAGGTGTCATGCTGCAGTGAATTTAGAGAAGAGTGCAGCCGAAGTGGAAGGTTCTACTCTACAGTTTGTTTCTGAATCAGGGTGATTTAGAAAGGAGATAATATAATAGCTATTTTCCTCATCTGTTCCCATATTACCATGGTCACAGTTAAAGTGATGGAGGGGATGAAGTCATGTTGATTTTTAGGCGAAGGGAGAAGCTTTCTTCCAGGACTGTTTTAGAAGGCTGGGGTGATGATAATTAATTCATTAAAAAGATCCTTTTTAATACCTTTTTAATATAAATGTGAGCATGTATGTAAACATGTATGCAAATATAAACATAAATTTATATCTATATTGTGAATATGTATATATATGTGTGTGTGTGTGTGTGTGTGTGTGTGTGTGTGTTTGAGTATGATATTTCTCTATTTTCAAATCATTCTCTGCTCTCTTTTGCCTCTCAAATCCACAAGCATGAACTCTTCCCTCATCACTTTCTTCTGAATCACTTCTCTACCTTTAAGTTTCAACTACATCATTACCTTCTGCTTCATTTGAAAATTGCTCCTAGTATTTCTCATGGCACTCGGATCCCTCCCATGCAATTAGTCATATTTTGATATATGTAATTACTTTCAAATTTGTCTTTTTTTCTTTATTAGGTTGTAAATTCCCTGAGGACAGAGAATATTTTTCAAATTAGAAAATATTGACTGAATTTTATTTAATTAATTATACAAGGTACTCAAATTCAGTCTGCCCTTCTCAAGTAGTACTCCTGTTTGGATTTCCTTCCTCATCTTCCTCAGTATCAAAATCTGATCAAAACTAGATTTTTAGTTGAAAGAAAAATATTCTAATTAATAGTAAGATATTAATGATAAATAATGAGTTAATGTCTTTCCCTCCCAGGTATTACAGCTTCTTAACAAGGAGATATGCTTTAGCCCAAATCTTTAGCATTAGTTACAGGCCTGAGGGGAACTTACTTAGCATCTCATTCATTTATCCATTCATTTGAAAAATACTTATTATGAACCTCTAAAGGGGAATGTATTTAGCCTAGTTAGAATGGAAATCACAAAAGGCAATCTCTTTAATTGTAAGAACAAGGAAAATCATTTTGAATTTACATATATGTCTGTATATATCTTTGCATCTGTATATTGTATGTGTGCATGTATATTTGTAAAAATAATCTCTATAACCACATATATATTTATACACTGTGTACATGAGTTCTGTGCAGTTGTATACATACATATCATATCTTAATAATATACAAAAAACAGTATTGGGCAGATAATAGCACAGTGGATAGAGTTCTGAGTCAGAAAGACCTGAGTTCAAATTCAAACTCAGACAAGTATTAGCTGTGTGACCCTGGACAAGTCACTTGTCCTCATCCATGAAATGAATTGGAAAAGGAAACACTACTATTCCAGTATTTTTGTCAAGATGGGTCATGAAGAGTTATGTATGGCTGATAGTACTGAAAAACAAAATATTTATATACACATATATAAACATACACATTCACACAATTTACATATGCAAATCCAAGCAGATTTTCCTTGTTGACTGTCTTTGTGTCTATATGTATATGTATATGTATATATATAGTTAAATATGTATTTACATACATATACATACACATATGTGCGTGTGTGTGTGTGTGTGTGTGTGTGTGTGTGTGATGGGCAGCTAGGTGGCAAAGTGGATAGAGCACTAACCTTGGAGGTCGGGAGGATGGAAATTCAAATCCCACCTCAGACACTTGTCACTTACTAGCTGTGTGACTTTGGACAAGTCACTTAATTGATTGCCTTTCATCCAAGGCCATGTCTAGTTGTCCTGATTTAAGTCTGGCCATTGGACCCAGATGACTCTGGAGGAGAAAGTGAGGCTGGAGACTTAGCACAGTCCCCCCTCAGGCAAATACAATTCATGAACTGGTCATGGCATCACCTCCTTGACGTTATGGTCTTCTTTGAGAATGAAGGACAAACATTACAAATATATGTAACAGCTAGTATTTATTAAAGTGATTTATGGTTTTCCCCAGCGCTCTACAAATGTTATCTCATTTTGATATGGAAGTTGATATGGAAGTGAACTTGTGATTTGTCCAGGGTCATGTAGCTAATAAGTATCTGAGTTCAGATCTGAATTAGATCTTCCTGACCCCAGGCCTAGCGCTCTAATATTCCTCTAATCTAATCTTATTCTATCATGTATACACAAACACACACACACACACACACACACACACACACACACACACACACACACACACACAGCACACACAGCACACACACCACATAGATTAATTCCAAAATAGAATAGACACTTTCAATGATTCTTTTAGAATTATTACGTACAAAAATAAATTTAGTTAAAAAACCCAATAACAACTTCTGTAGAGTGATGGGAATATATTCTAACTCATAAGTTTTGATCAATAATATTTACAACTTAAGCAAAAAATGAATTCTGTCCAAAACAAAGATAATGAATGCTCTTTTAGAAATAACAAAACAGCAACATTGATAAGAACAATTTTTTTGAAAAGGGGGAAAAATCTTCCACAAAATCCCATTGAACACTTTATAACAATAGAGATATGCTAGAATTATAGCTATTTAAATGAAAGAACAATATAGAAAGATTATATGAAGATTAAAAAAAAGGACCAGATAACAAATTGGATATGTAGACCAAGTGTAAGTGAAGATGACACTGATATTCTAGTCACTCAGACTAGGAGGGTGAGGGTATCATAGGGAACAGAGAAGGTTTTAGGTAGTAACATAATGAACTTTGTTTTGAATATGTTGAGTGGTGAGGTCTTCAGGACACCTAATTGGAGATTTCCAAAAGGCAGTTGTTCGTTTTGAACTGGGATTCTAAAGAGAGAATAGGATTGCATAAATAGAATTGGAATCACCTGAATAGAATTTGTCATTGAGCCTATAAGAGTTGAGGAGATTATAAAGAAGTATGGGATAGGTATAAAAGAAAAGAAAGCTAAGCAAAGGTTTTGGGGAAACACGCATGGCAATTAGACACTATCTGGATGAAGATCCAATAAAGGAGATTGAGGGGGTAGCAGGCAGGTAGGAGAGATAGGAGAGAACACTTTCACAAAAACCTAGAGAGGAAAGAGTATCCTGAAGATATATTATATATTATATATTATAGAGAGGTCAAGAAGCATGAGAATTGAGAAAAGTCCCTTTGTTTTAACAATTAAAAGAAAATTAGTTACTTTGGAAAGAACAATTTGAATCAAGAAGATCAAATAAGAATTGAAAAGAGTTAGAAGAGTGTTAAAAGAGAGAAAATGAGAATACTAAGTATAGACTTGTAAATCAGTTTCTCTCATATAGAATACAAGAGAAACTGGATATGAAGTCAGATCTCACTGGTTCTGAGACTTTCATTCTATCCACATACCACATTGCCCCTTAAATATCCCATTGGCAATGCAAATAATCATAGGTATCAATATTTCTGAAATCTAACTCTAATCCTCTTCCTTCTCCTAACTTTCCTATTTCTATGCAAAGTATTCATCATTTTTCTAGTCACTCTGATTTGTAACCCCACGGTTATCCTCAATGTTTCAGTCTCCCTAATCTCTTATATCCAAATGCTTCCAAATATTGCCAATGTTACTTCCACAAAATCTCTGGCTTCCATTCCCTTCTCTCTATGCCAAATATGACCTTAGCTTTTGCCTTCAACATCTGTTGTCTGGACTACTGAAATAATTTCCTAATTGGTCTTAACAATTCTCTTTCTCCAATTTGTCATGTATGACTACAAATCTAACCTCCTCAGATTAGTGTTTACATTAAAAAAAAAGCTCATCATATTGTAAAAAACATAAGATACATTTCTATTCTATTTTCTATCCTCTTTAGTATCAATCTTTCAGATGCTCCCTGATCCTCTACACATTCTTTTATCTTGAATTTAAATCCTTTCACAATGTAAATCTCTAAAACAATTTCACATTCTTCCTCGTGTACTCTATATTTCAACCAAACTGTCCCACTTTAAGTTCTCTGCATAAAATATTGCATTTTCTACCTCCAAGCTTTGTACAAATTGTACCCTATGCATGGAATATTTGACCTTCTCAACTCTTTTGTCTATTGAAATCTTTGCATTTTTCAAGGCAAAATACAAATGCTACTTCCTGAAATGATTCTTCTTGTTTCCTCCAGTTAACAATGATATTACTTCAAGATTACTTATTATTTTATTTTACATTAACTTTTTTGGGTATATATCATATTCTCTCAGTAGAATGTTATCTCCTTGAAGACATAGATTTTTTATATCATCAACATTTTCATAGTTTGATACGTAACAATTTCTTAACTAGTATTTTTTAAAATTGAACTGAACTGTCCTAGTAATAATAAAGACAATGAAAATGACAAGGGTATAGAGAAAAACAGTGGAGAAATGCAAAAATAATTCATGTACAAAGTGCATAGGCTAACAGAGAAAAGTGTGGGGAGAATTAGTGTTAAGTCATCAGACTTGAAGTTTGAGGAAGGGAAAAATTATAGCAAATGATGATACTGTATATTTTTGGAACTTGTAGGGAAATGGAGAATATGATTAGTTTCTATTACTCTGTCCTAAAATAATGAATACTTCATATATAAACATCAGTTTGAGAACTTTATTTGCCATCAATAATTCTGCCTTAAGAATCTTGACTGTCTTTCTAGCTGTGTTTTCTTTTTCAATTATTTCCATAAATTTACTATTATTCTTAATACAAATGAAACCATATAATTGAATCAAAATGTGCCTTTTATGTCAGACAAACACAGAGAAAAATATAGCAGTAGTCATCTAGTCTTAGTTTTTGCCTCTAGAATGGGGAGATAAATGGATCCTTGAATATAGAATGACTATATGAGAATCATTTATAAAAGATCCTTACACATCTCTGTTGTGCACAAGTGAGAATTTTTGATGTCACTACATTTACCTTCAATGGCTGACTGATTTTTTTCTTGTGTAGTTTGCATAGCAAATTACTTAACTTCTACTGGGACTTTCTATTACTTAAAATCATATGATTATAGAAACTGGAAGTAATCTTGAGAAATTATTTTGTCTAACTCTCAATATTTCTGGAGATTAAAACCATGAAAAAAAATAGTCATCTCTCTCTCTCTCTTCTGTTTTCTTCCATACGTTCCTCCTGCAACACTAGTCTTCTTAATAGAAAAAAAAAGTCTTTAATAATTCAACATTGTACTCTCAATAAAAGCAGCCTTATTCATGCCAAGGAAAGTCAAATAATGTTAGATACAGTAATGATACAAAAAATATCACTCTAAACTTTTTTATCTGAAAAATACTCCTAAATATAGAGAAATTGCTGCAGGCTACATACATATGATATAACATCAAACTACTTAAGAGGATATCTCATGTAAGAATCATCAATCAATATTTAGTGCTTATCATTTAGACAAACAGAAGGTCAAAAAAGAGTACTTGGCTTCTGAATGTGGCAAAGTTTTGTGAAAAATTCTTAAAAAATATTCATACTTAAACAAAGTCAACATTTTAATAAGAAAGACATTATATGATATTTTTATGATTTAAAGAGTTCCAGTTCAGAGAGAATGGTAATAGTATAAAATTCAATGGTGCTTTCCTATCATCCTTAAGCAGAAGGATTATAGCAAAAAGAATAATTTTTCTATGCTTTATCTACAGGCTCACAGGGAGAGGGCTGTGGCAGACCCAATTATATTCACAATGAACTCAGAGAAAAGTGGTGCAGAGGTGAAATTTTCATTAAAACAATTACTTATATCTTCATATGCTAATTTCCAGGCAGATGCTAAGCTGGAGGAGCACCTGAGTTTCTCAATGCATATTAAGTGCATTTAAGTGCTAATGAACATTCTACATACTTGGCTCAAGCAGGCATAGATTCATAGCTTCAGTGAATTCTGGTGACAGAGACTCTGACAAGTCAAACTTCAAATTAAATTCAAAGTATGACATTTTCTAGTCATAGGGTGGGGTTTTTCAAGTACTCATCTGTCCAGTGAAGGGAAAAAATGTGAAGGAATCAAAAGGGCATGCTGAATATATTTTTTACATATTAAGTAATAGGCAGCATTAGGGCTCATATAGGATAAGATAACATGCTAAACAGGTCATTTTCTGGTAAAATTGTAATATTTTGTGAAACCTGATTACTAATTATTCTTTAATACAGTTTTAGATGTTGTAAATAAGCCATTATCATTTATTTTACAAGTACTTTACTTTTGAAGTAAAATGGAAAATATATAAAGATCAATATTTCCTTAGTAAAAAAACTTAATTCAGTCATTAAATTCCATGAATCTTAATAAAAGATAATTCTCTACTCATAATAGATTTTATAACATTTAAGATCTAGCCTTACTCCTTCTTTACATTCTTTGAATTAGCTTTATTTTTCTTTTTAATTTTTTATTGATGTTTTACTTTTCCAAATGCATGTAATGAATGTTTTTTCCCCTAGCATTCATCCATATGCTTATATATGTTTTAAAGTAACAGAATTTCCTTCCACACTCCCGTCCCATCCCCCTCCCCTCAGCAGTTTATAGTCAGGTTGATATTGTATTTACACATTTATGTTAAGCATTATTACAGTTTAAACATTTTTGGTATGAGGAATTAGGCTGCTTCCATCAAAGTTGATTACCTCACAGTATTGTTATTGGTTCTACTCCCTTCACTCCACATAAGAACTTGCAATTCCTTCCATGGTTCTCTAGAGTGCAACTATTTATGTTTTCTTATAGAACAGTAGTATTCCATTATATTCATATGCCATAACTTGTTTAGCCATTTCCCAATTTCCAGTTCTTTGCCACTACAAAAAAAGCTGCTGTGAATATTTTGGAAAATGTGGGACTTTTCTCATTTTTTATGATTTCTTCTTGGTATAGGTCTAGAATTGGAACTGTTGGGTCAAAGGGTATGAACAGTTTTATTTCTCTTTGGATATAATTCCATATTGTTCTCCAGAATTGTTGGATCAGTTCATAACTCTACCAGCAATGCATCAATGTCCCAATCCTCCCACAACCCATCCAATATTAATCATTTTCCCTTTTTGTCATCTTAGCCAGTCTGAAAGATGTGAGGTGATACCTCATAGTTGTTTTAATTTGCATTTCTCTAATCAACAAGGATTTGGAGCATTTTTTCATATGATTTTATATATATATATATATATTTAATTTCTTAATTTGAAAATTATCTATTCATATCCTATGAATTTAATTTATTTAATCAATTGGGGAATGACTTGTAACCTTATAAATTTGAGGCAAGGGGCACCAGGTGGCGCAGTGGATATAGCACCAGCTCTGGAGTCAGGAGTACCTGAGTTCAAATGTGACCTCATACACTTAATAATCACCTATCTGTGTGGCCTTGGGCAAGTCACTTAACCCCATTTGCCTTGCAAAAAAACTAAAAAAAAAACCCTGAATAAATAAATAAGTTTGAGGCAATTCTTTATATATTTTTAGAAATGAGTCCTTTATCAGAACTCCTAGTTGTGAAAATTATTTTCCAGCTTTCTGCTTTCCTTTGAATTTTGGCAGAGTTGATTTTATTAGTGCAAAATCTTTTTAATTTAATATAGTCAAATCACTCATCTTGCAGTTTATAATGGTATTCTATTGAACTGTCTTAACAAACTTAACAAATCCTTTCAGCATCAAAATATTGTTTTCACTCACATTTTAAAATTGGCTGTTAATATTTCTTTTATATTTTGATGACATTAAAGGATGACATTAACCCAATCAAAACTAAGCCATTGTTTAATGGTTCAATTTTTACCACATAAGGTTAAAATTAATTGTTCTTACATTAAATGTTCCTTTCCAATTCTTTAAGTATAACTATATCCAATTACAATGCAAAACTAAGCATTCACATATACCTGTGTATGGGGAAGCATCCAATTACATCCCCCAATATCACTGAAATCATATTAGGATCTAGAAATCTCATTAATGATTGCCATATTAACAGAGACATATATCTATATAAGTCTTTTAATTTTTCTTTGTAAGTGCAAAAAAGATACAAATTTTAACTGGAAAACATTCTCTTATTACCAAAGCAAATAACTAAGACCAAGGCAGTATAGCTCTTCTGAATGGTATGGAAAACTCAATTAAGTAGGATAATTAAAAGAAAAAAAAGAAAATCAGTATTTATGATGGTTAATATTTAATGCTTGCTACTGATAATTTTTTCTTTATTATTTTCACCTTTCTCTTTTGACTTTTTCTCTAAGGTTAAAACTAAATGTTGAACTGCCATTTGTTGAAAAGACATTAGGAATTCTTAAATAGAAAGGTAAAAATAACAACAATTTTTAAAAACATTTTGATGCTAATATTTTGTTTCCAAAATCTGCAAAGAACTTTTTGCTAATTTAGATTTTGAAAAGAACCTCATTTGTTTTCTAGAAAAGTTCAGTCAATTAACAAGCAATTAGGCATTTCCTTCAGGTAGACAGGACTATATACAAAGGAAAGGTTGTTTTTGTTTCCTTGCTTTATCAGGTTCACCAAGAGAGGGCTACAGCAGACTTGATTATTTTATGATAAGCTTCTCTAAAGTTGTTGAAATAAAGTGGAAGATAGTATGCATACTATTTTATAAACAAGATAGATACAGATTAAATGGGAGGTAATCTCAGTAGAAAGAGAATGAAAGCATAGAAGAAGGTAAAGGTCTTTTCAAAAATTGAAATTTTAACTGAATCTTAAAGGAACCCAGGGAAACCAGGTTTGCAGAGGTAAGGAGGAATAATCCACTTATCAGGGAACAATCAGTAAAAAGGAAAGGAATGGGCATGAATTGACCTCTATGAAGAGTTGCAGATAGGCAATATTTCAGCTGGATGGTAAAATGAAGAGAAGGACAAAAAGACTGGAAAGGTAAGAAGGTAGTTGGTTGGGAAGGGTTTTTTTTTTAGGTTTTTGCAAGGCAAATGGAGTTAAGTGGCTTGCCCAAGGCCACACAGCTAGGTAACTATTAAGTGTCTGAGGTCACATTAGAACTCAGGTACTTTTTTTATTTTTTAGATTTTTGCAAGGCAAATGGGGTTTAGTGGCTTGCCCAAGGCCACACAGCTAGGTAATTATTAAATGTCTAAGACCAGATTTGAACCCAGGTATTCCTGACTCCAGGGCCAGTGCTTTATCCACTGTGCCACCTAGCTGCCCCTGAACTCAGGTACTTTTGACTCCAGGTCAGGTGCTCTATTCACTGCTGTCATCTAGACATCCCCTGGGAAAGGTTTTAAATGCAAACCTACAACTTTATATTTGATCATCTAGGTGGTAGTGAGTCATTGGAGTTCACTGAATTTGTGTGGAGTGGAAGCCTGGAGGAGGGTGACATGGTTAGACCTGCAGAATTGACCTAGCCACTAAGTCATTACATTAGGTACAATTTATTCTCATTCTTATAGAAATACCAGTTTGGGGACCACACTCAAGATTTAGTGGGGCAGTCTGGCCTGGTATCGGGAGGACCTGAGTTCAAATCTAATCTCAGACACACTAACTGTGTGATGCTGGGCAAGTTACTTAACCAAGTTTGCCTCAATTCCTCATCTATAGAATGAGTTAGAAAGGGAAATTGCAATCCATTCAGGTATCTTTGCTAAGAAAATCCCAAATAGGATCACATTCAGATATGACTAAATTGATTGAAAAATAGTAACTTGAGTTTGAAAGCATATAATCATAATGAGGCTAATATTTATAAGAATGTTCTCATTTTTTGGAAGATCAGGTACTCTATAGTAATTCTGATGACCAATTGAGAAAACAGTGTTCTTGGCTTCTCCACTTCTTAAAAATAAAATCTGTAGGTTATGCAAAGGAAATGTCCCTTCACCTCTAGAATTCATAGTTAAAAAATTCTAAGGAGCATGAGGGATTTGTATATTGGGTATTATAATTTTTTTCTTATGTAAATATTTTAATATTTCTTTTGAATATTAATTAATCTGAAATCTTGGGTCCTCTTTAAAAACAAAATTACCAATTCGTGCAGAAAAAATAGCAATCTTTTCATTCCTTTGCCAAACTTACCCCTTAATTTTCACTTTACATCTGATCAAGGAAAGGAGGTCCTTTGCTGTGATTGATGCAAGACTAGACTCCCTTAGACATTTGGTGAAGCAAGGAAGATAGTAAAGCATTTGGATGCCAATTATGTAAGTAGACTGGATGCTGTCAACAATGATTACAAAGAAACATAAAAAAAACATATTTTGATTAATCACATGTTAACTCTAAAGGAATCCCAAAGTAGGATTTGTCCCTATTTGCTAAATTGGAAAAAATTCATCCAAGTTCAAAGTTTCTGTATATTGTTCTTCCCATTTTTTTTAGTATCAGGAATTAAATTTTGAGAGTATGTTGTATTGTTTAAGTAAGATTTTTTTTCTAATTACATCAGGTTGTTGAAATGATAAAAAGCAAATGTCTTCCCACTTTTGACATAGTATTAAAAAGTAAATAAGGAGATCATAGAATCATAACGCCTCTAAGACAGGAGAGAACCAAGGTATCCAACCCAACTTATAAAGTTCAAATGGCTAAACTCTCAGGAAAGTAGTTGCTGAGACCACTTGACCCTATAACAACTTCCCTTGCTCAAACTAGGTCACTTCAATATTAGCCTTATATTTTCTTGGAGGAGGATTGTAAGTTATTATCCCACTCAGAGATATTGCTGTATTTCACAAACAATTGCTTTTGGGTGGGAAGTGTGAAGAAAGGTACACCTGGGGATTAAACAGTAATAAAACTTAGAAATTGATTCCTATAGCCGTTATGCCCAGATCCCTAACATTTTTCTTGTAATAGTGAATGAAAAACTTGCATCAAAAATGTATTTTGCTGCTAGCTACAATATACAGTTACACAGATGTCCTAGATTTCTTTAATACTGGTGGTGCGTTGACCTGTAAAAATCAACTTCATCAGCACTGACTTGTAATCTTAGATCATCCAGTGAGGTTAAATTGATGATGCAGCACATGATATGGTTTATTAAACAAACATTTGCCATTTTGCTAGACTGTGAAGGTATATGGGCATATTGTTAGGCATAATAAGAACTCGGGAATGTTTTGGTCCTTCTAATACACAAAGATGCTCTGACCAAGGACACTGCTGGTCTCATGCATAATAGAGAAAACTGGCACAAAACCAGAGGACAGAAGACTTTCTTTGCTTCACCACAAGGACATGGTTTAGGTACAGACTTATTGATGAGAAGAGCCATTTTATTTTTTTTAATTTTTGAATAGCTATTCTATAGTGTTTTCTTTATTTCACTTCATCTTCTACATTTTTTTTTCTTTTTGGTACTGTTGTATCTCACAAAGTATTACTCTCTAGTGGTGCTAGAAAAAGTGTCTTTTGTTTTGTTAGACTGGAGAGTTTCTGATAGGATCTTCAGGAAAGTCCACTAAGATGGAAAAGTTAATTCTAGGTGAGAAATGTGTCTGGGATAAAGGAGTACAGAATTATTGGTCATGGGATTCTGAGAAAAGGGAACAAGAAGAGTATTTGAAAATTTATCTAAGATTAAGTTTATATTTTTTCCAATTTTTGTCTCTGCCTAGCACAAGGTAGAAGACCTAGGATTGAAAAAAAAGCATCTGTGATTCTAAGAGAGATATTGTCCTTCTTTAAAGAATGTTAATCTTAAAGGTTACCATGAGTATCAGTGGATTTCATCATTGAAATAATTGTCTTTCCTTGCCTATTAATCAAAAATATATATCAATTCATACAATCAATTGCTATGAAACAATATCTCTTTCCTCTTATTTTCTCCACTCTCATTAAAATCTCATATATTCTTGTCTACTTATACAATGATCTCTTTAAAAATGAATACAAAGTAATGGCAGTTTAGGGAGAGAGAACAATAGTAACCAAGGACACCAAAAAGAAGATAATATTAAGCTGAATCTTAAAGGAACTAAAGACTTCAATGAGGAAGAGATAAAAAAGGAATGCATTCTAAGTATATGGGAGGCCTAGAATAAAAGTATGGAGAAGAAAGACAGAGTTCTGTATATAAAGAAAAATAAAAAGGTCACTTTGTCATTTATGAGTCAAGAAGAGTCATCATGTCAGGTAATAGGAAGAATAACAGATTGAGTAGTGACATACAATCACAAAGAAAAAAGTATTCAAAAAGAAAATTTGGACTCTAATATCAGGGGCTGGATACATATTCAGGATTATCTGTGTTAATATCCCTTATTAGACACTAGTTGTAAAATCTTAAACAGGTCAAATAATCTGTCTAAGCCTCAGTTTCTTCATTTTTAAATAAAGGTATTTAAATCCCTTTCAGCATTATATTCATGCTATTGAGAATTCAGGTCTGTTAATGGATTGACAATTAAAAAGATTACCAGAAACTTTGGAGAGAACAGTTTCTGTGAGTCAATAATGTTGGATGGACAACTGCAGAAGGTTGAAAAACAAATGAAAGAGGGTTTTTAGCAAGAGGATAGCCAGAGGACAGAGGAGTGGGCCTGAGAGTGCCCAAATATATTGAAGTACAAAGTATACAGGTGAGAGATATCATGGAATATCTAAAATAGAAGGAATAGCAGGAGAAGGGTGAAGTATAGCAATATTGAAAAAAAAAAACACCTTAATTGGAATGGGAGCCCTGACACTAGCTGTCTTTATCTGGGCAAATCAATTAGCCTCTCCAGGTCTCAGTTTCCCCATCTTTTAAATAGAGATGCTATTTTCATTTTCTTCCACAATTTCAGGGCAGCTAGATTGCACAGTGGATAGAGCACCAGCCATAGAATCAGGAGGACCTGAATTCAAATGTGACCTCAGACACTTAATAATTATCTAGCTCTTTGACCTTGGGCAAGTCACTTAGCCCCAGTGCTTTGCAAAAAGAAGAAGAAGAAGAAGAAGAAGAAGAAGAAGAAGAAGAAGAAGAAGAAAAAATCAGTGATACAATCATAAAGAATTACTGTGAGAGAAGTGATTTGTGACATTTAAATTGCTTAAAATACAT